>NC_091745.1:40600627-40903127 GCF_043380555.1 Nothobranchius furzeri | reverse complement strand
TACTGTGGTTTTTGGTTGTTTTATACCGGTTCTCTATACAGCTCTTTCCATTTTATATCCCACTAAAATGTTGTCTTAGGTAGGCCCTGTTTCTGTTGTTTCATTGCATTTTATCTCTGTACAGCCCTTAGTTGGGGTCTTCAGCACAGTGGAAAGTACTTTATAAATAAACCGGAACTGGAACATCAGTGAAATCCAACACGTTGTTTGTCCTGGCCCGACATCAACTATTGTATCCCTGACCTTTGAAATCGCCTCGCCATGTGTGGAGTCTTATGTTTTGAAAATTGTCCGACATATTTGGAATCCAGCCGTTTGAGCCGGGCCTTGGACAGCTCACTCACCTTGGAGGTTCTTGAGGACAAAAGGTAGGTTTGAGTTCCTTGTTAGTGTGTCTGTTTACACTGGCTGGGTGTGGTGGGATGCACGCCCCGCTGAATGCCTTCCCTGTCTACAATGTACTGCTTCGACTCCCACTCAGCTGACACAACAGCACCCACTGTCCCCCTGGAGCTCAACCTACTCAGGGCCCCTGCACACTCCTGCATTCCTCCCCAGTCGAGATGTTTTTCCCTGTGGCCACTTAAAGCGACCCCTAAACTCCTCACATGCAGCCAGCTATGAGTGGTATGTGGTGTGTAAACTCCCCCCACCCCCCTCTGTGTCAGACATCAGCCTCGCTCTGAGCCACAACGTCTCCGCTCTTTTATCTCCTCTCTCTCGTTCATACACAGGATGGAGTTCAGGAAGAAAACAGAGATGTTTATCACACATTTGAGAGCAGAACTGGTGGAGGTCAAAGGTCCTGCAGAACAATGAGCCTTAGCTGGGGCCTCCACCTCTTTAGCACAAATACTCCACATACCCATGATCTGATAATTAGAGGAGGGATCTTAATTAGATGCAGCGGAGGGCCAAGTCCTATTTTAGCCATGGGAAACGCTGTATTCTAGACACTGAGGGGGTCAGTAATGCAGCAGATGAAAAGCTTTTAGTAATGTTAAAGGAAACACAAAGTAAACATTCTATAAAAGCATGTCTGTGATTTGAAATAACCAGTGACTTTCAGCCTCGAGTGCTGAATCCATTTCTCTTAAAGGTACTCTTTTGTAAAATCCAAACTGCAGGCAGGTAAAAGGTCCAGCCCTGTGTGTCTTTGTGTGGGCTGAAGAAGGGATTGGCACACCCTCAATCCAAACACCAGCAGTACATGACAGTAATCTCTCAATAACTGTGTGTTTTCCACTGGGGAAGGAAATGACTGGGAAAGGTGCCACTTTCATTCACAAGTGTAACCTGTTATTATGGGGGTGATTTACCCATCACATGTGGCGAGAAGTGTTTTAAACTGAATGTACTTACTGCAGGCGCTGCAGGTGAAGCAGGAGTCGTGGTAGAGGCTCCCCATGGCCTGGCAGGCCTGGCTGGACCCATAAACAGCCTTCTTACACCTTACACAGACTCCTGGAACATGGCAATCACATAAAAACAATCAAATCTACAATACAACCTCACCATTAGTGTATAGAGACGGACAACAATAAGCTCACAAGTCAGGGAGCTGGTTTAGTAAGATGTATTAGAGAAAGGGGAAATTATATCCCAGTGTGTTTATTTGACTTGGCTCTGAAAGCCAGGGTTCTGTTAATAAAGAAGCTGATAAAAATCAAAGTGTGCCTACGCTCACAACACACGTAGAAACTGGAGATCATTTTTTCATGATAATCACCAAATCAGTCACGTCAAGGAAAATACGATCAAATGTGCAAAGAAAATCGGCTCAGAGGGACGACCGAACCCGTGACAGAAGCAGTTTTCTCCGCCATGTTTATTGGGAGAAGAAGCACAGCATGTGGGAGTGAGTCGGCTAATTGCATAATCACTCCTTTGACTCTGGACAACTCCTGAACAACACAAGGGCTGTGTGCGGTCAATGTGGCCTAATTTCATCAGGAGCTTCTCTCCAGCAGTGGAGGCTCCAGAGGTGTTTCTCTGCAGGTGCTATGGAGGAGATAGTCTTTTTATTGAGGGCGCTATGAAGGAAGTGGTCATGCGTACCTATTGTTCTCTAAAACACCTTCAACACTAGCAGATACACATGCGTGCACAACACCTCAATAACACCTGAAACAGTCATTAATATACATCATAAACATATGAACAATCGCTGACTTTTCCATGAAATCATAAACACATACAGCCACACAGAAAACCATCTAGTGTTGCAAGGTTAGCTAACGTTAGTGTTAGCATTTCCAGCTGCAAAACCCTTGACTGCTGCGGCGGTTGAGGGTTGACTCTCTTCATCCAGATCCGTAGGGTTTTTGTGGGTCTGAGATCACTTCCAAAGATTCATTCGTTTCCGACTGAACCCGTGGAAATGTGGGCAACAAAGTCCGATCCATTTTACCTCTAGCTCTACCTTTCACTCGTTCACAGGAGGAAAATGAGGTCAAAGGTTAACATCAATTTCCCGTTTTGGTTTAAGTTTTTACTATCTACAGTATATGATAATTTACTGATTATTTTTGTTTTGTATGTATTATCACATCCACATGCTGAATTAAAATTAAATTGTAAAAAATAAATAAATAAATAATCTAATATTTACTTGGGGTGCTTATGGGGGTGCAATGACTAATCCAAGGGTAGCTATAGCACCTCCTAGCGCCCCGCTGGTGCCGCCACTGCTCTCCAGAAACTTCCATGAAAATTTTGTTCTTCATCTCGCATTTTTAGCTCTACATATTTGCCTCTTGAGCTTCATAAGTGACATATAGGGAGCCTAACACCAATCTACTTCCGGACCATGGGTCCCCGGAAGAATGAAAAAACGAATGTAAGTCAACGAGGCTAAAAACGCTATTTTCTAATCGGGTTTGTCTTGTCCCATAGATTCCACATTTGATGGCCGTGAATTTTAAAGACACATTCTGATGCCAAGAACAAGCTTATTTTTGACTGGGGGCAAAAGTCATTTTAGGTTTTGTGTGAAAATACGTCCAGGACTACAAATGTGCATCACTAAAGTGACAACATCAAACCAGACGTGGAGAAAAGCTAAGGGAAAACAGTTTTAAGTTCAGCAAACTTCAAATCCTTCCTTTTAAGATAAATGAACCACCATAAATCTGGTCACATGGTAAGTAGCAGCTACGCTAGGGGAGAGGAGATTCTGTGGTGACGTCACATATGCAACGTGCAGACGTCTGATTGGTATTCATGCTAATTAGGGCTGCACAATATATTGCAAAAATATCGGTATCGTGATATCAGCATGTGCAATATGCATATCGCAAAGAACAGATAAATATCGCAATGAATGGTCAGCTCAAATGTTTGCTACACATAATGTATTCTGTCAATCAAACAGAAGCATAATTTTTTTAACAAATCAAATAGAGCTCTTCATCCATTCGGCCAATTAGGTGGGTTCTCATAGGTCAGATGTCCGCCCATGAGGCGGACGGCACTTAAGTTTGATGGTTAGCAAACACCTGAGTTAGCTTTGTTCTGCTCTTCCTGCTGTTTCTGCTTTTCCCGGGATCCACGGATTGCCTTTTCTTGTTCGTTTTCTTTTCCCTTTCCTCATATCTTTTGCTTCTCTTATTTTTATGATTTTTTGGTAATTTTTTTTATTTCTTTGTTTTTGATTATTTTTTGTTCCTGAGTTAAGTTTTTATTTATCGCAAGTAATATCGTCATCACAATATTAATCACTGTTATCGCATATCGCAGGTTTTCCTAATATCGTGCAGCCCTAATGCTAATTAAGAACATTTGTAAACTGATAAATCTCAAAGTACGTGACTGGCGTTGTCGAAACACCCATCAATGCTTTTCATTCAAATTCAAGTATAACATACCGGGTATGTGCAATCCAGGGCGTAAAGCAAAGCGGATTAGAAAATTGCTCTGTTAGCCCCGTTGACTTGCATTCATTTTTTCGTTCTTCCGGGGACCCATGAGCCGACCCAAAAGGGAGGAGACTTAGGCTCCCTATTGACTGATCGTTGTCGTCAGACAAAAAAAAAATCCGATTTTTTTGTGGCTAAATACTCTTCTAGTGGTTTTTGCTTTCCAAACAGTCTCTAGTCTGTTCAAATTAATTGTGCTTAGAGACAACAGGATTAATAAGCTAAAGGTTAGTTCAAGCCCAGCCGAGACCAAAGTTGATTCCTGCTGATCACATATATTATTTTGCAGTTTTAAAAATCCTACATAGTTGGATAGGAAGATTGGGCGATATATAAGACTCTTCCAATTGATATTCATCAGTCCAAATAAATGACAATGAGCCATATATTCCTGTGGATGACATTTAGACGTTCTGAGAACCTGAAACACCTTGCAAACTGTGATCCACCAAACACAATTGTGTCAAAATCAGTTTGTGGAAGGAGACCACAAAGGGGTACATGTGATATTTCGTTACTGTCTGCCTTTCATTGGCTATTTGATGCATCACCAACAACACGTTGGAATTGGGTTGAGCTACACAAACCTGGGGGTTTGTACTACTGACCTATCGACAGATAGCTGACAATTTTGCCTCAGCAGAGGAGACAACACTCGCTACCTGTGTCTACAGTTATTGAATCCTTGATTGAAACAGATCCCTGGAATAACAGAAATTCTAGCTTTCTAATGTGTACAAAATATATATGTGCATAGAGTGTGTTGCAAAAAAGATGTTGATTTGACATGGAAGTTTGTTCTGTTTCATCCGTGAGGCTAATTCACAGCCATATAAAATATTGCTCATAAAAGTGATCTGCAAATGGCTCAGATTATCACAGATGGTTGACAAATTCATCCAATTACCTAATTTTACTGTCTAGTTCACGTTATACGTTATTGTATAACAGTGGTCTGCAATAGGTGGGCCATGTGCGGCCCACGGGCCATCTCTTTGTGGCCCTTGAACCCTGCACTCCCCGGGACAAAAGGCAAACAGGAGATGTGCTGACACATAGAGGGCTGGTGTAATGAACAGCCAGCAGCAACGTGAGAGCAGGATAGCGCAGGATAGCTTTGATGGTCGGGGAGGTCGCCAGTCAGACCTAACAAACCCAAATGTATTGTGAGGGTCTGCTGGGAACATCTGGCAGTCTCCTTCCAGAAGAAGTTTCAATTCCCCCCTCCGACAGAACTTTCAAAACGTTCCAGGGGAGGCTGGGGACACCGAGTCTGAGTGGGACATGTTCTGTGCTTCCATTGTCGAGGCAGCCGACCAGGGCTAAAGCCACAGGGTCGTTGGTGCCTGTTGGGGTGGCAATCCCTGAACCCGCTGGTGGACACCGTAGTTAGGGATGTCATCAAGCTGAAGAAAGAGTCCTATTGGGTCATTTTGGCCTGTGGGACTCCAGAGGCAGCTGATGAGTACCGGGCGGCCAAGCGGCATGCAGCCCGGGTGGTCACAGTGACAAAAACCCGAGCTAGGGAGGAGTTCGGTAAGACCATGGAGCAAGACTTACATTCGTCTCAGGAGGGGAAAGCAGTGCGCTACCAATACTGTTTATAGTGTGGATGGTATTCTGCTGACCTTGACGCAGGACGTTAAGGATTGGTTGCCGGAGTACTTCGAAGACCTCCTCAATCCCAGCGGCACGTCTTCCAGTGAGGAAGCAGAGCCTAAGGACTTTGGGTTGGGCTCTCCAATCTCTTGTGCTGAGCTCATTGGTCAAAAAGATTCTTGGTGGCGAGGCTCCCGGGGTGGATGAGATTTGCAAAGAGTTCTTTAAGGCTCTGGATGTTGTAGGGTTATGTTAGCCGACGCGGCTCTGCAATACTGCATAGACATTGGGGGCAGTCCCACTGGATTGGCAGATCAGGGTGGTGGTGCCCCTATTTAAAAAGGGCACCTCAGGATGTTTTCCAACTACAGGGGGATCACACTTTTGAGCCTCCCCGGTAAAGTCTATTCAGGGATTCTGGAGAGGAGGGTCTGGCAGATTGTCAAACCTCGGATTCAGGAGGAACAATGTGGTTTTCATCCTGGCCATGGAACACTGGACCAGCTCTATACCCTTAGGGGGGTTCTAGAGGGTGCGTGGGAGTTTGTCCAACCAACGTGTTTTGTGGATTTGGAGAAGGCATTCATCTGTGTCCCTCTGGGGCCCCTTTGGGGGGTACTTCGGGAGTATGGGGTACCAGGCTTTCTGATACAGGCTGTTAAGTCCCTATAAGACAGAATGCCAGAGCTTGGTCCGCATTGCTGGCAGTAAGTCGGGCTCGTTTCTGGTGGTGAGAGTTGGACTCCGCCAAGGCCTTTGTCACCAATTCTGTTCATAACTTTTATAGACAGGATTTTTAGGCGCAGCCAAGGTGTTGAGGGGATCTGTTTTGGTGGCCTGAGGATTGAGTCTCTGCTTTTTGTAGATGATGTGGTCCTGTTGGCTTCATGAGAACATGACCTCCGGCTCTCACTGGAACGGCTTGCAGCCGAGTGTGAAGCAGCTGGGATGAGAATGAGCTTCTCTATATCTGAGACCATGGTGTGAGTCGGAAAAGGCTAAAATGCCTTCTCCGGGTCAGGGATGAGGTCTTGCCTCAAGTGTAGGAGTCTTGTTCACGAGTGAGGGAAAGATGGAATGTGAGATTGACAGGCGGAATGGTGCTGCATCTGCAGTAATACTACTACCCCCACGAGCCAACCCCAGATGAGCTCTACTTCTCTGAACAGAAGCCACTCAGGAAGCTATCTACAGTGGGGAGGTAGTAATTATTTATAACTTTTACACAGAAATACACTTCAAAAGTCCAAACATAGGGGTTAAGCACACACTGATTAAGTTTTCCCTTTTGCGTATGCACACAGACACATGGTTATTTGTGTGTGTGTGTGTGTTTTTATAGAAAACCTCCCTGGAGACAAAGATTTGGAGCTCAGCAGAAGAGCACCGCCCAACCCTGCTTCTCCTACAACACTGACAAAGAAACTTTTGTTTCCACTGTACCCAACATGCGTCACACAGCTGCCTCCCCCCAAAAACACACTGCTACACTTCATAATCATGTTCAACCAAATCTCCTCATTGACTTTTAAGTGATGGAAGATATTGCATATAGTTTTAATTTTTCTATCCACTAAAGTCAGCACATCATCAGGGACCCTGGAGGCTCGAGAGCAGATTTGGAGATAACAGGATATTATTGGAAAACTAAAGAATGCTGTTCTGGTCTAATTTTGCTTACATGAAAACACAAAGAAGTTGTCACAGATTGAAACGACACAAACAAGTTAGTGTAGCTTTTGTATAAAAAAACAATTAAAAGATAACCAAAAGTTAGTATTTTGCTGTAAATTTATTTCTTACATCAGTACCCTCTTCAACGCTTCGGCCGCTACCTTTACTGCTCTTGGCCAAAGCCCCGTGTCCCAAAACAGAGTAACATTTATTTAGAGGACCGACTTTGAGGGGGCTGGGAAACCAAACATGCAACCCCCCACCACCCCACCCCACCCCCCACCCCCCAACACACACACACACACACACACACCTTTCCAAGCTGTCAAAAACCATCAGTACTGCTCCGTGTCTGACATGCAAACCACTAAGTAAGCTGTGTACTTCAGTTGAAATTGTAGAAAATACTAGGGGTGCGTCGATCTATCGGCCCCGATCTCGGGTTTTTTTCAAGATCGGTGATCGGCCAAAAACTGCAATAGGCAGTCTACTTCCGGATCATGGGTCCTTGGAAGAACGAAAAATGAATGCAAGTCAATGGGGCTAAAAGAGCTATTTTCTAATTCCGCTTGTTAGGCGCCATGGATTTCACATATGATGTCCATAAATTTTAAATACGCATTTTGATACCAAAAACGCACTTTTTTTGAACAGGGGAAACGTTATTTTAGGGTTTGTGTGAAAGAAACTCCAGGACTAGAAAATTAGAAAAATGAAAGTCTAAAGGAACAAATATGATTTTGTAGTTCAAACAGCATTGCTAAATATGTTCATTTATATTTGAGAACATCGCCTCATGTCCATTTGAAACTGGTAAGTGTTTCATGAGTATTCACACTGGTTTTCTCAATAAAAGGACATTGAAACATTGACATAATCTGCTTTTAGTTAGGACAAAATCTGTATCTGCAAGTCAGGTTTTTCTCCGGATTGGTGATCGGCCAAAAACTACAATCAGTGCACTCCTAGAAAAGACCCCCCTCTGTCTGCTGAAACATAAAAAAAGAGAGATTGTCCTTTTAGAATATTCAAATTGTGTTTATGGCATCCAAAGAGCTCCTCACCTGGACTCACAAAGACAGAAGCGGTCCTGTTTTCTGTGTGTTTCTGTTTAGCCTCTGAAATGTTTGAATATTGTATAAAATTCTATGCTGATGACTTTTATTGAAATGATGCGGATTTAGCAGCTTAAACACACATAAATGAACCTAATTCAATTTCAAAGGCATGCTAATCAACGGTGATAGTAAAAATTGTGTGTGTGTGTGTGTGTGTGTATGTGTGTGTGTGTGTGTACGAGTGGCTGCCAATGAATCATTTTCTAACTTCTACTGCTGCACACACACAGATTCTACACCCAGACCTGACAGAATATTAAATCCTGTCAGTTTCCTATATTTTCATAGACAAAAGCACTAAAATGTGGAGGATGAGGTGACGCACACACACAAACACACACACACTGAGCCTGCCAGAGCAGAAGCCAAAAATCCCTGGGAAGAGTTAATACAGTGCGTTCCACTCAACGGCCAGATGGGATAAATTAATCCTTCATCTTAACACGGCATTAAACTCTCCAGCGAGCGTCTGTGAGACTGACATGTCCCACTGCTTCTCCTCCTTGGATGAACTTGACTGTAAATCTCAAAATCTTTGGGGCTCATGGGGCCAAACACAAAACCCATCTCTCAGCCGTCTACTTTTCCATTCACCGACACCACGGGTTCCCCTAAACCTGTCTGGGACAGGCCCCCCAGCGACAACCCCTGTCCCTATTGCATCCTAAACCCTCATTTCTAACATTCCTTCAGACAGACATTCTCCAGTGTTCCCCCGGTGCTGCTATTTGGCACTGGACTCTTTTTCCCAGAACCTCCAACTCCAGTTATGCTGTGATGCACGTTGTCCTGGGATACGGATTGGGAATCAGGGAAAAGTTCTTGTTGCATTAGAAGATGCTAAAAGCAAAACACAAGCACATTTACCGAAGACAGCTGCTATTTTTAATAACTTAAAGCTCCTCAAAAGCTTTAAAAGATCGTGACTACACAGAAAGGAGCCTCCGCGGTTGTGTTTTCTGGAGAATGAATCAGGATGAGCCACGATCCGGTGGGAAACCCCTCACAAGAACAACTGTATGTGTGGGAATGAGTACCGTTTATATCCTGGATCAAACCTACATTTCTGATGGTTGCGTTCTGTGCTCTCCTACACATCTAGGATGTTCTTGTTGACGATATCTATGAAGCATCTCGTGACATTTGCGTATAATTGAGCCTCTTCCAACACAAGCACACTCAGGAACTGCAATCGTGACATTCCAACAGGAAATTCCTCCTGCAAGAAGGTGAGGGTAAGTGGTGTGTTGTGGCGTCTTATACGTCGCCCATCTCACAATGCTTTCCTTCTCATTGTCCTGCTTTTGAGAAAGAAATCGGCTTCAAAGACTTGGCAAACAAACGGAATCCATCTTCCCTACATCCTACGTTTCTGCCATGTGACAGCAGCCTTTGAACTGATGTCATGGATAAGTATCCATTTTCAAAACAGCCGAGCGGAGCGGCTAAATAAAGTGCTAAAAGCACTGATATGTGAAACAGAGACCACAAAGTTGTGCTGATGGACATTCCTCTCCACCGCTGCCACATCTGCAGGCAGAGTAATGCCTGCCTGGTCTTTATACGGGCCCCAAATGCCAGCAGTAGTGGTCACAGGTGTTGTCGTTCGTCGTCATTAAGCAAGGAAGGACTGAAGTGAAGAGTCTAGGAGTTAAAAGCAGAGGATGCTGCGCCAACAATTACATATTTATATTTTTAGGAGGAGGAAATGAAAATACTTTTTCCTCCATCTTTTCTCCTGCCAGATGGACGGCTGGGAGCAGATTTCTGAGACCTGACAAATTAAAGACAACTATTCTACAGAACGCGAGACAGACCTCACACATCGTGCGTCTAGGGCTGTTTAGTGAACAAAGTTACCACGAAGACATAAAACATCTGGGACACAAACCAGCACACAGCATTAGCGTGTGTGTGTGTGTGTTTTGTACGCCCAGAGGAAGAACAAAGGCTGACACTGAGTGTGTGTGTGTGTCCCATTAAATAGTAAACAAGTGGGTTTGTGTCCTCGGCTGTGGGAAGGTGGTTCTGTCCATCAAATGGCTTTCTGATTGACAGAAGTCCTCGCCACCTCTTCGCTGGCGATCTTACCAAAGTAGTCAGACTTCCTTTGAGCGTCCATCTCTTTCTCCAGTTGCTGAGTGAGGGCCTCCAGCTTTATCTCAGCTGCTGATGGCCCCTGATCTGAAGGCTGTGAGAGCGGACCCTGAGTAGGTACTTGGGTGGGTTTAGGGGAGCGCCGGCTCTCACCTTCGTCCCTGATTAAATGTACATTGGCAACCATCTGGCTTTGATCCGGACTCTGACCTTTGGTGAGGCTGCCAGGACACAGAGCAGAGGACATCCCCTGGGCTTTTGGTTGAGGTGCTTCAGAGGCCGCAGAAGCTGCCACTGGGCCATTATGGTTGGATGGCGGAGGTACATAATGGGCCAAGGGCTGGGAAGGATGCTGGAAGTCTGCTCCGCCTGTGAAAGCGCTCAGAGGCAAGGCAGGGATCCTGTCTGGTTTTGTTGGGAAGGACGGCTCTCCAGCCCAAACTGTGCAGCCAAGATTCTGGTTGAGGAGCTGTGGTGGAAGACTGGTGATGGTCGAAGGTGCATGCATCAGCTGAGCCGCACAGCTCCCTGACACCAACACAGATGGGGGAGATTTGCTTTCCTTGGAGGGGGCCCAGGTTGCGAGGTTCCGGATCTGTGCAGAACTTTGAGGAGAGTTTGCAAAACTAGGTGGGGAGACGTTATTCTGGTATGAATGGGACTCTAAGCGCTCCTTGTTATCGTAAGTGTTTCCGTGGCCGTGAGTCCTGCTGGCTGGAGGTTCAGACTGGAACCCAGTCTGGGCATACTGGTTCCCAGGCGAGGAGGTCGGCGCGGGGCCAGAGAGGATCGGGGGCTTCGCTGCCGCCTCGCCCGGCTGTCTGGAGCTGTTGATGGGCGGTCTGTCTTTGGTGTAATGGGTGCTGTTGTGACCCCCATTCATCCGAACGACCTGGCTGCTGTTGGCCACTTCCTCCTGCTGCTTCTGCATGTGTATTTTACTCATCTTAGAGGCGAAAACTCTCCTGGTTTCTTCAAAGTCCGGGTTATTCCCCGCATCCCGCCTCGTCCGGAACAATCCATCCCTGGATGCTTCATACATGTTCAAGTCCTCGATAAACTTACTCGCCTCGAGTCCCAGGTCCTCGTACTTATCCATCTTAGAACTAGTTTTGCGTTTCAAAGTTAAAAATAAATTAAATCAGTCCGCGAAAGACCAGAAGAATCACAAAAGAGTTCTGGCTGAAGAAAACAGTTCACGTAAAGTTTTCGTTGATGATCCCAACTTCTTCGTCTTCCGCGGTGAAGATTCAAAAACTTTACTGTTGCCGGTGGAGGTCAGCCGGTCCAGCTCAGCCGTGGTCCGGTCCGGATGTGAGAGCAGATCCCAGATCAGATCTCCCAAAGTAGCTCCCCCCTCCTCTCCTCTCCTCCTACTGCTAACGGTCCCAGCGGGAAAAGCTTCATCCGAAACTTCTTCACCCACGAAACAATAAAGAAACTCAAGCTGAACGCGGTTACTGTCGCGGAGTTTAACCATCGAGTTTAACGGACGAACTTGTTAGCTCGTCGGTGTTTAGGTCGGAGCCGGCGAGGCCACCGGGCGGCTTTGGGACCGAGAACAGAACCGGTGGTCTCTTTAAAGGCGCAGAGCTCGAATAATGCAGCACAACTAAAATAACCCAGAGCCTATGACTAACATGTTCCTTTTAAAAATACCTAACACCGGAACATGTTGGCTGGTTAACCCACCTCTTCTTTTACTCCGTGCGTGTGTGTGTGTTGTAAAATACAAATGCAGTCGCTTCCCTTGTAAAAGGTATCCTGCTGTTCTTTTACTCCGGAAAAAACTTATCATGTCACAAACTTGTGGGCCAATAACTTCAGAATAAATGAGTCTTTATTTACAACTTCAGCCTAATAACATGACAGGGGTGAAGCTACAGGGGGTGAGGGTGGGGTGCACACTACCCCACCTCAGTGGGGCCTTGCCCCCCACCTGACCCCCTAGTTTGTGTCCTTAAATTGGAAGTCAAGGCAGTGGTGGAGATTAACTTCATCCACACTTCCTGCTAGGAAAACACTTCTGAAAGAGGCGTCGCCTGGCGGACCGAAAGAGCGGCACTGAGGCCATGATAGACGTCAGCCGCCCCCCCCCCCCCCCATTAGACATCATCTGTACAGGTTATTAGCAAAAAATATAGTTGATTTAGGTGTTACATACACTTTAAAGTGGGGAAACATTATTTCAATACATTTTCTGTGGTCTCTAGTATCACTGAATGCCTTGTAGGTTGTTTTCTTTGATTTAAAAAAAGGCTCTGGTGTTCCTGTGTGAGGAAGTAGAAATTAGTCAGTGTGGACAGCAGGATTTTGAGTCTCAGGCCTAATCCCAATACTCGCACTATACCCTACGGTCTTCCGTGAAGTGCACTTGGAGGAAGTGCGCAGTAAGGCTTCGAGTGCATAGTACACAAGTGTGCAAATAATTGCTCAACTGGGTCAGGGAGCATTGCATCATTGGCCGCAATGCATGCTGGGATGCTGGTCACTGTGCTACTTAAAAACTACTTTAACAACTTTCTAACAAAAACAGACACAATGTAAATTCATTGCTGTGAACATTAAACCTTTGTCTAAAACATTCAGAGCATCAACAAACATTCATTGTTCTAAAATAAACTACTTTCATTTGAAAATGCATATTTTCAGAAGAGACGCTTGAGCCATTGTTCCACTTTCTTCTCAAACTTCCCACGCAGCAATGGATTGTGGGAAATACCCTTCGCCCATGTCTGCGTTGATGCAGACTTGGGCAAAGTGCAGATCAAGGGTGCAAAAGGTGCGTCGTCAGCTTCTGCACGTGAGAATCGGGACACCCTACACACTTGCATCCCTGGATGGGATAGTTCAGTTGAAGGTTGCAAGGGTGGAAGTGTGACTGTTTGGATTTGGCTTACTAAATAAACCTACACTGTGTAGTTTGCAGAAGGTGCTGCAGAGAATGCACCATGTGGTGGTTAGAGGAATTGCAGTCAGCAAAGTGTGCACTCCTGTGATGTTCAAACCTACTTACTATTTAACAAATTATTTATCTATTTATTTAAAGGAAAATTTGGTGGGAAATCATGAAAAGTTATTCCAAGGACAGCTAGTCAAAATCAGATTGCCCTCCAAGGTTTTCCCACACCCTGCCCTGATTCTCAAAAAAGGTCCAGTCCTGGAACTTAGTGCCAGGCCTGATGTGCAGCAGTGCAGGCTGCCTGCGTTGCGTGACTCTGGGAACCAGGTGGACATGCTGCCTCAGAGATCCAGGTGGGAATTATTAACGTTTTGGGCTGCTTCTGAGTGCCCAAAGCTGGCCTGAACCATGAGGAGGAGCAGCTATGGTTGCAGAGAACAAGGTGGTAATTAGTTGCCTGGAGGTCCGCTCCTGGGTGTTGTTTTCAACAGAACCGGGAGGAGAGGACAACTGGGTCAGAAGAAGAAAACCAGGCATGAATTGCTGACAGGATTCATCTGTACATTTCCAGCTGCTACTTTAGCTTATCAAGCGGCTAACTGAAGGAGAACAGCCTTCTCGTGGTCATGCATACAGCAAGTGCTCTCAAAAGTGCAGCCTGAGGTGGTGCTGGACCAAACTACTTTTAAAATGTTAGCTCTACATGCAGTCATGGCACAAGAACAAGATACAATCATATGGTCAGGAGATGGTAAAAAAAAACTGTACAATATGCAGCCTCCGACTGGCTAACAGTAACGTGACTCTTCTGCTGCCTGTTTGCTCTTCTTGGGTAAAAAAAAAATGCAACGCTGATGTTTTACAAATAAACAAAAGCCTGAATGTGTTCTGCCATGTTGTGGAGTTACGAATGCTAACGGTTAGCTTCTACTAGCCAAGACTTATTCTGCTGCTCCCCGGTCGCCAAATCAACACAGCCTTCTGCAGGCCGAAGCCAAGATGGAGCAAGTCCATGAATGCAAATTTAACAGCTGTGTGGCTTTTTCTGACCCGAGCGTTTCCCCTTCGAGTCATTTAAAATCATGTAATGGTCTTTTGTGGTGGGCCAAATCATCAGCCTTGGGGTGTGCCTCCAGCTTTCACAGCTCAGATCAGGAATTAGACTGGTGCAGTAGAGGGTGGCGCTGCTCCGTGCCCCACCCTTATTTTTCAACCTGCAGGAGTTTCTCAACAGAAAGTCTTTTTTTTTTCACTCATCAAAGACAACTTGTGCTACACATTTCTCGTGTAAGACGTGAGGCTGTGATGAACGTGTCCTGGACAAAATGAGTCACAGTTGGCTGTTCAAAGTTGCCATGGAAACTGCACCGCTGACAAAAAGTGCTAAATGGAAGCAGAGGCTGACGATGACAAAATGCTTTGTTAAAGGGAATGTATCACCATAGCTGTGACCTAATTTCAACAGAAACTGGATTTAGAAAAACAGTAATCTGTTCATTCAGATGAAACTGCTGCCTTTAATGAGGTAGCTAATTAAAAACGTATACAATTATCAGAATAACGCAAAAGATCAGAGGTTTGAAACTAATGTTGCTGGAGAAAAAAGGAGCAGAAAAGAAAGGCGATGGCAGAAAAACACCTCGGTGTCCTTGTCTTCTGGCGTTTTGTGCTGTGACAGCATTCGTTTGAGTTAAAATAGTTCTGGCTCTGCTCCTCATTCCTGGCTTCTCTTCCTGTTATTCTGCCGCTCCTGAAAGCATTTTCCGGTCACCTGATGGTCAGCAATAAATCACAGAAATATGGAAAAAAGGTTAGAGCGGGGATGATCTGTAAGGACAATCTGTTTTCTTTGTGTCTGCATGTTCTATCCAACAGATGTGACTAAAAACAAAACCAGCCTGTCACACCAGATAATGTTTCTTTACATCGTGTTTTTAACTTTGAAATCTGTGCGTGTGTTTTTGTCTTACACTGACCATTGATGATAACCCAATAAAAACCTTGGATTTTTCTAAGCTGTGGGCACCTCGGAGGGACTAATCCGTGCAGATATCAGGTGACCGCTCACTCTCCCAGGCTTTAAAGATAGGCTGGTGGGAGGGCACACGGATACATTTCAGTGCCTCTAGGTTGAAGCGGGCTCTGCCAGGACAGCGCCGACGGCCAAATCGCGTCGACCCGGCGCTGAGACACAGAGCTGATGAGGCACAAGATGAGGTAAATTTTTTTTAACATTTTTCAACCACAATAGGATCCTGAGTTACCTCCACCTGACCCTTCCCGACAACAGTCCGTGTACGGTGAATAAACACACATCATAAACAAACACAGATAGCAGATCTGCATAACTGGGCTAACTCACAGAGCACAGGTCACAGGAGGGGAGGGATGTGTGAAGTTGCAGCCATATCTCCAGTTCAGGAGGGATGAGGGAATGTGAACGATGTCTGGAATCTCAAGTGGTGATCACGCTCGTGATCGACTGTCAAGAGTTTCTGATTAACTCAGTACTGACCTGAACTTCCCGAGTCTGACCTGGCAACAGAAACTAGAGACACACTGCTTGTTTGTTTGTTTTTTAATGAAAAATGTAAATAACAAGCCTTAAGATATATTTACAGTGAAGTTATGACTTTAAAAGGTCTACATCATTTGTTTTTGTGCCAAGTGTGCGTTTAAAAGGCAACAGCTGTAAAATAGTTACAGAAGAAATGTCACTCATCAACCAGGAAGTTGACCAGGGGGGTCCTGGGGGAGAGGATGACTCGCTTGATGCAGCGCTCACGCAAAAGCTTCTCTCCTACAGGGCTCTGCATCACCAGCTGCTGGACCTGACTGGGATCTTTGGACACCTGCAGGGGAACCTCCACCTTTCCACAGGCCTTGTTGTTTATCTGAGAACAGGAAACAGAGAGTGAGACTGGGAGGTTTTTCACAGTCAGTCAGTGGTTCCCAACCTTGTTTTCAGGAGGACCCCCTTCCTGTGTCCAAGCCAGGGCCCCCCAACACAACACAAAGACACAATTAACTCATTCACTGCCAATGTCGTCATTGGCATTTTTTTACTGTTTGAGCATCGGAACGAGCCCCCGCGCTGAGAGAACAAACATCTCAACCCTGAAGCCGATCTTCATCCGCATACGTCACACGTCACATGATCAAGAAGCAACACATCCACGTGTTTGGGGATCGTTTTGGGCCGTTCCTGTAAAAAAAGTGAGGCGCGAACCGGAAAAGCGTCTGCCGATCACAAATCGACAACGGATTATGAAAGAACGGGTAACGCTCTAAACACGCGGACTCTTCCTGATGCAAGAGGTGAGTCTCCTTTTTGTTTTGGTTGTTTTGGCATCAACATCATGCTAGCGCGCAACATTCTGTGACTCTTAAAAAAACAGTAAAAATGGTGAGAAACGCTGGCAGCGAAGGCCGTTAGTGATCAGGAAACGGCTAGCAGTGAATGAGTTAAAGGTGAATAATTACAAACTTCACGCAGACATGCAGAATTATGTTTCCTACAGAGCTTTGACTGTACCATTGGGTGTGTTATCTGAATTTTATAAATGTCATTTTTACACACATAATCTGGTAACCTCACAACATCAGCGCTGACAAAATTATGGTGGGGGGTCACGGACCCCAGATTGGGAACCACTGTAGTGGAATCACGGAGATCTCTTCCGTCAGCAAGGAGGCAGCGAAAACCGCTGCCACCTAGCAGTTGGAGTTTGAATTACACCACACAAGAGACATGCTGTAAATGTTTGCATGTTAATTCTCAATACAAAATCTATACACCGCTTTGGAATATTGATTCAGTATCATGACAAGAAATGTTGCAATATTTCAGTGCATCGATATTTTCTTACATCTCAACTGTGCAGGTTTCCTTTTAAATGATCTGACAAAGGTGCTGCCACATGAAGTTGTACCTCAACGTTCTCTCACCAAAACGAGTCCCAAAATAACGGCCACATGCACAGTGCACTCTTTTAAACACATAGTTAGTGGTAGGTACGGGAAGGGCACTCCGCCTTGTGTGTTTAGACGCAAGTGTATGCATGCACATGGTCGATGTGATCACGTCTCTGGATGTGGTTGCAAATTAATGGTGTGTGTGTGTGTGTGTGTGTGTGTGTGTGTGTGTGTGTGTGTGTGTGTGTGTGTGTGTGTGTGTGTTGCCACTCAGCTCAACCTTGGCCTCCCTCCCATTTCTGGGACAAACCCAAAACCGTGATTAAGGAAAAAAAAAAAAAAAGAGGCCATGAGGGAACCCACAACAGACGGCTCGGTCCAAAGGAAAACCGACCTCATTCAGGAGCACTTGGAGCTCAGAGATGTGAACTCTCCATTTATACTTGAGGGCCAGGTCGATTCATAGAGGACGCCGTCGACGAGGAGGACGTTTTAGAAATCCTCACTTTCTTGGTTCAAGGGACATGATGGGTTTACTTTAACATCAAGTGTTGTGGTTGTGGTAAGGGATTGAACCGTATCAAATGTCCAGTGTGTGCATGATTTTTTTTAAAACTGCATCAGAACTGATTTTCACGGTTCGTGGCGGGGGATGGGGTGCAGACATGAAAACTGACGGTTAACCCGCACTTCCTCAGAAAGCTGAGGAGGAACAACGTGGAGAGGAAGCAGCTGGTGGTGCTGCCACATTGCTAAATGTCGACGTGGTTCACTGCAGGTAAAAAGGTTCTGCAGGGATAACAAAAAGGCCATTTTGAATTTTTCGTATTCATTTTATTTGTAAAGCCCCTTCCCACCCCCAATCCAGGGGGCCCAAGGTGCTGAACGTAGTGCAGAGAAGCAGCACAATATAACAACTCTATAATAAAACACAGAGATAAAACAATTTAAAAACAAAAAAAGAGCCAAAAACAATAAAAATTGTGATCAAAAACATTAAAATGTGAATAGAAACAACTAAGAAACAGATCTAAAATGCAGCTTAAGCCTCGCTTTTAAAGCGGGCAGCGATGTGGACGGCTTGATTTCTTGTGGGAGTTGGTTCCAAAGCCGAGGACCCAGAACTGCAAAGGCACGATCACCCCTAGACTCACGCTTTGATCGCGGTACCACCAAACTGTATAATGAATTACTATGTCACCCATTTTGCACAGACTCCTGAGCAGCTGCTACCGAGCTGTGAGCTAACAGCTAGTCCAAACTCAGACAAGACAACAGAGAACTGCTGCCTTCACAAAACCACCCTGATCACGTAAGGCGTATTTTTGAGCGCTGCACCCCTGCAGACTTTATGCTCAGACATAACCACGCATTTAAAACTAGATGAGCATGAAATGCAAAAGCGACTGAAGTGTGAAGGTTTCTAAAATGACGTTTGCGTGGAGCAGCATGAAATTTTGGAGTAGATATATTTGCAAAATGTTAGGTTTTTGCACCCCCACACAAACTGACATGCAAATAAAAATGTGTGCATTTATGGATCTACTTGTAATTGTAAAATTGACAGTTTTAATTAAAACTGATTTTACGCTGGATATTCATTTTGAAAATCAACAGCAGAAACACAAACAACTTCAAAATACGTTAATGATTCACGATTTATTCCCTGCAAACACAATCTAATCCTAAACCTAACCTCAGTGTAAAACTAAACTTATCCCAACGTGTTTAGGCTGAAAGATTTACTGCCCAAGAACATCATGCATTTTAACCCCATTATACGACACACACACCCACAATGTGTGTGTGTGTGCAAACAGATCATGTCCCCACAATGTCTGCTCAACTTGATGTGACAACATCTTCTGTCAAACCGAGAGCTTTGAATGTTTTTGAGCTCACAGAAAAAACAAAACTACAGGAGTGAAAGAGTCATAATGACTCACATATAACACGGTCTCCATGTCACTGAGATTATTACTGCTTAAAGCTCTTCCAGGCTTGATGTGCTCACACGAAAGGTGTTGGGAAACGTCTGTGATCCTACCAGCACTGACAGCTCCACGACGTCAGGGACCTCCAGAAACTGGGGATCCACAATTGGCCAGGGCTGCTGAAGGACCTCTCCGCCCCGCAGGAGGAGGGGGCTGAGTGCGTTTGTCACTTGACGCAGACCTGAGGGAGACCAATGAGCAAAATCACCTGTCATACCGAGACACTGACACAGCTTGTGAACGTTTCACCCAAATGTGATTTGGAGCCAGAGTGATGGCTGCAGCTCCAGGAACGAGAGGTTAAACAGCCTCTACCCTCTGTTTTGACTCCCAGTTGCACCAGCGAGTGTACATCCTTCTGGAAGCTGAAGGGAAGGATGTGGGCTTCCTCTCCCCTGAGCAGTGTGTGTAAAATTACGGCAGGCCAACAAAAGCAAAAAGCCCGACGCGAGCAGCGTAGGTCACGTGTGTCGGTCCTGTTCTAGGAGCTACAAGCGTGAGCACAAACAAAACTTCCCCTCATCTGTCAGGGCCTCCTGACTCTGGATGTCAGCTGGATGGCATGCTTTCCCCAAACCTCAGAACTTCCTCTCACAAATGACACAAACGGGGAAAGTGGAGCACGGCGAGTGAATAAAAAAGGCATGCTGTCAGGCACCTGTACGCTGCATGTGAGCGCTGCTCATTAGGAAGGTTTAAATGTTACAAACCTGACCACAGTTCAGAGGCTAAGTGAGGAGCCATGGGTGCCACCATCATCACTAGAGCAGCTAGAGCTTCCTCAAAGTCCAAGCTGTGCTGCACCACTCTGACCGTTGCACTCTGCACACACAAAATGGTAAAAGCTCATGTCAGAAGCAATAATCTGGACGTTTTATTCAATGATGAGAAGTCACGCTTACACTCAGTGTGTTGGTGAGTCCCATCAGGCGAGAGATGGCTGCGTTGAAAAGAAAGTCTTCAGTGAAATGAGTCGTTACCTGAAAAAATCAACACAACACTTTCAGCTGCAAACAAAAACAAGCCGATAATAACTTTGGTGTTTTGATCATGTGCGGCAGCACACAGACTAGCGGTCAGCATTCCCATGCTTTGGGTTCTGGGAAGAGGAACTCCTTTGGGAAGGAGGAGGTTGATCAATGAGGTGTTTCAGTGGGACACATCAAAGGACATCTTGGGCTTTAAGGCCTTACAGCAAACAGCCCGCGGTCCTTTAAAAGCTCTGGTTCCAACGGGGGGGGGGAGACAATCTGACCTGGCAACCCAAGGAGGCTATTTATAAAGTGTGAAAGGAGATGGGGTGGATTTTCAATCAATTTCCATCTTCCTCTCCTGTTTCTCTGTACTCTGGGTTGTTTGGGTGGCGGCGGACGCTTCGACACATTGACGATGTTCCATCCAAATGCGTTTGCTCTCGTAGTGTACACTGTAACAAGCTGCCCTAAAAAAGTCACAAAACTGAGGAAAACTCATTTAAAGTGAAAAATTACAATATTTTAACAGATGAAGAACACAAAAATACATCACAGAAAAGAAACAAACTTTCTGTAAAAACCTGGGATTAACAGACCCCTGCTGGAAAGAAATCCTGTAAAGTCACTTTGGGGCACAAGAGAATCTCTCTCAAGAGATCAAAGCAAGTCAGCCGCATCTAAAGGGCACCCACCTCTTGGATCGCATAGTTCTTGTTTTGCCAAATCCTTCTGGCCTCTTCCAGCTCGTTCTTTTTCAGCAGGGCTGGGTTGGGGACATCGCCAAGCCGCCGTGCTTCTCTCAGCCTGGTCACCAGCTGCCACAGTCGAGACTGCCACCGCAGAACACCAGGAAGAGCATCCGCTGGGGAATAACAGAAATTCAGACATAATATGGCAAGTGTCGGATTTCTAGCTATGTTTTCAAATGGCCTGTATTTGATGTAGCGCCTTCTAGAGTCATGGAACCCCCCAAGGGGCTTTACAACACAATCAGTCATTCACCCATTCACACACTGGTGGGGATGAGCTACGATGTAGCCACAGCTGCCCTGGGGCGCGCTGACAGAGGCGAGGCTGCCGAGCACAGGCGCCACCGGTCCCTCCGACCACCACCAGCAGGCAACGTGGGTTAAGTGTCTTGCCCAAGGACACAACGACAGTGACAGACTGAGCGGGACTCGAACCTGCAACCTTCCGATTACGGGGAGAGCACTTAACTCCTGTGCCACCGTCGCCCCAAACATACAAGGGATGTTCCAACCCTATGTGAAATTTAGTCCGTAGCCATTTTCCCAAGTTAGATAAGTGGGAAAGCATTTCGATACCAGCCCAGTCATTGTCCTAATCTCACAGTATTTTCTTTAGCTTAGCATAAACAATGAAAGTGAATGGTAACAGATAGCATTTCGTATGAAAAAGTCATGAAGATTACTCGATAATGATCCAGATTTTTCTTGGAGACCTCAATAATCATTTTGACTGAATCATAAGTAAGATGAAGGAATTACAGGAGACAAGTTTGACTTGGGACTGCATGACGACAAAGCACCGCTGTGAGACGCTGCTGCAAGGCACAAGAACAGGACACAGCGGCCCAAAAACCCACTGCCTACTGTCGTCAGGGTGAAATGTTGCAAATGTATTACAGTAGACACGGAAGTGACGATGTCTGCCAGACGTGACGCCACAGCGTCGTGTCCTTGTGCCTTTCAGAGGAGGTTTACAGCAGTGCTAGTTGTTACCATTCACTTACACTGTTTATGCTAAGCTAAAGCTACTCCACATCGAGAGGAGCCAGTTGAGGTGGCTCAAGCATCTGGTCAGGATGCCTCCTGGACGCCTCCCTGGTGAGGTTTTCCAGGCAAGTCCACCCGGGAGGAGGTCTAAAGGTAGACCCAGGACACGGTGGAGGGACTATGTCTCTCACCTGGCCAGGGAACGCCTTGGGATTCCCCTGGAAGAGCTGGCCCAAGTGACTGGGGAGAGGGAAGTCTGGGCCTCTCGATTTGGGCTGCTGCCCCCGCGACCCGACTCCGGATAAGCGGAAGAAGATGGACGGATAAAGCTAACGGAATACTGCCAGATTAGGAGAACGACTGGGCTGGTTACAAAATGTTTTTTCCCACTTATTTAACTCTGGGGAATATGGCAACAGACTAAATTTCACGTTGAGGTGGAGAATCACTTTAAGGATTCCTTCTGTGGCATTTATTTAAAGACAACAATATTTTTAGCATCGTCTTAGTCTGTCGTAGGCTTTAGGCTCACTCTTGACATTCCAGAGGATGTCCTGTTCGGGAGGCGCAGCATACAGGATGTAGAGTCGGACCGTGTCCACGCCGTACTGCTGCACCACCTCCTGAGGGTCCAGACCGTTGTGTTTGGACTTGCTCATCTTCTCCCACGTCACCTCTATAGGGCCACCGCTCAGCGCCACCGGCTCCTCACCTGGGAGGAACAAACACGTTTGGGTCTTTGATGGTCAGGTAAAGATTTTAGGGGTAGAATCTTTTTTAGTTGGATCTTCTGAATAATTCTGTGTAATTTCATTTTTGTTTGGACCATTAAAAAACATTTTTAAAGTCAGAAAAAAACAACTCGTCTCCTTTTCATTAACTTTTTCTTCTGAAAAGAGGATTGGATCTTAGTGTCTCACAAACGATCCCAACTGTCCTCAGCCATCTGTTAAAATGTGTCACATTAACAAAAACATTGCAGGTCGAGTCAGTGCATACCTGTGAAGTCTACCTCCTCTCTCCTGATGTACTGGCCACTGTCTGCTAGTTTAAACGTCTGACCTTTTATCAGACCCTGGACCAGCAGTTTCCAAAATGGTTCCCTAAAAGAGAAATGCTCTGTAACGTGCACAAACCAAATCTGTAAATATAGTCCAAGAGTAGAATGATCTACCTGTGCGCAACAAGGCCTTGGTCCCTGCAGAAATGACTGAGGAAGCGCGCGTAATACAGGTGCATGACAGCGTGCTCCTTCCCACCGATGTAAACGTCCACGGGCAGCCAGTGATCAGCCAGGCGTCGCTCAAAGGGCCTGCAGAGAAAACGCGCTTTCATAAAACATTAGATTACATTTTATTTACAGTAAACTTGAGTAAAAGACAGAAAAGTCTTTTAGAGGAATATTTTATTTAATGAAAAAGTTTTATACAATACATGTTTGTGTGACAACTAAATATGAAAGACAACATATTAATCCAGTTATGTGCAAAAAGAAGGATCTTAAAAAGGCTATAACTTTACTTCAAACAACAATCACTTTACAAAAAAGATGTTCTCACCGATGACGGTGCTCAGAGGAAATGCAAAAACAAAAAACAACACAAGAGCTCGTTTTTAAACTACATGCCTCCGCTCGCAGGTTCCAACGTAGCGTTTATAGTGTAGCGTGGTTAATCTGCGTACTAGGATTTAACACTGTTTGCTTCAGTTTGGTTAGATCCTGAGAAAAGATCGGACATTAGCATATGAACTTATATTATGCACCAATATCCAGGATATTAATGCAATCGACAGAAGTTCATACACTAACTGTCTTGGTCTATATTTTAATCCAAAGATTGATGTTTAATTTAAGATAATTACATTTAATGGCAAAAGTTTTTTTATTGAATCAGAAGTTTAAAGGAATCTTTGCTTATTCAATAACCAAAATATACACCATTCTGTGTTTCATTTCAAAGAAGAGTCGGGTTCTTAAAAAGTTAAGAATTTATTACTAACATTTTTAAAAATGACAATTTGTAACAGGTTGATATTAAAACTTGTTATTCAACCAAACCTGTGTCTGGATGGAAAACTAAGGTGGAATGCGAGGTTTGGATGCGTGAATGAATCTCAGAAGGTTTCTTTCAGAGAGAGAAGCGTTCTGGGTGAAAAACGTTGTTTTGCAGCTAACTGATGTTTCTAGAGAGAACAGCATCAGACGCCCTCTGTCGGACAATATCTACCTCACCCAGTTCAGGAGACCCTCCTTGGATCCGAGATGTCAGGTGGAGAATTTCTTCCTCCGGGCACGAGGTTGGTAGAGGGACCTCTGTGCGTCTCAAATCGGTCCTGAGATGTCTCCGTGGGTCACACGACTGATGAAACTATTTGCGTCTCAAAATCAATAACTCTGAAGGAGTTTTGCGTCAGCTGGAAACAGGTGCGTCTGTTCGAAGCTATTCTATCGGCGTGACAGAATGCTTAGTAGAGGCTTGGGCGGCCGTCCCTCCTCCCCGGTATGGTTCAAGAACTCATGTTCAGCTGCGGAGATCTGGTTTGAACAAAACCTCAGAACACGCCCTCTCAGCGTCAGAAAGTTTGTTGTTATGGAGTAAAGACATGTGAGGTGGTTAAACTTTACCCTGGATTCACCCTCTGCATGAGGTGGTTAACGTGCAAATGACCTTCTGGTCTACTGAACACACATTACTGATTATCATAAATAATAATAATTATTATTATTACCCAAAGCATAATAAGTCATTCCAGTTAGTTATTGACAGCTAAAAAGAAGAATTACAGTTTTTTTTAAATAAATTCTAGAAAATAACAACGCCTTGTGAGTTACAGTTGATTAATTATGTCTATGCAAACGAGTTGAAAGCACGGTGGTGGAGAGGTGATGATTTGACCTTGCACTCAAAGAATCAACAACAAACTTCCACTTCATGCAAAAATATAAATCCAACAACAGACCCATAAATCAAGACATTCAACAGTAAATCCTCAGATTAACAATAAATTGTTAAAAAGCTGAAAGAATCTGTGGTCCGTTTAGGTGCGGATCAGAACCTGACTGATGTGCTGAAGTAAACAGGTGCCTACAAAAATCTTTGAGCTGAATGTGTTAAAAATATGGGTAAACATCGTGGGCGATATCGTCCTCTGCTGCCCGATAAACGCGCCACCAACATCGGCGTTTGCTCTGACGAAGGCGGCAGAGGACGCCGAAACACGTCGGCAAAGGTAAAAACAAACTCGTTTTGCTTTGTGTAGACTGAAGAATCCCAAATAAGGAATTGGGTAAAGCTGTTTCCACAGAAACATGATGGCTGATATATGAAGCTGTAGCGTCACAAGTCCACAGCCGGGTCATTTTGCCCTGGCTACGACTCTAACCTACAATATTTTCCCTCACAGGAGACTGAAAGCCTGACGCCCTGAAAGAGATAATAAAATCAAACAAAAACATTTTCTCCTACCAAGGTCCCTTTACAGAGAAATTCATTAAATGAACTCCTTGATTCACAGAAGAAAGATTTTAAAATTAAAGATAATCATTAAATAAGTTTGTTTATTGCCACTTATAATAATTATAAAACAATGAAATGTTTCATTAATATGTGCTTAATGATATATGTTAGCATGGTTACTTGACGAGGTCATCACCATTTGCACTCACACAAAAACAACGTAAAGTTAAGTGAACGCTTGACACATAGTTAAACTTTTGCCCAGTTCAGAGACTCCGGATCAAAGAGGGTGTGTCTCTGAGATTCTTGGTAACATTCCTCAAACTTGTCAACTTTTGGTTGGCTATTCAATCGTAAGATCGTTCCATTAAAACTAGAACACTCTGGTTCGTCTCGAGTTCGAGAGCGAGCTTCAGACCGGCCATCTGAGCAAAACCTCTTTAACCAGCAAAGATTTTGACACGTCGTCAAAATCTTTTTAAAACTTTTTCGCACCTGCGAAGCTGATAACAACAAGACAGTTTCCTGCAGAACAAAGCTGATATTATTCCTGAGACGCAAACTACTTCCAACTGTTGTTACCTGGAAGATGACCCTGGACTGACCTGGTCGTACGAGGAGTCAAGCCTGATTCATGCTTCTCCGTCTGCGTCAGTGCGGAGACACGCAACGTCCCTGCTGGCCTGCCAGAGAGCTCCGCAAGGACGGACGGAGTCAAGCTCTCTTTTCTAAACATCCGTCAGTCGAGACGGACAACGCAAGCTTGTGATTGGTCAGGACGCCGCTGTTGTCTACAGCGCCGCCATTGCGCCCTCAAAAACATAAAGCAGGGTATCTGCAGGTTTAAGGGAACCAAATTTAAGACTTTCTAAGACCTTTTTTAAGGCCACTTTGACCAAATTTAAGCAATTTTTAAAAATTAAGTTTAAGCTATAATTTCCAGCCATTGCCTGGAACCGGTGCTAACCACGTCGCAAACATGGGATTAGCCATCCAGTTACCATT
Organism: Nothobranchius furzeri; assembly: GCF_043380555.1. Taxonomy (NCBI): domain Eukaryota; kingdom Metazoa; phylum Chordata; class Actinopteri; order Cyprinodontiformes; family Nothobranchiidae; genus Nothobranchius; species Nothobranchius furzeri. The sequence goes on along the minus strand of NC_091745.1, from coordinate 40,876,738 downwards.
AAACTTGCACTTCCCCATGATGCAAGTTCCCACTAGCTTAACCAGCTAATGTGCTCATCTAAAAACAGCCCCCTTTCACAACCAGCTGAATGTGTACGGTTCCGCTTACGCCAACGTCATACACAAAAAATGCTGAACTAGAAATTCGCAAAATTTTAATAGAAATAAAAGAATCTAGTTTATTGCGTCTTTGGTAATTTAAAACCTTTGGAAACCTTATTTAAGGATTATTTGTCATTTTTAAGGATTTTTAAGGTCTTAAATTTGGAAAAGCAAATTTAAGACTTTTTAAGACTTTTTAAGGACCTGCGGATACCCTGATAAAGAGAGCCGAGGATAACAAGCGGCAGACACGGAGAAGCTTGAAGAATACCTCGCGAAAGAACTCTAAAAACATGAACGTTTAATTCCCCCGTGACTGGAGGAGTGAAAAGATGCGCAGCAAGTGTTTTATTTGTGGACGGAAATGACAGGAAACGTGGGTTTAGAGGTGGCGAGCGCATGAAGAGGTGGAGGAGGATGAGAGACAAACTTCTCTGAGTTAAAAAGTCTCTTATTTACAAAAAACACAATATAAACACACGATCTTGGACCGATACATGACAGGATACCACAGAACAGCGTTACGCCCTCTGCTGTCCTGCCGGGGAATTGCTTTGCAACACTCTCCAGGAGACGGAGAAGTATGAGAGCAAAACGCTTCCGTCAATCCGTGCGTGTCTGTCCCTCGCGGAGCTGACGGAGAAGCATGAACCAGGCTTTAGTCTACGGACTCCGGTACCGAGGTCTCCGACCCCCTCCTGACATCTCAGATCCAAAAGGGCGTCTCCGTTTGGGTACGTAGAACACAGTGAGATTGCGTCTGAATGTGGTTTTGATAATAATCTATTTACATACCGTAGCTTAACTCAACCAAATTCTTTTACATCCAGAACTCAGCTTTCTGAGATACGGAGATTCTGACTACATTACATTCACACATGGGTTCTACATCACCTTTTAGTTCCATCCACGCACAGTATACGTTTCCCTAATGAATAAAAGAATCCTAGAATCCTCTGATTAAAACAAATAAAGACCAGGCAAGGTGATATTCTATATTTAAATAGAGTATCACAGCTTATTGGTCTCAAGTGGTGTTAATAATATAAAGAGCTCTTAAAGCAATTTACATAACCCAGCATACTATTTAGTAACACTACAAAGCGATGACTTCCAACCCAGATACTGAACAGTGAGGCGGACCTACAGCTGCTTCTGCATTTAGGTTTAGCTTCTATTAAAAAACTCACGAGTCGGTAACAGAAAACCTACCCACACCAACTCAAAAATAAATAAAAGATTTGTTTGTTTGTTTTCTTCCCAGTACTTCAGTTGGGGAAGTTTATGCAAATGTTATTGTTCAAATGTTGTAGAAGTATTTTACAACTCATGCACTGATTTCTCCATTTGTAATCAGTTGACTCCAAACAAATGAGTGCTGCTCTTAACTCCTAATGAAGAACCCTAGGAGGTTCAAATGGAGGTAACTGGACTTCTGCACCAGCTCCTGAGAGGTTTTACTTCTCCTGGCAAAGATCCTCAGATGAGAAGTCCGGGTGCCTTCGCTAGGATCACCACGACCCGGATGACTGAAAACCCTCCTGATTCCAACATTTCATATTTGGTGTTTGATTCTCATCACCGCTCATATTTGCATATGGATCATCTATAACTTAGTCCTCCTGGTGTTTTATGAAGTGTACTATATTTTAAATAAGCATGTTACTGAAATTTCTAAATAAAGTGACTTTGGTTTATTATAATATAAAGAAGGCTGCTGCTTGGGGAGTTTTACATTAGCTGCAGCTTAACAGCAGGGTTTTATGATGCTTCCTGTAGGGGGCAGCCGGATTCTGAGACACATAAACCGGGGAGGAGGCGAACAGAAGCATCATGAAACATCTCCTGTCACTCTGGTTTCACTCTCAGAGAAAATCCAGTTTCACGTGTTACAGTTAAACTGTGTATCTGAACCTCCACGGGTCAGCTGCGTGTTATTAGCTTCACTGCTCAGCTAATCAGCGGTAATGATGCTCTTTAAAGCAGACTGCTATCTTACAGCGTCTCCTTTAACACCAGTCATTAATCTCTGCCCTTCACCTTTCCTCCGAAACTGATGGGCTCTCCAGGTGATTGAACAAAAGAGAGAGGAACCTAAAAAAAACCTGTAGAAACCCATGAATGATTGACTGTTTGTTGGCATTGGGCCACACAACTTACAGCAAACACCACATTCTCATTTCCGTCTTCTTATTCGCTACTTTTCCCACATCTCTTACTCCTTTTCATCGTTTCTCTGCCATGTGTGAAAGGCTCAGGAGGCCAACTGAGATGCACAAATAGTGTAATTGCTTTTTCTGTTGCGTCGTAATCTGTCCAGCTCGCAAAAGCAAAGTCACTTCGTTTGAAATCAGCTCTACTGCTGGGTCAGGGCACTGGGAAATTAATCTCTTTTGTTAAGCTCTGGGTATCGCCAGCAGCCCAGCAGGTGACCGCCGAGGCACCATCATCTCTGATGGTAGACAGTGGAACTTAAAAGGGCGTGTGTGTGTGTGTGTGTGTGTGTGTGTGTGTGTGTGTGTGTGTGTGTGTGTGTGTGTGTGTGTGTTCGATGTGAGTAAATGACAAGTGATAAGCAATGAACCCAATCACAAGTTTAGAGACACGTTGTCAAACAGATTGGCTCCAGAATAAATGTGTTTGTAGAAGGAAAGTAAAGATCACATAAATGATGACACGAACGGATCTGCTAACGTGTTTAAACACAAACTGAAAGTAACATCTGTGCCATTAGAGATGAAACCATTCAAGTGGCTGAGAAAGATGATGCCTAAAGACCAGGATGTGAAGAAGTTAGCACCATCTAGCTTCATGCATCTGATAAAGTTAAAGAGACGGTTCAGATCTTTTGAAGCATAAATAACTAATATCTCACCTGCTGTACCTGCTTGAACAACCTCTGTTTGGAGAAACAGAGATTACATCCCACTGATTTGAAGAGTTAGTGTAATTAGCGCCAGTTCAAGGGTGGGTTAATGTTCCTTTAAAACAGCTGAAAATTGGACAGTTTCTTTTACAAAAACCTACGATGACGAAAATAGCAAAGCGTCTCCCACTTGCCTAAAAACATCTCGATGACCCTGGAGAGTTTTATAAAACTATTCTGCAGTGTTTGCGCTATCCCACATGTTCTAATCAATCAATCAATCAATCAATCAAGGCTTTATTTATATAGCGCCTTCATCACCCTCTACGGGAGGCCAAGGCGCTGAAGAACAAAATACAATCATGACAAAAGAGATTACAGAATTTAAAGCAAAGAATCAAAACTACATAAAAGTAAACCAACTTCATGTATGTTCAGGAAATTCTAAACAAAAAGTGGGTTTTCAGGCGACTCTTAAAGTCTGGCAAAAAAGTAGACTGCCTAACTGACAGTGGGAGCTGGTTCCAGAGTGACGGCGCTAGAAATGACGAAGCCCGGTCTCCACGAGTCCGACACCTAGTATGAGGGACAACTAACAGGCCCTGATCAGAGGAGCGCAGAGAGCGTGATGGGACGTATCGTTTCAGGAGCGCCGCTATGTAATGAGGGGCGCCTCCATGACAGAAATTTAAAACAAACACCAGAAGTTTCAAACGCAGCGGATAAAAGACTGGAAGCCAGTGTAGGGAGGCAGCACTGGACTGATGTGGTTCCCTTTCCTGGCTCCAGTGAGGAACCTGGCGACACTATTCTGCACCATCTGAAGACGATGAATTGATGAATGACCAAGCCCAGCATAAAGAGAGATGCAATAATCTAACCTGGAGATTGTAAAACTAACGATGTATTCCAGAACACCATCATCAAACCAGCAGACAGACATGGTGGAGGTAGTGTGATGGTCTGGGGCTGCTCTGTTGCTTCACAACCTGGACCACCTGCTGTAACTGATGGAAGCATGGATTCTGCTCTCCAGCTGAAGATCCTGTAGGAGAATGTCTGACCTTTGACCTTAACCAGGCTGTTGCTGGTGGAAACCTTCCAATATGGCTGAACTACAACAATTCCGTAAAGAGGAATGGGCCAAATATTTTAGTGGGATAAAACTGTGTAGATGTAGCACTTCCTGCACAGCCTGGAGTAATTCCAACAGGATTATCATTAATCCGTAATAACGTGATCTAAGCCTGATGTAAAACCGGGTTAGCATGAAGAGCTAGAACATTTTTGAGATTAGTTATTTTAAGATGGCAACAATCGACTTTATGTTTATTTATTTAGCTTTTGTCCAAAGCGACTTACAAGTGATAATGAAGCAGGTTACCCTTGAGGCTATCAACAAACACTAATCAGTCAATCCTAGGTTTGAAACTACCTCCTCAGACTAGTTAGCTGGTCAATCTAACCGGAACTAATCTCTGTTTCTCCAAACTGAGGTCACTCATAGCTTCCTGCTAAGATAATGTTTATTGCATTTCAACCGAATCCCAGTTTAACACATTGAAACTATCCCTTTAATTCTCACGAACAATCAACACACACCTGTTTGGGTTGTGAGGATCTGTGTATCTGAAGTAGTACCAGGCAGAGTCCACAAATGTGTCCATGGTGTCGGTCTCCCGCCTCGCTGGGCCTCGACATCTGAGAGACGAGAGAGGAGACGAACACAGAGATGGGAGAAGCGAGAACCAAATTAACGCGGGGTCAACAAATTAGAGCAGGGGAAGGATCTGCTCGAGAAAACATCGATGGCTGGGAGTAAAACAGGCTCCGTGCGTGCGTGCGTGCGTGCGTGTGTGTGTGTGCGTGCGTGCGGTGGGTCGTCATGTCCCTGCAGACTGGCACCAGAGAGCTGTTCCTGTGCCCTGACAAGCAGCCTGAGCTAACAGTGAACAAACTGGCAGGTCCAGCTTCTGATGGTGTGTTTGAGTTGGAAACGCCGCCTCGTAGCCGTTGTTTGAGCCAAACAGCACTTTGGTGAAGAACGCAAATCTGCCATCATGCAGGAGAGGACACAGACAAAGACACGGGAGGACTAAAGAAAAACAAAAATGTTGTTTAGAGAACATTTTCAAGGTTCAGACGTAAATCACCGGATGGAACAGCGAGAGCATCTGCCTCTTACGTTCACAGTGAGTCTCAACTGATTCAAAATCAAAGTTCCAGAAAGATAAACAGAAAACAGCTCCTAGCGTCTCCTCAGTCATCAGCTTTGTTTCTCCTGTAGTTTGTCTTTGTTCTTACCCTTTTAGTGCAAACTCACCAACAGACTCAACCAGGAGCAAAAATGCCCCAACCACCTTCCACAACGTGTATTTATTAAGGCTGTAATGATGAGGTAAGAGCTGAGGGTTGCTTAGCAACAAGGCTAAGGTGTAGCAAGGTTAATGTTTTGGAGGTCAGGTGTTGTTTGGTACCATGAAAACCCAGGAGCATAATAAAGTCCCATCCATCGTTAAAACAGGTGTATAAAAATGAAAGAAACTGTTACAGTGGAGGTTTCCTTTCTTGTGTTTATGATTGACAGCTCCAGGTTAGCCAACACACACACACGCACACACACGCGCACACACACACGGAAAGAAGTTGCTTCAGATTTGGTTGAATAATTAGTTTGTAGTGTTTTCCCCTCTAGCTTAGAGGATTATCCACAAGTGGTGTGTGTGTGCGTGCGTGTTGAGATGAAGCCAAAAAGAGTCAAAAGGCTCTCTAACAGATGCACAATTCATAAAGGTTCTCCTTTCTCAGGACAACAGTTCTCCATCTGTGTGTGTGTGTGTGTGTGTGTGTGTGTGTGTGTGTGTGTGTGTGTGTGTGTGTGTGTGTGTGTGTGTGTGTGTGTGTGTGTGTGTGTGTGTGTGTGTGTGTGTGTGTGTGTGTGTGTGTGTGTGTGTGTGTGTGTGTGTGTGTGTGTGTGTGTGTGTGTGTGTGTGTGTGTGTGTGTGTGTGTGTGTGTGTGTGTGTGTGTGTGTGTGTGTGTGTGTGTGTGTGTGTGTGTGTGTGTGTGTGTGTGTGTGTGTGTGTGTGTGTGTGTGTGTGTGTGTAACAGCTGACTAGTGTGTTTGAGTTGTGCAAACCAGGAGTTCCTCCCTTGTTTACCTACATAGATCTCTCACTCACTCACTCACTCACTCACTCACACACACACACACACGCACGCACACACACTCCTAATCAGGCCAGAGTGAAGCAGGGTTCAGTTGGCAGGCTAATTTCCAGAGCTGCAGAGATGAGACGAACACACAGGAAATGACTTCCTCAAGGACAGATAAAACCGGTTCTCCTGCCCATCTTTCACCCACCCGCTCATTTGTGTTCCACTCAAACTTTAATTGGACATGGTCGACGAGCGGAAGAGAACAAATTTCTGCAAACACTTAACAACTGAGGGGAGACGGTGGCATCTAGATGTTTTTTTTTTGTTGACACCAGTCGTTACTGATGAGTGGAATTATGGGAGCTTTGAGGAGGGGCGTGAAACCAGTGTGATGACTTGTGCCCTCTGTGACTGAGTGAGTTTTGTTTTAATCAGCGTGGAGCGTTCAGCAGTAATAAGTCTCATTCAGAGAGGAATTCCCATGTCAGCGAGGGACGCTGGAGACACCGGCTGAGTCATCATTCTGCTTTTCCGAACACAGAGGAGACGCCGAGCGACGCGTGACCACGGCTGCACACAAAAGGTTAACGCACGCCCATGCGCAGCTGGCTCATGCAACCTCCAGCATCACCTCATGTGGCTCGTGACACGGATGCCACTCGTTGCATAACAGAAGGAATCCTCACACACGTCTCCATGTTCCTGTAAAGCTGCTGGTCCTCTCAGCCTGCCTGGCAGCGAGCTCGTTTGGTTAGAGCCGCTCTCCTGAGGACACACAGGAAATAGGGAGGAGAATGTCACCGGAGAGGGCCTACACATAATTCAATTCTCCCTCGCATATACTCAGCCTCAATTCCCCGATCACTCATGTTGTTCTGGAAAAAAATATAACGCATTTACAATTCAGTGCAGACAAATGGGGCTAATCATGCTAATCCTCCATCAGGTCGTGACACAATGATTTACTCACGGCTCTATCGTGAGAAAAACGAGTCCAAGGGCCGCAGGTTTCACACAAGCCAACGAGTAGAGAGCTCTAGCTGCTTCACAAACAAATTCAAACACGATTTCTCAGACTTTTACAAGTTTCTGCTGAGCGAATAGCAAAATCTCTACGTTCTAATTATTGTTTACAATCAAAACTTGCAGATTTGTAGCTTCCACAAAACTAAGTGTTCCTAGACCTGTTAACACAGATTATGCGTGGTGCCACCGTAACAAGATGATAAGTCGGATGTTTACACTCCATTATCGCCGTTGTCCCAAGCTGCAGGGAATAAAAACAGAAATGATCTTTTTCCCAGTTAAGCTGGACACTGGTTAGGTCCACCCTGTGATTTACCAAAAGTTTCATTTATTGTCTCGTACGATCCTGAGGCGCAACAATCAATGATACAAAATAAAGTTCACATTATAGTCTGTAACGTGATGAAGGAGCTATTCCACCCTCTCTCCTCAGGAAGAACTAATCTGCATGTGTTTGCTTCTAAAACTGTTTCCTTTCCAGTTCAAGAGAAGAAAGAAGATGAACTCTTTCTTTTTAATAAATCAAAGAACTCTTTCTATTTTTAATAAAGCTAATCAAACAAAGTGTTAGTCCAATAATAAAATGTGAACCTATCTGTGAAATTGCAATGCTTACGATCAGTGGTATTTTAATATTAATAAGTACTATGACTTTAATCTAGCTGCACATCCTGATCCACGTAATGCTTAAAAGTCACATGACACATTTTATCTTTCTCATCCAATCGGAACCTTCCTTTCTGAAGCGTGGTATAGTCTCTGTGGTGTTTATTAATCTGCCAACTTTGATTTGACCAGAAATCAAAACATCCAGATTAATAAAACCAGTCCCCACGCCATCTTAAGACAGTTCACCACATTCTAAGAGAAGTATCGGACCGGCCACCCGGACTTTCTTTTTGATCAAAGAACCAACAAGCTGGATAAAATCTGTTGCATTTTACCAACCAAGCAACGGTTCCTTTCAGAATAAAAGCTGAACTCACTGACCCTCCGGGTCCATCTGACGCTGTCAACCAACTGTCGCTTTTTACCTGGAGACAATCCAAAGACTAGTCTGTCGTACTGCTGATGCTGTTTCATCGGCTCCGGTACCGAAGGGGGGTCAGAGGACCTGGCATTCTGGATCTGTACGGAGGTCTCATCCTGAAGGGTATGTGTGGAGCGACAAATGGCGTCTCATGTGTTTATGAAACTCCGATCATAGCATAAGAGCAAAACATCACTTCATCATTCAGGCTTCTCTGGATACGAGAGTTCTGATGACAACATGACTCACACATACACCATTCATCTCACGTCTCATTCACACCAAGATCCATCCATTCACTTAGAGTTTAGAGTTAGTCTTGTTTAAAATTGTTTAGAAATAAATCTTCTTAAACGTTTTAAAGGTGACTCTCTCTTCTGTTGTCTCTCAGTTAATACGAAGTGTTACATAATCCCTGCAATAAAAAGTTCCAATCTTCTGGTTAAAATTACCCAAAGATCCATAAGATTGATTTCATATTTACTATGGAATCTTATGTCTTATGGTTCCCTAAATAGATGTAAATTAAATCATTATAATTCAAATAGCAAATAAAGGCCATAAATGATCAACATTGTTAAATACAGTTTCTTCTTCTTCTTCAAAGACATCAACAAAAATATGAAACCAGCATTGTTGCGTATGATCACACAGAAAATGATTCCAGAAACACCATTCAGGAACTGGGAAGTTATTATTTGTCATGCTTGCCGCTGCGCTGACTTCCACTGAAGAATTTTTATTTCATAGAGCCTCAAATATTTTGCCTGGCTGACAGATGTGCACAGCAGGAAGCCTGACTGGCACCAGTCCGGTTGTGGAACGTGCAGACTGTAGATTGATGTTGTTTTGCTAAAACAAGCGAGACCCTCCATGATGTTGCACCGCTTGATCTGCATAACCTAAGCCTCTTCACATGTACACGTGCACATGTGTATTCATACTTTGTGCAAACCTTCAGATCAGCCCCATTCAACAGACGGCCCAAGGGCCAAAACTGGTCCATCAGTCATTTTGGACCGGCCCATTGCCAACATACCTTCCTAGTAAATTATTTGTTTAAAATATGCGATGTAATTGTAAGCGTAACAGTTAACAACACTTTGTGATATATCTAAGGCATGGAGCTCCACCGTTTACACTGCTAAGTTTATAACAGCAGAAAACCAGAAAGAGGAGACGCGAGGTTGACAAAACGCTGAGAGAAAACCCACGAGCCTTGTCCGTCACGTCATCTGTTCAATCGCTAGAGTACAAGGGGATCAACAGACACCGACTCCAAACTAGCAGCGAAGCTGTGATTTTTCACTTGCAAAGCCACAACATCTCTCCGAGTCGCACGAATACGGACTAAAACGAAAAGACAACGGTACGATAAAAGAGATGGAGTACATAATGAGTGGCGGCCAAAGCCTCATGACAGTTTGGCCCAACAGATCTAATTAAATACCCCTGCCTTAGTTCATTAGCAACTCTAGCTTTGAACAGCTCCACGTGTCATTTAAAACATTCTGTGTCAGATAGCAACATCCTGACCTCCCGGACCCCTACAGAGGACTTCAGCTTCTAGCACGAGAACTTTTCTTTTTAATGTGGTGATTTTTTAATAGAAAAAAGTCATTTTTGAAAGACTACATTTAAACACAATGCTGTTTTTGTGTCTTTGAGCTGTCTCTAATCTGAAACTGTTGGTGGACTTAAGCCTCGGAAGGTTGAACATTTGAAGCCACTTTTTTAACAAAGTTGTCTGAATTAGATTTAAATCAATACATTATTGTAGCTCCAATATTCATTTTATTTTCTTTATGGCGGTCAGAAAATACAGGTTTAAGTGATTACTCCATCATTCCAGACGTTTCCTTTCTTTTTAAACGGTAAAATGGTGAATGGTTTGTTTTTATATAGCACCATCTAGAGTCGTAGAACCACCCAAGGTGTTTTACAACACACACACACACACACACACACACACACACACACACACACACACACACACACACACACACACACACACACACACACACACACACACACACACACACACACACACACACACACACACACACACACACACTTCCTGTGTTTTTTAAAGAATTAGCTCATTTATTTCTAGCCCTTTTCATAGTACTGTTCCAAATTTCCTGGATGACGGGACTATAAAGTAAAAGAGGTGAAACACTGAAGTAAGAGGCAGACGCAGAGACAGTGACATGAGTTTTGACTCATGAGTAAATATTGAAATAAAGTGTGTCTGAGGTGGTCAGAGATCTAGTAATTCTGGTCTCTGATGACAAACATGGACAAAAGGAGCATTAGAAACAATCCAACACCTGCAGGAGTCTGAGGAAACGCATCTGGGGACGGTTATGGGAGAAGACGTTTGAGTCAACAGATGACGACACAGGACAAATACGACTTTCAGTTCTCCTCTTTTCTCATCAGAACATGAAAACAGCATTAGAGTGTGTTCCCACCTGGGACACTTGCAGTTGACCCAGTCATGCACAGCTCCCAGAGGTGACGCCCCCTTTCCCGTGAGAGACGCCGCCTTTGGCAGAATAACAGGTAACTCCTCCTCAGGGACAGCAACGGCGCCACAAGAGCTGCAGTGCACCACTGGGATGGGGGTTCCCCAGTACCGCTGTCTGGATACCAACCAGTCCCTGAGCTTGGGGCTGGTAAGGTGACCTCCAACCCTCTGCTCTCTGGCCTTCTGGGTAATGGAGTGAAACGCCTGCTCCCTGCTGAGGTCTGAGAACTACACAAAGATGATATTAAACAAATGGATTATTAAACATTAAGAACAATTTCAGGATCGATGCTGACCTCTTTAGAATTAATCAGAGTTTGTGTCCCGTCTCCTTGGGTTTTCAGAACCGTAGTCCAGCTCAGATTCAGAGCTCTAGCCAGAGACTGATCTTCCTCACTGCAGTCTGGAACACCTGTCACACACACACACACACACACACACACACACACACACACACACACACACACACACACACACACACACACACACACACACACACACACACACACACACACACACACACACACACACACACACACACACACACACCACAGCGCTGCAGTGAAACCTGCACTAGAAGGATAACTAATCCCTGGAGAGAGTAAGCAGAAAACGTCCCAGTAGCGATGGAGTAGAGGGCCTTCCCTTGGGTTTAAACTCTGACTCAAACATCTGCAGGTTTACATCATATAGACACAACACGGCATGGCACAAACACACAGCAGGAGTGGGATCTTTAAGATGTTACAAATGAGTGACAGCTCGGCTTGCACAAGCCAAACAACTCACCGAGCACCGTGTCCAGGTATCCATCAAACGCCTCCTTCTGAGAGATGATGACAGGAACCTCCAGGCCAGTAAACACATTAAGAGCTCTGACTTCTGTTAGAGAGTCTGCAGAGAAAAACAGAAGAAACAAAACAGACGGCTACAGAAGAGTCTCGGTTCACAAACACCTGGTCCACTGCAGAGATTCAATCAATCTTAATGTACACAAAACTAAGATCATCTTTTCTTTACTGAACTTCTTTTAAACAAACACAGTTTTAAGGTCAAATCTGGCAGCATTGGTATGGAGAATTTGTGATTTATTAGCATTTACCTCCTAACCAGGACCGCACCTATAACTGGAGTGAGGCTCACCTCTGCCAGGCTGAAAGTCTTTCTGTAACACCGAGCGGACCGAGCTGCTTCCATGCAGCAGTCTGTGGGAGGGCAGGATGGCCAGGTAAGCTGCCCCAAACACCGTCTCTGGGGAGGAGCAGAAGGCTGACAGGGTCTCCCCCGTCTCCTTACCGTCTACCTGAGACGTTAAAGAAAACAAAAATTCATTCTCATCTCCAGAAAAACAGAAGAGTAGAACAAGGAGCCAGCAGTCCCGCTGGTTTTCTGTTTAAATTAAATCATTTTATAATTCTGCAAATCATACAGAGCCGAACGAAACACAACTAAAGGTTTTCAAAAGATGGTTTTATCTGATTCATAAGAACCAAAAAGCCTTTTATGTTGCTGTATGTGAATGCAATGATAAAAGATAACAGATGAAGTGGTAGATTTAGCTTAAGAGATCAAAAGGACATGATGAAAATCTAGACATGTAGCTGGGTGAAGTGATGCATTTTGAAACAGCAGCAATAAACAAGTTTCAAGTTAAACTGGGTTTATTTTTGTGCTGACGACAGATTTTCGTTCTACTGACGGTAGAGGGTTTTAGTTTATTTATTATCCTGATTGTTGTGGAGAAGAAGTCCTCAGTCCTTCAGAACATCACGTCCTGGATGATCTACCATCAAATACCACAGCTAAAGCAAAACAATTATCAGTTTACACACTGGCTAATAGGAAAACCTTACCTTACAATCACACCTAAAAGGAAATTCATGTTTTCCTCCCTCTAAATGTTGAGTGCAGTGTTGCCAACTGTTTTTGACTGAAAGTAGCTGAAGTTCCCCCCAAAGTCGCTAGATGTTGCCAGGTGACGTCACATACTAATTTACATATTGATGACGTCATCACACCACACTGGCGTTCATTTTCCCCATAGCATCTAAAAGATATACTAAAAGGGAGGAAAATAACAAAACCTATGTTATGTATTAAAGTTATTAATAAGTATGATTAAAATGGCCCAAATTGCTTTGATATGTACAATAAATTCCAAAAGTATCAATAAATTGACATTAAGACAGATATTCTGTTGTAGGATATAACTCAGACCTCCTGCTCTCCTCATTCTCACAGACATTTTCCTAAAAAGCTGTTTTTTTTTACATATCATAGTTTCTCAACTTCTCTGTTGTGTTTTCTCTCCATCGTGATAATAACGGCGCACCGAGCAAAAGGGAGCGGGTGTCTCATGGTGTAACGATCCCTGTGTCTCTGAAGGAAATTCAGATGAGCCACAGAGCTGCGTGTGTAAACGGGACGGTAGTTGAAACTCCCGATGACTTTATTTGCCAAATGCAGGAAAAACCAAAGTGTCTGACGGCTGCAGAACCAGAGATCGGAGGTTGACGCCTGCGCCGTCTCTAGTTGAAGCGTGAGCATGCAGCAGCAGCAGCAGACGTACATCGGCGGTCTCCAGCTCTGCAGCTGTACCTTTGTCTTCGGCGAATCGGCCCAGCCGAAAACGGTTTATGATTGGTCAGTCCTCGTGCACATGTGCAGATTATCATTCTCTTTCCTTACTCCCGGAAGAACGGTTCAGATTCCAAATGGATTCTTTGTTGCTAATCTGTGGGGAATATCTACAAGAAACTTCTACAGAAAGTAGCAACGGGTCCTGAGAAATGTCGCTAGGTTTGTCGCTAGGTGCTTTTTGGAAAAAAGTCGTTGAGGGGGTCAAAAAGTCGTTAGGAACAGCGACAAAGTCGCTGAGTTGGCAACACTGGTTGCGCGGGGTGGCGCTGGTTCTCTGTGGAAGCCTTGCTGGTTTGGGGAAATTCTGCCCCTTCCCCTTGAGTTGCTTACACTGCTCTAACTACATGTGATCGCTGGATCGAACCTGGAAGTCGATGATGACTGTGGGGGTGCGTGCACGGCTGCGGGGGAGAGGGAGACGAGTGATGTGGCAGTGAGAAGACACAGCTGCTGCTGCAAATGAAGGATCAAGCCTGTTCTTCATACATTCACAGGACATGGACAGAGGGCTCTCCAACCCCTGAGAGAGACGCTGACTGTAGAACGCAGCAGGAACAGTAAATAAAGACAGATGAAAGCTGGTGTGTGGTGTTTTCTGTGTGACCCTGAAGTAGCCGTCAGTGCTACGGGGTCTCCCTCTCCTCCACAGCTGTGTGAGCTCTGCCACAATGACACATTTCCTTTTTGATGTGTGTGGGCTACCGTAGCTGCAAAAACCACGCTGAGCAGCGAGGCGCGAAGGAATCGAATGTTTTTACAGATTGGGCCTTCAACAAAAACCAACAGAAAACTGAAGCTCCACATTCCTAACTGATCTAATTAATTAATCACACTTATTTGAAACTGGTATCATTCGTTTAACTGGAGAAACTCCTCTGTGTGCACAAAAGTTGTAAATGTTCACATTGTCTCATTTCTACTTCCCTGTGGAAAATTCAAAGGTGTTTGAATAGACAGACTTGAGTTATGTGACTTCTGAGGAGCGTGGCCGTTGGTTTGTCAAGTGTTTACAGTGATCCCTCGTTTATCGCGGTAGATGCGTTCCAGACCTGGCCGCGATAGGTGAAAATCCGCGAAGTAGGGACACCATATTTACAGTACAGTACTATATTGAATTATCGTATGATCACATTCTCTTTTTGTGGGTAAAACTCAAGGAAAAAAATTTTTACTTGTTTTTTTTATAGTTTTATTACAAAAAGTGCATTTTATGATGAAATTGATTAAAAAATTGGAATTTCTTGATATTTCGCATAGAAAAATACCGCAAATCGGTGAAAAATACCACGAATCGGCAAATTTCCCTTGAATAAGGCTCCAAAGAAAAAATCCGCGAAGTCGTGAATCCGTGATAAATGAACCACGAAGTAGCGAGGGATCACTCTACTCAGTTTCAAACCATTGACAGTTAAATATAAAAATAAGCCAGACTAAACTGATCCGTGAAATATTTGGATGGGGAAAATGGCTAATTACGGATGGAAGTGTCTTCTGAAAGCAAATTAAGTCATCAATTGAAAGCTTTTTTATGTAATCACTCACCAAACAGCAAGATAGGATGGGGCGAGGTGTGAAACAAGAGAATTACCTTAAGTTTGAAATCAAAGTAGCAGCCGGTGCACTCTCCAATCCAGTTTGCCTGCATGGCTTTGACTCCGTACCACTTTGGAAGGTCCTCCAGAGCATCCAGGAGAGGCTGGATGAAGCAGAGAAGATCAACATTTGGCTTGCAGACTTTGTTCAAGTTAGAAAGAAGATAATGTTCCACCTCAGTGTGGAAAAGACACGTTCTGATGAGCATGGGCATGAATGGGTTAACTCAGTGTGGCCTCTTTCAAAGCACAACCCATCAGCCTCAGGTTACAAAACATATTATGAAGGGCAAACTCGAAAAATTAGAATATGCAAAAAGTTTATTTATGTCATTAATTCAAGCCTTTATAGTTGGGATGATTGTGGCTTACTGCTTATGAAAATCTTACATCAGTACCGTATTTTCCGGACTATAAGCCGCTACTTTTCCCCCATGCAGTGAACCATGCAGCTTATAATGAGGTGTGGCTTTACTGAAGATTTTCCTTCACCTGCAGGGGGCGCTTTAGCAGAAAGTGAAACAGGTGGAAGTCAAAAGTGGAAATCGAAGAAAGTGCTCATTTTAATTTAGCACATGCAAGCAGCCGGCACCACAAAGAATGTTTTTCGAATCCATACCCCCTCATCATGGAAACTACATGCATGAGTTCATATGATGCCACATTTAAGTTGAAGGCCATGGATCTGGCAGTAAAGGAGGGAAACGGTGCTGCCGCACGTAAGCCTGGCATGAATGAATCTGTGGTTCGGCGCTGGAGACGGCAGCGGGAAGAACTCATTCAAGCCAGCTTCACCCGGGGATGACGACAGCAACACGGACAGCGACACTGACATCGCCACAGAAAAGGTATGTGACGAAGCTCTTCTGAGGCTATTCAACTCAGACACTGAAGAAGAGGATTTTAATGGCTTTAGTGCGCAAGAGGAAGATGAATAAACAAATCAATAACTTTTCTGTTTTGTTTGATACTGATCAGTTTAGTTACGTTCAGTTAAACTACGTTTTCAATTCAGTCGATATCTGCGGCTTTTAGCCCAGTGCGGCTAATATTGTGGTGCGCTCTATAGTCCGGAAATTACGGTAATTAGAATATTGTGAAAATTAAAAATATTCTAGACTCAAAGTGTCACACTCACAGGTAATGCATCCAAAACACCTGCAAAGGGTTCCCGAGCCTTTAGATGGTCTCTCAGTTTAAGTTGGATTACTGACATAAATGGACTTTTCTACCATATTCTAATTTTTAGAGTTTCACTTGAATCTTCGAGGTGTGGTGTTTGTTTTTGGAAAAGCAAGCTACATTAAAAAATGCTAAAGTACAAGCCCTTAGTTCGGTCTCCTCTGGAGTCACTGAATCAGGAAATGGTACAACACCGACTGGTGACACACACGCAGACACAAAGCTCTGCTGAGTTGCTAGAGTCAAAATCTCCAGAACCAACTATGAACCCAACCTCCATCGTCCCCTGACCCCTAATTGTGTGGTTTTTTTTTTGCTAGCATACACAGAATGTGGCATTTTCAAAGGTGGTAAACTAGCCATTTTTAGCTTTCTTGGTTTATTCTTAACGAGACAATGTGTCGTTTTTACCGTTAATCTCTGGAAACATCCATTGAAACGTTGTTGAAAATGAATGAAATGATGCCCAGTTGAAAAATATTAGCAGCTTTGTAACATATAGCCATAAAAATCAGGTCTAAAATACTTGGAGGCAGGTCTAAGTTTACTCCAACTGACTATATCCTACAGCAGGAGCTTCAGAAATGACCCCCACCCACACGCACATGCACACACACACACACACACATGCACACAACAATTACTCACTGAGTGTTTAAAGGAAGCTATGCAAACAGATAAAGAGCAGGCCAAAAATATTCTTCTATTCTTTGTGGGTAAAGATTGCCATAATGTATTACCCACAATCCCCCTCCCTGTGCTGCTCAGCGTGCACTGCTTCATCGTGGAGTTATTGACACAAACATAAACACTGGTTGGAGTCTTCCCTGCCAAAAGGGAGGGAGTGTTATGCTTATGAATCCGCCTCAGAGTCGGAGAAAAGTGACGAAACACAATAAATCTGTGTGACTGAGGAAGTCTGGAGGCAATGAATGAAAACCAGCAGCAACAGAGAGGTTCACCGTTACAGACAGCAAGTGTTTTTACTTGTCTTGGCAGCGGACACACACACACACACACACAAACACACACACACACACAGAGAGAGGGGGGGGGGGTCTGGCATTGAAGCTGGAGTAACTGAAATATGTACAGAAAGGAAAGGACAGAGGTTTCCATGGTAACTAAGAAAAGCTTGAAAGCAAAAGCATGGTAGGGCAATAACTAAAGATTAGTGTCAGAGAGAGAGAGAGAGGTAAAGTGCACTTTGAAGATAAATAATACACAATAAAAGGAAAGTGCGATGCAGCCTACAGCATCAGAAGGACTTCGCGTTTCTATTATTTCATTAGGATGCTTGAGCGATACGGTCAAAGAACTACAAACTCAGTAGTTTAAGCATCATTTGTCTGTTTGTGGCATAGCGTGATGACAATGTTTTTTTCTGATTTCAACAAGCTTGATTGTGCATGAAATTAAAAACTGCAGCAGTCGTTTGATGATCCTGCACAAATAAACCAAAATGTTTTATTACCGTAAAATAAACAGAGATACTAAACACGCTCTGAACCTAATGTTGTCCAGCAGAGCAGAACACGTGCAGACACAACGCAGGAAATCACTGTTCAATTACATCACTTCTTATTTGGCACTCTCCCCACCTGACACTCTCCTCCTTCTCCCTCCTCCATCCGTCTCCCTCACTTCTTTCTCCCAACACCTCCCTGCTCCTTCCTTCCTTCCCCCCCACTTCTCTGATCATCAGAGAATATTAGAAATGCAGCAACACATTGTCACAGTAGGCTGCTTCCACCTCCACTCACACCTCTGACACACACACACACGAAACAAACCATTGCGGCCAAATTTACCATTCCTCTTTAAATTGCATAATTAAAAACAGTTAAGAAGTCCTAAATGGAGATAATTTATATTCTATTTTGAAATATATTTGAAGTCTAATGTGTTTAAAATGATTAATGATCTATTTTCAAACAGGCTAATTCAGTATCCAACCACTGTGAGATCAGTCTACAAATAAGCAGTGGCGCCACCAAGAGGAGGTCAGACGAGGCAATGCCCATCCCTATAAATATCCTGGCCCCCACGTGCCCCCCCCCCCCCCCCTGAAACCTTTGTGGTGGTGCCGCTGTAAATAAAAATCATTACTGAGCAAAAGCACACCACAGAATGTTGTATGTTGTTTGGTCGGACTTTATTTTATTTTACTGAGTGATTTGATCCTTTTTTATTTTGTCACCCTAAAAAAGGAAGATTTGCTGCTTGCGTTTTCAAATTGAGCGAGTTTCTCCCTGAGCTGTGACTGTTAGCGACAAAACACAAGCACCAGGAACAAAGTTTCCAAAAGGCCTCAAACCGTTCTTTGCGTGAGTCACATGAACCTGCGCTCATGTTGCTGGAATATGAAACATCTGCAAACGTCATCCATCCAGAACCCACGTGACTCAAAAAGAGTGAAATATACAAGGCAGCTTTGGGAGGGGTTAGAGAGCAAATAAATTAAGAATGAATTGTGAACAAACTGAAATGGTATGGAATTAGGATTGGGACAATATTACATGCAACTTGTACCAAGCTTTGTAATCTGTAACATGTTATGTAACACATAACTTCCATTTGGTAACTTGTAATTCTCGTTTTGTAACACGTTACATGAAACTTTCATTTTGTAACTTCAATGTACAAGTTTCAAATCAC
The DNA here is from genome assembly GCF_043380555.1 of Nothobranchius furzeri. NCBI lineage: Eukaryota > Metazoa > Chordata > Actinopteri > Cyprinodontiformes > Nothobranchiidae > Nothobranchius > Nothobranchius furzeri. Next base: position 40,857,955 of record NC_091745.1, on the reverse strand, counting down.
AACTATCAAAACACACATCTCAGTCTACAGTTACAAAACTCAAGTCTACAAGTACAAAACATTTTGTCCCAATTCTAGCTTCCTTCCCAAAGAACCAATGGCAGGCTTTGTCCGACCAGCCAATCATGAGTCTTGGATTCCTTTTCGAAGACAATTCCTGTTGGAAGCAAGCTAGAACTGGGACTAAATGTTTTGTACTTGTAGACTGAGTTTTGTGTTTCGAAAGTTGTGATTTGAAACTTGTACATTGATTGTTTTCTGCAAGTTACAAAGTAAAAGTTTCGTTTTGCGTATCGAAGTTACATGTTACAAAACAAAACTCACAGCAACAAAACATACTCCTGCATGGTGGCGCAGTGGTTAGCACTGTTGCCTCGCAGCACAGGGGTTGCAGGTTCGAAACTCGGCTGCGGCCTTTCTGCATGGAGTTGCGTGTTCTCCCCATGCATGCGTGGGTTTCCTCTGGGTACTCCGGTTCCCCCCACAGATCACGACATGCCCTACAGGTTATGAATTGTAAGTCGCTCTGGATAAAAGCGTCTGCCAAATGAATAAACATAAACATATTACAAGTTACAAAACTTGTTACAAGTGTAATATTGTCACAATCCTGGTTCCATAAAATGGCACAAAGACAACATCTGCACGACTGCTGCAGTTATGTCACATGACCCAACCATGTATCAAAACTGTTGCAAAAGTGTCTTCAATATGATTTGTGTGTATTTGTGCACTTTTTTCATAGCAATGACTTTCCGACAGTCACCGCCCAGTGAGATACCATCTTTTAAGCCATTTAGTTTTCGTTCAAACTATTAAACCTCTTATCAGATATCACCCGTCCATCTCTAAACTGCTTATTCTTCAGCAGGGTCGTCTTTCTCCAGTCATCAGGTGAGAGACAAACCAGTCCATCACAGGGCCAATCGCACTCATTTGAAACTTCATTTTATTTGTTGCTGCAACTATTAAAACCAAATGTGTTGATGTGATGAACTTTACATAACAGGTAAAAGTTTGAAATCATTGCGTGGCACATGCACACACCGACGTTGACCATTGTGCAGCAAATAAAATGCATGAGCATTCTTTTCTGTGGCTCTTTCAGTCCAGAGGGGCTCGTTGTACCCTGCAGCAGGCCGGTTCACCTCTGTGCAGAAAGGTTAAGGCTCATCAGTCTGCGAGGCCAACCTCAGAGCCTGTTGGTGAGGTTTTCTTTTCAGAACAGGACAGACGATGGTCTCCAGGGGTCTGATTGCAGGACTGGAGACGCAGGGCGGCAGCTGCTGCCGCAAAACTTTCAGCCATGATTGTTATCACAGGGGTTCTCTGCTCGTTTTTTTGGCCCACAAGACAAAAACGGGCCAGCCAATCAGATAAGACACACACACACACACACACACACACACACACACACACACACACACACACACACACACACACGGTATGAACAGGTATACCTTAGCATAGTTTGTGGTCTTAATGAACCACTGAGTGAGTAGCTTCTGCTCCACCAGAGCACCGGACCTCCAGGAGCGGCCGTTTTCATCCACCTGCTCGTCTGCCAGCACCGTTTGATCAACAGGGTCCCAGTTCACGACAGCCTGGATAAAACACACAAACACACTCACAGATGAACACCCACACACTCGGTGCTGAATAGCACAGCTCAGGAAGAAGCTCGGGTTTAATAGGAAGATGAAATGCTTATTTCAAGGCTGTCCCATTTCATTACCCCTAATCAAAAGGCTTCAAACCAGCTTTCTTTCCTTCTTTTCATTCATTTTTCTCAGAGTGACAGGTCTGCCGGTTCCAACGGGTCTGGCACTTCACACCTAAACCAATACGAACGGCTCCTTCTGGAAGAAAACTGTAGTGTAAAGGCCATCCCTACCTCCTTCTGATAGGCCAGTCCTGCTTCAAAGAGCTTGATGAACAGAAACTGCGTCCATCTGTAGTAGTCTGGAAGACAAGTGGTGACTTCCTGTCGAAAAAACCCAGAGTGACGTGTCACAGCCACTCAGAACAGAGATCATTTAGATTAAAATAGCCTGACGAGTAAAACAACACATCTCAGTAAATCAGACAGGATCAGTTCTGGTTTACAGAGCAGCTCTTGTGTCACATAAACGGCAGAGGCAGAGATCAGCCAAGATCACCCTTAGCACACAGAAAAACAGTAAAACATTCAGCAGAGACATCAGCTAAGAACGGACTGAAACCTGTCGGGTTCTGGTGCAGATCATCTCCTGTCGGGACAGAAGGCTTCGAACAAAAACCCAAACGTCTGTCAAAAAATATAATCCCTGCATGAAAACAAGAACTGTGGTGCAGACGAAAACAGCAGGTGCTCTAGTCAAAAGTTAGAATGTGTGTCTGCAGCAGAAGGCAGGGTTCATAAAACAGCTCAATAGTGAGCATCTGCAGGAAAGAGTGATGCACGCTGGAGGCTCACTTCCCATTCAGAGAGCTATTTCTCCAAACTGAGCAAGGGAAATGGTCAGGATCAATTATTCACGTTTGTATTTGTAAAAGCATTTCACTTTCCCTCATGTTCGTCTGAAACGTCTGCACAATGTTCACATTTACGGTTCTGTCCCTCCCAACATGGCGGATAGCTCCTACTCACTCTGTCCCAGTTGAAGCAAAGGCCAAGGCCAACCAGCTGCTCCCTCATGGACTCGATGTTACTGCAGAAATGAAACCAACATGAGGGCAAATTTCTCCATATAGGAACAGTTAATTTTATCATTAGTGAGTTGACGTGCCTTTTGGTCCACTCTTCTGGATCAAGGCCTCTTTCTATGGCTGCGTTCTCAGCAGGAAGACCAAAAGCATCCCAACCCATTGGATTCAGCACCTGTAGACAAACAGCAGCTCTCAATAAAGTAATGAACAACAAGTATCCAAGAAGTGGAGTTATGTGTGGAAAAATACCAACCCTTCTATTTCATTATAGAGGAGGCTTAGAATTTCTAATAATTCAAGTTTGGAAGGTTTTACGTTTTCCAAAAATCTTTAAATGAATTTGTCTTAGATTTTAAATTAATACACTGCAAAAACTGATTTCTAAGAAAAAAACTAACGTTTAGGTATTTGATCTTGTTTTTAGGCCAAAACAAAAAATAAATCCTTCTCTAGAAAAGCAGCATTACTTTAATAAGGTAAAATACTTTTAAATATGATCCAAATTTTCTTGCCAAAAGCCAGCCAATGGGGCTAGCCAATGTTGCTTGGCTAGATATCTTAAAACTAGCAGAATAGTCTAAATTTTGATCCATCCATTTTCTGAACCCGCTTGTCCACGCAGGGTCGCGGGGGGGCTGGTGCCTATCTCCAGCAGTCAACGGGCAATCAGGCGGGGTACACCCTGGACAGAGAGCCAGTCCATCGCAGGGCAACACAGAGACACACAGAACAAACAATCATGCACACATACACACACACTCACACCTAAGGACAATTTAGACGGACCAATCAACTTAACAGTCATGTTTTTGGACTGTGGGAGGAAGCCGGAGTACCCGGAGAGAACCCACACATGCACAGGGAGAACATGCAACCTCCATGCAGAAAGATCCCAGGCCGGGAAGCGAACCCAGGACCTTCTTACTGCAAGGCAACAGCTCTAACCACTGCACCACTGTGCAGCCTAAATTTGGATGTATTTGTTAATTTTAGATAAATAAGATAAAATGTCTAAAAATTAGGCTTTTCTGCTCTGTCAAAAATCCGTTTTTGCAGTGTAATACGTTGCTGTATTTGATGCTAATGTAAGCATCCTGATTTCAGCTGTAGCTCCAAACAAGCACACGAGCAGACTGCCATCCAAATAAAGGATGAGAACGAGGAAGCTTTGTTCCAGCAACTCTAATGACTTCAGGTGTTGTAAACACATTTTTCTAAAAGTATTCTCCGTCTCCATCCGTCTAGCTGGGCCTTGTTTACAGATCCATTTTATCGTCTCCCTCTTTGGCAAACACTCCAGAAGTCTCTTTCGCTCCTCGTGGTTGGCCGTGTTTTTCTGCTCGGCGAGAGAGAAATGAGATGAAAGCTCAGGAGTGGAAGGAGCGCATGGAGTGGAGAAGCAGAGTGACAATGAGCCGAAGGCTGGAGAGGATCATCGTGCGGACTCTAACGGGTCTGATGTTTCAGATGAATTGGTATCCTTGGTAACTACAGGGGCCTCATTTGTAAAAGACGAGTGCTGGATGGTGAAAGGCTGAGGGAGGCTGAGGGAGGCTCAGCTGGCTCTGAATAAGAGCACACAGGCAGCAGAGCGAGAAACCAACACGAGAGATGTTGTCATTCTCTTTAAGAAGTTCAAGTAAACTGCTGTGGTGGAAAGGTTAACAGTTCAAATGAGAAAGTTGACAGAGGCAAATGTTTCCCCCGTCGCTAATAGCCCCACTTATCCGAGTCTCCTCCGTCCAGATCAGGAGTCAAGAGCATCCCGAAGCTTTCATCATGGTGTGGGTTTCACATCCCGGGTGACAGGAGGAGGAGGATGGGCGTGGGAGTCGGTCAGACTGCTTTCATCACAGAGCGCTGCTCAGACAGAGCCAACCGGAAACACAAAGAGACTGGAAGCCCACCGCTCACTGGATGGCGGAGGGGACAGGAGGGCAAGGAGCAAGTGTCCTCCCACACGGCTACAGCGAGACGCTCGACTCCACCTGTGGAAGCTTCGAGTCCGTGTTCCTCGTCACAAGAATTCAAACCAGAGCCTTATAGGTGCTCCAGCTCTCAGTGGAGAGTCTGAGCATTCTTCAAGCAACTCAATCATTTCACACGTAGAAATTCTGTTTTATTCAGGGTTTCAGGGGTCGAAGGTTACACGTCTAGACTACTGTGTACATGTACACATGTATCTTTTTCATGATTTTTCTTCTAATTATTCTCTTAAGTGCCGGTGCTGCTGTAACAAGCGAATATTCCCACTGTGGGATCAATACAGTCTATGCTATTCTATTTTATTCTATTCTACGGAAGGTAGAACAGAGCTTTAAGAAATAATTGTTTTATCCACTTTGTGCTGGAAGTTTGGTTCATTTAAGCAGCATTATTAAATAAAATTTAAGAAAATTTACTTTTAATTTTAAAGTAACAGTTTAGATGAGCTCAGCTTCTATCAATAACCAGAGTAAAGGGGGCTAAACCTCACCGTATAAAAGTACAAACCTCTGGTTCTGTGGAGCTTCAACTGGATGCATGAACTTCATCTTCTCCAACAACAAAGCAATGCAAGCAGTTTCGCCTGGTTTTAGCCTTTGTGCTAATTTAGCTAATATTTAATAATGACCACCTTCACACCCTCTGTAGAAGCAGCTGGAATCATTAAAGAGTTTTAGGCTGTTTGGAAATGTGCTTCTTTGTTAAAGGTGCATTATGTAGAAATGAAGTAAAAACGACATCCTGTGGTAAAATCTGGTTACTGCAACAGCTCTGAAGCTTTTAGCCGGCTGTTGTCAGGTTACAGGTGTCGGTGCTGCAGCATTAGCTTACAGCAGACATGGCGACCCCACGCTCACCGATGATAAACAGTAGTCACGTTCCTCCTTCCTTTACTTTGAAAAAAGAAAAACTGATAATCTGCGCAGCCGGCTGGATATGAAATATGTTTCAGTGTAACCTTCCTTCCAAATGACTGAAACATCAGACTCTGCTGAGATTTTCTCACTGTAAAATTCTCACTATGTTCTTACACACTGCACCTTATAAATAATTCATCAATGTATAGGTTTAATACCATCTGCATGAACCACTGTGAATGTTGTCATAGTAATTAACCAGCACAGAAACTCGTGTCAAAATGACCAAAACAATTACTTAATTAAATAAAAATAAATACGTTCTGCTTAATGTCTGGTTCCTCATTTTGTAAAAAATGGATTTTCTTCATAACTTAGACTCCTAATTCCTACAAAGCTTTCAGCTTTTCAAAACATTTCTTTGAAAAAACATTTTTTTCTCATTAAGTATAAACAGATTCAAGCTGAACTGGTGTGTTTAATGTGCATTACAACACTATGAAGTAAATGCTTTTAATATTTAATAATTCACTGACACATGAATACCATCCGTCCTTTTGATGTATTTATCATGTGTCCTACCTTGTTTACCTTTAATAATTCAGATTTTTCACATTCCTCTTATTTCAACGTAATTCATGATAAGATTAGTCGCTTTCATTAAGAGATTGTTCTGAACACGGCTCACTTCATGGCAGCAGAAGTTGGTCAGGATAGAATCAGTATAAAACTTTATGGCGATGCCAAAAATAACGAGCACATTCCTCAATTAACAGGAGAAAAAAAGCAGACTGTGTGCATAAAGCAGAACAGCTTTTGGACAGACGCTGAGAGAAGTTCCTTCCTGTGCACGAAGCCGTTAGCAGCCATGTGAAACCCGTGTCTGTTCAGGGAGAACCCAGACGGAGGATGGAAGGATCCTCTCTGCAGGTGAAGGAGAAAGAGACAAACCAGCTCATGTCAAACTCCACCAGGAGCACAGAAACACAGAGGAGGCTGATGAGGGGAGTGAGCTGAAGAGCAGGAGTTGTTTGTGTCGCTGCAGGACCATGACCAACCTGACCGTCACCGCTCACAGCTTCATTAACGACAGGCGTTAAGTGGAATCAAACAGAGCGCTTAAGACTGAAACGCTTTGATCCGAGACAGAGTCTCGTCACTCAGTCATCAGCCAGCTTCACATCAGGCGAGTGGGGATTTGAGTTCATTCACATCCAAAAAGAGACAAACTCTTCATTTTAAAGCCACCACAGTGAGCTTGACTCGCTCCAGTCTGAAACCTTCCAGCTTCAACAACTGGCTGCTAAGCAACAAACGGGAAACCAATGCAAGTGTGAAATATGCAAATGCACCATCACCGTAGTGTGTGTTCTGTGACGAGGAGCACCTCGTTAACTGGAAATGACAAAATGACAAATCAGACGTTCCAAATGTAACCCAGACAGGAAAACAATAACTGCACATGACAGCTAGTTCTTTTAAATGTTCGAAGTGTTTGATGAATGCGTGATTTGGAAAAATATTTTCTTTAGCAAATCTGGTGGTCAGAACACAAACACAAACTCTAGAGCTGAGGAAAAAACTTAGTGGAGCGAAGAAGAGAACCTTAAAAGAAGAATTCACTACCTTAGATAATGAAAGCAGGACTCAGATCTAAATGAACTTCCAGAAGCGAGTCCTCCTAATCAAAGAGTCCTTAGGAGGAGCCAGAACTTTGCAGGCTTCAAAAGAAGTCTGCATATTTGTGCGGGAGCAATTGGACTGACTTTTGACAATAGGGAAGCCCAAGGAGGGAACTAAAAAGCTCCACAGAGACAGGCTGGGTCCTTAGCTAAGGAAATAAATCTATAATTGTTCTTTTCACGTGACCCGTGGTTGTTTCGTGGCATACTGAGGTTTAAAATATTGCATATTTCAACTTGAAACTCTGGTTATAATAACATTTAATAGTAGCAGAAGCAGTGTTGATTTTTACTCTGAACCACCGTCTTAGTTTGAAAAGGAAAAATGTAAAAATAAAATAATAATAAATAGCAGTAAAATGCAATAAAGTAAAAATGTATTGATATTAATGACAAATACAATTATAAGAAGAATGAATAACCTGAAATTCTAACCCATATCTGGGGGAGGGGTTGATTTAGTGGTAGAGTGAAGTGACTTTTTATTCGTCTTTTTAAAATAACCTTATGAACAGGCCAGTGTTTCTGAAGCGTCTCCATCCACCTTTAACCATGCACACAACCCAAAATGCAGTAGTAACTATGCCAGGCCAGTGTGTGGTGCTGTGTTGCAAACATACTAAAGGTTTGCATCACAGTAAACTAAAAAACTACCACCCTATGTAAATATAGTCTGGCCACGACCCACGGACAGAGCTCAGTCGTGAGGCGGAATCTAGTTGTTGTTGTCTAAACACACAACTGACAGCTCTAGGACAAATCAGAGCAACGAGCGATGTGGCATAGTCATCGCTATGGAGGCAGCCCAGCGTTGAATCAAATGCTGAATTATAACTGACCTGTATACTTCTAGAGTCTTCTAGGGTCTTACAACTCCCCAAGGCACTCTTACATTCACACACTGGTGGTGATGAACAACAGTGTAGCCATAGCTGGGACCCTGGTGCAGACTGACTGCCCAACACTGGTGCCACCGGTCTCTTCGACCTCCACCAGCAAGCGAGGCTGGTTAAGTGTCTTGCCCAAGGACACGAATGCAACAGACTGAGCAGAATACAAACCTGCAACCCTTCAGGTACAGGGTGGGCACTTAACTCCTCTGCCACTGTTGCAAATACATCATTTTTTAAATAATGACTTGACGTACCTTAAGTACCTCTATCCACTCATGTCTGTGGAATCTCTGGAATGGCAAGATGGCGGCTGAATGGTTGGTATGCCATCTACTGCTTCCCTTACTTTTCTCTTTGTATTGTTTTTAATGTACATTGTCATATGTCACATGACCGCCAAACGTTAAAGATCTAATCATCTGCTGAAGTTTCATCTCCCCTTGGTAAAGAGGGCCATGATGTCATCCCTCCCTGGTTTCTTAAAGAGGTGTTTCATACCTTGGGACCACATTTTCTGAATTTAATCTACTCCAAACTGTTGCCAGGTCAAGTGCGGAGTGCTTTAAAGCATGCAGTTATACACGTTTTACTAAAGAAACCAGGCTCAAACATTTCTATCATGACTAATTTTGTTGATCATAAAAAAAGCGCATGCTGGGTTGATGAATAATTTAAATATTTTTCACATTCCAGAAGTCCTTCAGTCTGGCTTTAAACCATTTCATCACAGAGAGAGTGCACAGTAGCCCACATGCATCAAAAAGGAAATCTGTCATTATTATTATGCATGCTTCCAGCCAGCATCTTTTGGAATCCTAGGTTGTCCCAGGAAGAGCCCGCCTTTCTCGCCTCTGATTGGCTAGAAAGGCTCTACTATGATTGGCTGTTTCAATTAGCAGCAAACCGGCTGTCCTCGCTGAGTGCAGACTGACCTTCTGCCACCAGCCGAAAGCTGTTTGGGGGAGTTTTGTAAAGAAAATGTGAACTTAGCATTATAATAACCATTATGTCCTGTTTTGCAAAACATTTTGTTTTATGTTTCATAAAAAACTGAAAAACATTAAATGTGAATTTCTAATCTTGTTGCATTTATCAAACAGTTGGACTTACTTTATATCTCTTGGCTCTGAAGCATTAGATTACATAGGATAAACATATGTGCCTTACCTGGGTATGGCATTTAAAGGGGCATTATGGAAGTTTGACAGCCAAAACATGTATAGAAATAATAAATGTCTTCTTCATACATTCTCCTGCAATGCCCTGGTCCTGTAGAATGAGCTCTGGCATTTTTACTGTGATTGCCTGTTTTTCTGTAAAATCACAGAAAAAGAGAGATGCTCGGGTCGAGCAGGCTGCTTCATGCGTGTTCACGCTCAGGCATAGCCCGTAGCATTTGCTATCAGTAGCTTTAGCAGCAGAGAGAGAGGCAGTGCCACTTTGTCAATGTTCCTAACTCCTAGTGACAAAGCTAGCTACATTTCTGAGGACCCTTAGCTACTTTCTGTAGAACTTTCTTCTAGATATTTCCTGCAAATTTGCAACAAAATAGCCATTTTCACTCCGAACCGTTCTTTGGTTTAACGTTTCAGGTGTCATCAAGGATATAAAAGTTACAGATCGTGTGAATGTTACTAGAGTGTAGCTTAGAGCCCTGCACGGGCCTAAAATCTGAGCCCATGTCCGGCCCGGCCCGAAAAGGTTTTCAGGATTCTCTGGCCCGACCCGAGCCCGACTTTTTTTTAACCAACTAAATGAAAATAAAGTGCGTCAATCCTGACCAATGTGTTAAAAGACGTGCAGGATCCGATCAATTTGTTTTTCCCTCATTTACCGTCACGGAGATGACGGCGCAGGCTCTGGTGGTAATCAAGTTAAATTTTATCTCTTTCCAACAATTTTCACAAGAAAACAGAACAGTTAAAAGCAGGGCTTGTGTTGACCGGATAGTTCCTGTATTTGACCATTTATTTTGACGGAGAAAGAATAGAAAGAATTACCCCGACGCATGCAAGACGAACTGACATTTTATTCTACACACATCGCAGATGTAGCTAAATCACCCAAGAAAAGATTCCCATCTGAACATCTGAGCTGGACATTGCTCAGCGCAGCTCGCTGTCAGCGCATATGTGCACAGCGAGCTGAAGTTGTGGAGAGGGGCTTGGAGCGCGTTGCAGAACCAGAGCGCATGCGGGAAGGTTCCTCCCACTGAAGCGAGTGTTTTCCAAACCCCTTCTCTCAGAGAGACTTGTCACTTAGAAAATGTTCCCTGATTATGAAACTTTGGCTGAATAGCGCTTGTTCCTGTCTCCAATGTGGCGACACATCCAGGAGCCGTCTGAGGAGAAGCCCAGAATCTCACATCGTCTTCAGCTCAGGAGGCGCATATGATTACGCACAAGCGTGACGCGTCAACCCAGTCTCACAGTAAGACCGGGTTGGGCCTGTTCAGGTTTAGCAGACAATCTTTACATAGAATTGACTTACAGATATAAAATTAATTCAGTAAAATATAAAGCATTTTATTTAAATATCCATTCATTATTTTACAAGCACAGAGAGCCGCATCAGATTCAGATCAGCGGGAAGATTCCTCCGACTGAATTCAGTCGGAGGAATCTTCCCGCATGCACTCTGGTTCTGCGACGTGCTCCAAGCCAATCTCCACATCTTCAGCTCGCTGTGTTCCTTATGTAGTGCACGCTGACAGCGAGCTGCGCTGGGCAGTGTCCAGCTCAGATGTTGAGATGGGAATCTTTTCTTGGGTGATTTAGCTACATCTGCGATGTGCGTAGAATAAAATGTCAGTTCGTCTGCATGCGTCGGGGTAATTCTTTCTATTCTTTCTCCGTCAAAATAAACGGTCAAATATGGGAACTGTCCGGTCAACACAAGCCCTACTTTTAACTGTTCTGTTTTCTTGTGAAAATAGATAAAATTTAACTTGATTAACACCAGAGCCAGGTGCACTGCGCCGTTATCTCCGTCACTGTAAATGAGGGAAAAACTAAATGATCGGATCCTTTTCTGACCTTCCCCACCTACAAAGTTTAATTACAACAATCAAACGTGACAGAGCCTGGATTTGTATTCTGAACAGTCTAAACACATTTTAAAAAGAAACGTAAGATAAAAGTGGCACCTGCTCAGTAAAACCACCAACAGGGTGAAAAATATAAAAATATTGTAGGCAGAGACGGGCTACAACTTCTGGATCCATTTTATATAAATCGTTTTATTGATTATCTTTTTATGAAAGATAAATTTGACGTACACGAGCGACCGGTACTGGCTACTGTCACCTGTTGTGAGCAGCGCTCTGCTGTCTGAGGGTAGGCCCCACCCACAACTCCGTGGCTGCTGTGGCTCCCAGTGTTTTCTGTACTGTGGTTAACGGGTATTAATGTCTCTTTGATGGGAACAGGTTGCCGACCCCTGGTTTAAGTGTTTCAATTTATTTTAATGAATTCGATTAAAAATAAAGGCGCCCGGCCCGGCCCGTGTCCGAGGTAATTACACAGTCGTTGGCCCGAAGCCCGGCCCGAGGGCCGTCTGGCTGGGCCGAGGGCCGAGGGCCTAGGGCTTCAGTGCAGGGCTCTAGTGTAGCTCAACTTGTAGGATGTCTGACTCCCATGCAGTAGATCTGGGCTCGATTCTGGATGTGAACATAGTTTTTTGAGAAAATCTTTTTTACATTAATGGTATATTTTTTTACAGTAAGAAGTCCATATTTTTATTTGAGACTCGCCGAACGGCATTGAATTCACAGATAAAAAAGATGTGGGTTCAACTTTCATTTTGGAACAATTTTTCAAACAAGGGAAGGGAATGATCTGAGCATGCAGGAGGACTGACCCATCATAAACCTTTGTCAGCTGTGCTGAAGAGAAAGGTACAGAACCAAAATATTCAATTAATTGGCTGCAGGTTCTCCTGTCCTCCGGGCCACACACACACACACACACACACACACACACACACACACACACACACACACACACACACACGTGACTGTCTCAGCTGTTATTTTCGTTAAGGAGTGTGCACGTACTAGAGCTGAAACGATTCCTCGAGTACCTCGAATAATTCGAGTACAAAAAATCCTCGAGTCAAATTCTCTGCCTCGAGGATTCGTTTAATTCATATTTAATTAATTCATGGCTTTTCAATCGCCCGGGGTCATGTTTCACCCGGACCGAAATAAGTGACGCACATGCACACTGGACTGAATGCACACGCGAGTAGCGAATATAACTTAACTTTCTCTTAAGCCATGGCGGACAACGTGGACCCCGGTGGAGTGCGAAAAAGACACAAAATGTCAAAGTTGTGGGACCATTTTTCACGTCGTAAGGCAGAAAACGTAGTCCAGTTTAAATACAGTAAAATGGATTTAGCCTACCACAACACCACATCCTCCATGCTGCAGCACCTGTAAATGTCACTTCTGCAAGCGGACTCGGAGCCTCTACAAGATAATGCATTTTAGCCTGTTTTTCTATATATTCTGCGGACTCTGCGACTTTTTCGTTTGTAGCACTCAGTTTCAGCTCACACCGTACATCTGGTAGCAACACGTCGGACTTAAAATGTGCTAAAAAATAGCAGTTTTTACAACACGTCGGATTTTTATTGTGTTATTGATGTCTGTTGTCCCTCGGGGTTTCTGCAGGAGGACACGGGTATTTATGAGTGGCGGAGGAAAACGAAAGAAAGTAAATAAATGTTTTGTGATCAGTATAATTTGACAAAACCACAGCAAACATGCTTTCTCGACAATCCTTGTTAGTGTGAGAAAAAAAAGTGTGGAAATTAAAACAGACGTGTGTTAATAGGGAAACAGCCGGCGAGCTGTTTGCGCCGTGAGCGGTTCTGGTTCTGTTTGGGCCGCAGCCGCTCGTAGCGTTATCCTCCTAGTTTTTGTCTGGCTTGCAGGCTAGCAGATTCTCGCATGAGGGGAAAATCGGCTCAGGTTGTATACTTATTTTTTGCACAGGCATTTGTTTACTGTGAAGTAAAGTTGAAGTTTTGCAAACTAATTTTGAATAAAACTTGAAGAATAACTGGCAATTGCTTTCTCATTTCAAGAGGTCTTTCATAATTATAACATGCTATTTTATATCAAATCAAATCACTTTTATTGTCACGTCACAGGTGCAGGTACACTGGTACAGTACATGCGAGTGAAATTCTTGTGTGCGAGCTTCACAGCAACAGAGTTGTGCAAAAATACAGTAATGTAAAAACAAGTAAAATATAAAAATGGCTAATCTAAGTATACAAATGAATAAAGTAAACAATAAGATAAGAGATATAAAATGTACAGAGGTTGGTATGTGCAACACAGTGGCATTAATGTACAGTATGGAGCATGTAATGTTGGAACTTGGTGGAGCTCGCGACGAGGCAGCCATACTCGGCGCCATCTTGGCTCATCAATATATGATATAAAGGTTTACAAACACAAAAGGGTAATTTATTAGAGTACTCGATTAATCGAAAAAAAGATTCGATAGAGTACTCGATTACAAAAATATTCGATAGCTGCAGCCCTAGCACGTACAGCATGCGCGCCTCGTGCACGAGCCTACCATTGAAGCTGCCGTTACGCTTCTGGCCTGAAGGGGCAATCGCGAGCATAAAAATTCAAAAGTCCGTAAAGTCCCTTTAAAGAAGCTGCCCTATTCTGCCCAGCTGTGTGCATCAGGTCTGTTTATGTTCTACAACAATGAAAACTGGTGAAAATTTGGTCTAAATCATAATCAGCTTTAAACTGAAATTTGATTAAATGATACACATTTAATCAGATGATGAGAGATCTACTGTAGGATGTAAACAGCCCCAATAGAGCCAACAGATAAAAAGTCAGTCTACAGTGTGATAAAGTTCAACAACATTTATTATGTAAAGTGATGGAAGTTGTTACTTTTACTGAATAATCAATAAGATGTGATTTTCCATATAAATATGAATTATCAACCTTATTGGTCTTTGAATATTTGATTTATAAGGATCTTGGGTTCTTTGGACTGCCAGAGAAACACACACTTCATAATAATTCAGAGTCAAGAATATAGTTTATAAAAATGAATTTAATACGATGTTTCTAAACTAATGACACATTTTGACATTTTTCAGGCTCTTTTATGAAAGAAACTGAAACTTGTTTGTTGCAAATCAGGAAAGGATGTTTATTATAGCGATGATTTCACTTTCTCTTCAAAAATCCCCTCAAGATCTGGCTGTAAAGATAAAAGCCTGCAGCAAGGGAAAAGTTTCCTCTGACATGAAACAGCCAATCGTAGGAGAGCCCTTCCAGCCAATCAGAGGTGAGAAAGGCAGGACCTTCCTTGGACATGCTAGAATTCCAAATGCTTCCAGGGCGTACTGCTGCCCCCTGCTGTTCGTTTCAGGTTCCATCAGATCAAAGCGTAGCCCCTACTTCACACTGGAAGCATCAAATGGAATCCATTATAGTCTGTGGGGGTAATTCAAACCTGTCACGATGCGGAAATTCTCAGGAGCGTCCCAGAAACGGTTCACCACGCCGTAAAAGATAGGAATGGGTTACATTTTTGCCGTGAGTCGCTTCTGGGACATGTCAATGTTCGTACTTAACATAAGGCTAGACAGGAAATCACACACAGTTTCAGTGTAAAACCTCTGGTAAGTTTCAAAATAAATGACTATTGCAGCGATGCGATTTCATACCTATTTAGATTCTGTCTAAATATGTGACCCATTGACTTATTTAGTCCCAGCATTGTTCGAGAACTATGTGTTTTTATGGCTTTAATCCTGGCTGAAGAGAGGGACTACATCATCTATGACATCAAACTGGGATATCAAACGTGATTTCCTTCTTTTTGCTTTAATGGTTTATGGCATAAACAAACTGTGACCTTGAGGGACTTTGTGATCTCACGAGTCCAGCGAGGAGCACGGCAGAGAAGCCGCTCCAGGGATGAGATTTTCCTGGTCTGTGATGGCGAAACTCACGAGTAAACCGTTCCGCTGCCGTTCCACGTCGCTGACGTCTCCAGAGTCAAGTGAGGGTTAACGTGAAATGTAGGACGATGCATCTTGTATATACCTAAACAGCTACCACATTTCACGATGGTGCATGACTTTGAATGGTTGACCACAGTTTGGTTGAAAAAATGAAACATTTCCAGCTATCAGTAGGGATGCACCGATGGATGGCATTTGATCCCAATCGGCCGATAGCGACCCTATCGGTTTTGATCGGAATTTTCAAAATAGATCAAAGCAGACCGATCAGGTAGGGTTGTCACGGTAACCAGTGTAGCGGTAAACCCCGGTAAAAAAAAAAAAAGTTGACAGTAATAATAACCGTCTTGTTTTTTTAAAAACTATATTATCTTGGTGGGTTTACCGTGGCTGCGGTGTAGGCGCGGTGACCCTTACCAGCCACCGTATCATCGGCTGAAGTTGGCGGCACATGCACCCTTTGTTTACAACAAAACTTTCTTGAAGCTAAAGCTGAAATAATGGTCAAAGGAGGAGACGGCAGCGCTCAGGACATTTATTATCCCTCAAAGAAGACAAAGTCGGTAGTACGGGCATATTTTAGATATTTGAAGAATGCCGAGGGAGTTTATAGAAGACGGCTATCCTGTTTGCAGCACATGCAGAAAGAGTCTGTGAAAGGCAGCAACGCTTCAAATCTCATGACACATCTGCGTGACCATCACCCACAACTCTACAGTCAACGCAAGGCAAGCTAACGTTAGCGTTTTAGCTAAAATGCGTGATCCGAGGATTTGGGTTGAGGGAGAATGCAACAAGTCGCTATATAAAGCAGCCGCAGCGCTGCTACCTGCATATAAACCGTGTCGCGGACACCCCCATGTTGAAATGACGCTATGCATTACGGGGCTCCCAGGGGCAGATAAGAGTTGGTCTCTCTCCGAGAATAATTATGAATTTAACAATGATTACTGCCTGATGACATTTTCCCACATCTGCAAAGCTCACTGGAAGGACACAAACCGAGGACAATACTTTCCTGATATAGGGTTTATTACTCAAGTAAGGGTAAAAAAGTATCTGATTAGAATGCTACTTGAGTACTGAGTACCATCTGATCTAATACTTTTAAAATGATGACATCAAACAGACATAAAATAAGAAGTTATGGGCAAATATTGGTATTTTAAAGACTAAAGGGAAAAACTGTAAACAAATAAACAACATAATTACAAAATAACATATTTTAGGCAAAATTTAGACACAAACTGAGGACAATATTTCCTGACATACAGGGTTTATTTAATTGTGTGAAAATGTAGCACGTTTAAAAAAAATACCGCGATAATACCAAAAACCATGGTAATTTTGGTCACAATAACCGTGAGGTTACATTTTCACACCGTGACAACCCTAATACAGACCATTTTAGATTAGGTTACATTTCCTTTATTCCCAGATTATGTAGTTTGTACCACTCATTATAATGTTGTATAAAATTTCTGGCCAATCCACGTGATCGGTATCGGTGATCAGCATTCTTTGATATTGGTATCGGTGATCGCTAGCAAAAAACCTGATCGGTGCATCCCTAGCTATCAGTAAATAAGTAAATGCTGCACACCGGGTCTTTAAACATGGGGTATGTGATGGTGTTCTGGAACATTTTTTGCCACATACATGGTCTCCACATACCGAAAATTATTTCAATCGCCTCTGATATTAACAGCCCTGGAACTTTGGATTGTGTATTTTCAAAGAAAAAAAAACTCACCTAAACTCATGGTTCGCCTTTTATCTAGAATAATTGTTGGCAAATCTCCAATCAGTGCAGAAAATTACTTTTAGGTGAAACTGTATATTTTATATTCAGTGCTACTTCCTAAAGAGCAATGTTTACTCACATAATTAAAAGCTACATTTAGACAAATCTACTTTTTCCTAAATATTTTAAACCTAACTTCTAAGCCAGCTGGGGGTTGTCTACTGGGTTGCCACTCTATGCAAGCTAACCCTGCTATACCGGAATTTATAATTAGACACAGGTAGGCTTAACGCAGCACTGTTTAATATAAATCCTAAGCCAGTAACAGGAGCGACCCAGAGGTTATTTCATGTATCTCTAAGAAGCCATGGCATCCTGTTTTTACTCTAATATCACTTAAAGAAGGCTAGAGGCTAATGTTGAGCTACGATGCTAGCTACGATGCTAACGGTGAATTAGAAGCAAATGGCGATAAAAAAAACCTCAAGCTACTTTTCTAGTATATATCTACTTGTGGCAGTGCGGCGCGGCGCGGCGCGGCGCGGCGCGGCGCGAAAGGCTGCAGGGAGGGGAAGGTCGGACGGGACTGCAGCAGCAGGGAAGGGACTCGAGGCGGCTTGTGTTGACAGGTCTCAGAGGACAGGGGGTTGGTTCCTTGAGGACAAGCAAGGCACAGACTGTGAGACGCAATTGAGCTGGAAAAACATATAGAATAAAGGATTTAAGTGACAAGCTGTGTGTGCGTACTCGTCTGGTGAGGCCCAGAAACGTAGCTGGTAGTGCTACTTTAATGTCACGAATGGCCTGATTTTAAGACTCACAGGTCAGATACACAGCCTGGGTCACCTTGCCCTGGCTGTAGGTTCATTAACCCTACAGCTACACTACTCATCAACTCACAGTACATGACTCGTCTTTTCTTGTCATCTGGAATCTTTTGGAGCAGAGCCATAGCTGGCAACAGCCATTAATCTCACAGAACAGTAGAGAGAAAGTCACTTGTTTTGGTTTGAAAATGGGCTGTAGTAACCAAATTTCCCCACAGGATGTCATTCTTAATTCATTCTTACATAATGCACCTTTAATGCTAAAGTTTGTAAATGATGAAAAGTCTCCCTCGGCAACAAACGTCTCAGATATTCTCCATTCAAATATTAAACTGGTTTCCCACTTTACATGAAGAAATTGTGATTGTCTGTCTTTCTTACCTGGTGGCCTCGCATTCTCTGAAAGTGACCAATAACGTCGCTGATGGTGTACACTCGAACGTGACCCATATGCAGCCGCCCAGATGGGTATGGAAACATGGAGAGGACGTAAAACTTCTTCCTGTTGGAGTCCTGGAAAGAACAAGACAATTCTAAACAGCTCTAAGAAAAGTTGGGAAGGATAAAGAAATAAAAAGCTTGGTTTTAATCCCACACAAAAACAATAGAAGAGTTTAAAATAGGCTTGAATGCATTCAATGAATGAGGTGAGAGCTGGAGTAAAAAGCATTCAGAGCAAGGGCATTGATGCTTTGTTACTGCATGAGGCTCGAACCGCGGCTGATTATAGTGTAAGGATCTAAATGGTGGCAGTTGCAGGTAATGAATGGTTTACAATCACAACTCTGTTACCATGGCAGCATAGTAGGTACCAGTTTCATCCGTTCATGCGTGATTACAGGAAGCCTGACTCATGAATTTTTCAATAAATTAATTAGACCCAGCATCTTGACATAAACGCACTTAATCACTGTCAGCTTGTCAGAGACGGCAACACGCTCAGACCATTAGGGTATATAATCAGCCAGAGACCCAGAGAGGAAATACAGGAACTCCAGCGGTGGGGGGAGATATGGAAATGTACGGAAAAGAAGATTTAACACCCGATGAGTGAAAATAATAATAAAGTTGTTTGAAGATATTTCTGCTGGTGAAAAGACCCATTTTCATGAGAGTTAAACTTCAGTTATTTGGGCTCAGCACCATATACGGTCCCAGAAATCCACTGAGATAGTGTGACGTTTGTATGGAAGCAAATATGCACCATAATTCAGACTTGATGCAAATCAAATCAAACTTTACAATTCACACATTGAATGCAACTCAAAGTGCTTTGCAAATAAAAGTGAGTCTTGAGCCCGTTCTTAAAAACATGACCGTTCTCTGTGGCCCTGAGGTTCTCTGGCAGACCGTTCCAGAGGCGAGGGCCGCCTCGCCGTGGGTGTGTGTTCTGACTTTAGGGATAACAAGGAGACGGCTGCCAGAGGAGCGCAGAGACAGCGAGGTTCGTACGGTACGAGCAGTTCTGAGAGATAAGAAGGCCCAAGACCGTTAAGGCACTTAAGAACCATTAAAAGTTTTTTGAAATCGATCCTGAAACACGTGGGGAGCCAATGCAGTGATTCTAAAACTGGAGTAATGTGCTCCCGCTTCCTGGTCTTGGTTGGGACACGAGCTGCAGAAATGCTTTTTTCATTTTAATGAATAAGAAATCCACAAAAATGCTTTTTTATATTCTTATTCAACATTGCTTGTTCTGTGACTTCATTACAATGATTAAAACAACAAAACAATGTCCTTTTTTAATGTCCACCAAGCAACAAGTCCAGCTGAAAATGAAGTGGCACAGGAGAGTTAAGTCAGTCACCTCGCTCTTCTTCTGTCCCCAGTCTGACCGTAAGCATGGGGGCGACGGTAACTCGGAGGTTAGCAGTTCAACCTGTAACAGGTAGGTTGCCAGTTCAAACTAACACACCCCTTCTTTCCACTGAATGTGAAAGCGTCGCAAAATGGCACCGAAACATGCTACGTGGCAATTAGTTGCGGTTAGGATGGAGGGCTTCCTTTCCACCGGCAGCAAAGTTTAACGTTTTGGACATGTCCCAGAAGCGAAGGGACACGCTCATTACGTTTAGAGTTTATTTTTTTTAGCGCTACACTTCCAAAACACGTCAAACTCCGCAGGTTAGATTAGACCCGACTGGAAGTCAAACACCCAAGCAGTGTAAAACATCTGGAAACTTTCAAAATAAAAGTCACATGCGGATAAAACGTACAAAATTTCCTGAGAAACCCTCGTAGCTGATGTAAACAGAACAGAAAAGTTACCCAACACTGTTTTGGACACATGTAGCCATCTTTCTCCTTGCTTGTTATTGTATAGAATTCTGAAATCACGTGTGGTTTTGCAATTCTCCCATGATTTTGGGACGTTGCGGGACCAGCGGTGTAGAAAGCTTTCACTCCTGTTCGTTCCCGGTTGGAAGGGAGCTTGTAGGTGAAACGCCTTCATTTGCTTAAGCGTCACTTTTTCTCACATTTGACTAGATGTTCTACTTTTACTGGGAAGCACTTTGGTTGCCTTTTTGGCTGTGTAAAGCACTAAACACTGATTGATTGGCTGATTTACAGATTGATCAATCAATGTTTATTACTTCTTTACATGTTTTTCTTAAACGAGTATAAAAAAACAATAAAGACTCTACTGTGCATGTAAACAACAGCTGTCATGTCACCAGACTAAAAATAACGAGCCGACATGCGTTTGAAAGGTAACGACCCTCCTACCTCCTCCAGTGAGTCCTTCTGCCACTGGGCCATGATTCGTGGGTGCCACCATTCTTCCACTCTGCGTCTAGTCTCAGGCTGATAATCTTTTTCCCAGACTCCCGTCTCGCTGAATGTGGTGCGAACACCGGGGGGCAGGAAGCGGAGTGCTGAACTCAGGAGCGCAGCTCTGCTTTTACAACACTGAGCTGCACAGAGAGCATATGGAGCCAGCTTTCTCACCGACACCTGCATAACTGCCTCCAGAAGAACATAAGACCAGTCAGGAAACAAGGCAGATGATCAAACAACAATCCTCATCTAACAAACAAAAAGTACAAACATAAACATATACGATTAACTAGTCTCATGGTAATTTTATAGGCTTTCTGAAACAAAATCACGACTGTGTCTGAGACTTCAGACCACAGCCGTGAAATGTGCAGAAAGATCACATTGCATTCATGCTTTTTTCTTAGTGTTTGGTCTAATTATTAGAGGTGGTAGACATGATAGATTTATTAAAGCACTGTGACACGGAAATAAATTATTCTGAATTAATACACGGCATCTATAAGGAGCACATAACGGAGACTTAAATCAAATCATATCACTTTTATTGTCACGTCACATGTGCAGGTACACTGGTACATGTGAGTGAAATTCTTGTGTGCGAGCTTCACAGCAACAGAGTTGTGCAAAAATACAATAACGTAAAAACAAGCAAAATAAAAAAATGGCTAATCTAAGTAATAATATATACAGTATGTAAGGTATATACATTACTAAATGTGTGTGCTAGTATTTTAGTTTTTTTTTAATTTATCTACGTGTGTGCATGTGAGTGTGTGTATAACGCGTACATACATATTTCACAAATGAATAAAGTAAACAATAAGATAAGAGATATAAAATATACAGAGGTTGGTATGTGCAAAACTGTGGCATTAATATACTGTGTGGAGTGTGTAATGTAGGAGTTTCAGTAGTGAGTCTGCGCCGTGTTCAGCAGTCTGATGGCCTGATGGAAAAAGCTGTCTCTCAGTCTGCTGGTTCTGGACCGGATGCTGCAGAACCTCCTTCCTGATGGAAGTAGTCTGGACAGTTTATGGCTGGGGTGACTTGAGTCCTTGATGATCCTCCCCGCTTTCCTCAGGCACCGCTTCCTGTAGATGTCTTGGAGGGAGGGAAGCTCACCTCCAGTAATCCTTTCTGCACACCGCGCTACTCTCTGGAGAGCTTTGCGGTTGTAAGCGGTGCTGTTGCCATACCAGGTGGTGATGCATCCAGTGAGGATGCTCTCAATGGCACAGCGATAGAAGGTCCTGAGGATGCGGCGGCTCATGCCAAATCTTTTCAGTCTCCTGAGAAAGAAGAGGCGCTGCTGTGCCTTCTTCACTGTATTGTTCGTGTGCACTGACCACGTAAGATCCTCAGTCAGATGAACTCCAAGGAAACGGAAGCTGCTCACCCTCTCCACAGCTTCGCCGTTGATGGTGATGGGGGGGTGTATTCCTCTGCACCTCTGGAAGTCCATTATCATCTCCTTTGTCTTTGTGACGTTGAGGGTGAGACGGTTGTCCTGACACCAGTGGGTCAGGGCGCTGATCTCCTCCCTGTAGGCCGTCTCATCAACGTTGGTGATGAGACCCATCACTGTGGTGTCGTCCGCAAACTTCACTATGATGTTGGAGTTTCTCGTGGCCTTAAGTTTTACCTGTGTGCTAAATGAGCATGTAGAGCGAGTCATGACTGAAGAGATAATTCAATCAAGTCTATTTATAAAGCGCCAAATCACGACAAGAGTCGTCTCAAGGACCTTCACACAGTAAACATTCCAATGCAGGTCAGGTCATTAAGCCAATCAGAAAAAAGTTTCCTATATAAGGAACCCAGCAGGTTACATCGAGTCACTGACTAGTGTCAATGTCTTTACAGCAATCCTCATACTAAGCAAGCATGCAGCGACAGTCGAGAGGAAAACTCCCATTTAACAGGAAGAAACCTCCAGAGGATCCTGGCTCAGTATAAGCAGCCATCCTCCACGACTCACTGGGGATCGAGAAGACAGAACACACACACACACACACACATACACCGACATAATGCACATGAACGACCGAATATTTTAAAAACACGTTGAGAGAGACCACTGCTGTGTCAAAAAGTGTTCCTCCTCAGCAGGAGCGAGCAGTTTGGGGGAGTCTCACTCGGTTAAACTCTCTCTCTCTCTCCTCTTTGCTGCTTCTTCTGGTGAATGAAGTCATTTTAACACTCAAATACAAGCATTAGTCTGATTATAGCAAACTGTTAAAGTGAGGTTTTGGAATATTTTTTATTTCTGAATAACAGTCGTTCACATTATTCAAAATAGAAGTCCACAAGCTTTTTGTATGTCAGCTGTGATTTTAGTAAAGTAGTGGTTTCTTACCAACTGAAAGATTAGTTTTTGTTTTATTTAGAGTAATTTATTGGCAGCAAATTCATTTTGGTTTTTTAAAATGCTTTAAAACTACCAGATAGTCGCACAGAGGGAAGGTGAGGGGGCAGAAATAACTGTTTTATAATTCCAACCCCGTTCATCACAACTTAAAGAGACAACGTGTAGGTTTTACCAATTATTTCTGGAAATGTCCGTCAAAATGTTGCTGAAAATTAATGAAATGATGCCCGGTTGTTGAAAAATATTGGTGATTTTGTAACATATAACCATAAAAATCAGGTCTAAAATTCAAGGGAGCGGGTATAAGTCTCTGGGAGACGCCATATTAGACGCCATATGTCCTTCTACAGGAGCCCATGAGGAATGTATGTAAATCAGTAAATGCATTTACTGATTTGTAACAAACGTTTACAAAACGTTCATCGTTCTTAATTGTTGTTGTTTTACACTTTTACCTCTTCACCTGTTGCCAGTGATGAAAGGGAAACTGAAGGGCTTGCCATTTTGCTAAAGTTTGCATTCCCCAAGGCTTTTTGACCCTACTGGGCATCCGTTGGTAAGGTCTTACTCCAACACAGAAATACTGCTTGCTTGCAACGGAAAAAGACACACTGTCACTTTAATCAAATCATACCAAGCCTAAAATCTCCCACCCATAAAACGTTGCAGTCTAAACCTGAAGGAGAAACGCTGCTAAAATTAACATTTTTATGTAATGTTTGTTTCTCAGTAGAGAAATAACTTTGTAGAAAAAGTGAATTTAATGAACCTTTATGAAAAAAAGTCCCTCACCCAACTATAAACTTAAAGGTCATAAGATATGGATGTTACTGGATCAGCTTCCCACTTCTGACTTCCACTAAACCATCTGGGACGCTGCACAGCAGAAGATCCATCTGTCTCATCATGTATGACACACGAACCAGTGAGGCTCCCTCTGCTGAGCCGGTTTGTAAATCAAACAAACTCTAAAAAAAACAAATTACAATCCCATCAGCATCACTCTTTGCTTCTCAGTAATAAATGAACCACTGTGTATAAAACTGAAGCAATGACAGAAACAATGTCAGGAGGCTACCATCACACCTCATGGCTGCAAGAACGAGGGCCTGACTGGTCGCCTCAGACACAAAAGCACCGCTTCAGGCCTGACATGATAGATTTCTCTGTGATTATGAGACTGTAAATCTTTCATGAATCTTGCTCTCTTTGCAAGGTCTGAACATCCCTCCATGGAAACTGAACCTGACTTTTTAGGTAGCACTCTTTCATAGCCAAGATCTAGTAAACACCCCCTCTCCTTTTCTTATGAATTTTTTAAATAAATCCTCCATTCTTACTGGTGGGACTTGGATCTACAGGAGCATGTGATTTATGTCCACTCGTCTGGAGATGACAGATGTCTCTCCTCTGCAGCACCTCCACTTGATGGTTTTTCTTCTCCGCTACAGTTTCACAGTTTGTGTTTTTCACACCATGTCGCTCACACAACAGCATGTTTTTGTGAAATGAGAGATTTGCTCGGCGTAATGTGATTATGCGTCACTGAGGTCGCAGACAGGCTGTTCCTCGTGAAACCCCCTTCCTGCTCTGACGAGAGGATGACAGCTGACAGTCAAACCAGTTTGTGCTTTTATGACCTGTAACTTTAACATTTCTTCAGTCTCACAGCATTTATTTGTTTACTTACATAACACTCAAGAAAACTACCAGAGCAAACGTTTGACTTAAATTAAAATGTCTTCTTTATTATAAATCAGAGTTTCAACATTGAAAATATTTTTTCTAAAATGTAACTTTGTGAAAGATAACAACAAATACGTGGGACAAAATGTCCAGAACAGTGGTCGTTTTCCCAATAAAAGTAACACAGAGCAGTTTCCAGCTTTTCCGCCCTGCTGGTTGAAAGTGGAATTACAACTGTTGTAAACAACACTGCTGCAGCCTGCTGTAGCTAGCGCTAACAACTAGCTAACACTAACATCAACCAACTAACACTAAAATAAACCACGAAGTTAAAAAATCCACACTGTTGGACAAAAAACATTATTACTTACAAATCCAGTAACAACAAAGCCAGGTCACCATCAGTTTATGATTTTGTAACCTCCTTTAGCTCCCTCAAGCTAGTGTAGGCTGTGCCGATGTTCACTCTGATTTTAGCTCAATGCTCCGCCTCCAAAGACATTACTCTCTTACTTTTACTTCCAGGCAAAAAACAAACTTCTTATTTTTCTTCTTCTAAGGATTTGCATTAGGGCTGGGTGATATGGCCTAAAATTGATATCATGATATATTGAGGATTTCACCTCGATAATGATAAATGGACGATAACTACAGGTATGTGCAGAAACAAAAGTTGTCCACTAGATGGGGCTGTCACATGTATTAGCTGAGTCATTACATGACTCAAGGTGGTACAGCTTCTTAAAGGGACAGGAACGTTGCCAACCTACACACATCTTTTCATTTTTTATCATCAAATTTATTGACATAGGAAAAATTATCACGATAAAAGTCAGAAATTTCGATAACGATAAATTTACGATAATTTATTGCTCAGCCCTACTTTGCATTGATGATTCGGCTAACTGAAAATGCAGTGTTGCCCTCCCACAGGCTTTACCATGGCGGCTGAAATCCCAACTCCACGCCTACAAACTGCTGATATGATTTTTTAATAAGAACATTGTTAATACTTGAACCTGCAAATATCAGTTATCGGCCATAACAGCGACATTAATATCGGATATCGGTTTCAGCTCAAATATTTCATATCGGTGCATCCTAACACCCATCTTAAATGATTCTGTATTAACACACATACACAGCTTCTAAGGTCATCAGTGGTGCAGACTACTTCCTGGAGGACAACTGCTGCTTCCCTGACCTGCCAGCTGAATAATCCCTCAGTAGTGACGCATGAAGATCTCAGACAGAGAGACCTTTAGAGCTGCCGAGCAAAGGAAACCACAGCCTGCGCTCCATGACAACAAACTGAGATAAGCATGCAAATTAGCTAAATGAAAAAATAAGAGTTATGAGTGATCATCTACGGCTATGGAGGGAAAAACAATTCTGTATTCTAATCAATTTGATCTTGTGTTTTTTACTGTACAACACATTTTTTCTCATTCAAACACAAGAAGCTAAAACACTTCTCGTTGTGTAACAAAGAGTGTAAGCCTGAGGGGAGGACAACCGACTCTCTGAGGAATACCTCTGAGCTTCTCCGGCTACGCGAGCATAAAAAAGTACCTCCAGCCACCTGCTTGTGGGACATTTGTTTCCTTTCCCACTGAATTCTCTTGAGGATAAGTTAAAAATCACAACAAACAGAGCTGCTACCCCCAACTGCAGCTGGGAGAGCCGCGCTTTCAAGCCTGGGTGCATCTCTGATGGTGTGACTGACTGAGTGGGCTGAGGCAAGAGATGGAGATCACGTTTCTATGGCGACTGCACTGATCCATTTGGGAGTCTTCTGTGAAGAGTGACTGAAAACTTCTGCAAAAAGCCCCCCGGTTCTGATCTATTTACCTCATGAGGAGACAGAGGCAAAGCCTCATCAGAGTACTTTTTGGGGGAACCAATTAAAAAATGTTTCCAGCAAAGAGTTCTGGTTCATGTTTGTTCACTCTGCTTTTTACGCGTTTAATGAGTTAAACTCTCTATGATGTCAAACTATATGTTGAAGGAAGAAAATACTTTCATGCCCTTTAAAGTCATGTAATTGAAAGTATTTACATATTTCAGAGATATCACAACTTTAAAACATGATCTTTATGTGTTTTGTTGTGTCACAACTGAATGCATTTGGTCTCAAAGACCATGGATTTTAGACCACATTTGCCAGATATAGATATTATTACCTATAATTCTGTTTGAAACATGGCACAAACAGATAAATACTATAAATCGATGGTCCAGAAGCCAACCGATATATCAGCCAGGTGATATATCGGGCCGATATACTCAACTTTTTCTATATCGGCCGAAATTATTTTTAAAAACCGATAAACAAAGTTTCTTTTTTTTTTACTCAGGCACCTGTGTGGCCAACTGCTGCCTCTAACAGACTAAAGAAAGGACCCTAAGGACCCCAACACACCATTTTTTATAGAGCAAGTCACCCCCTACCAGAGTATTATTCCACTCTCACTCCCTGTTTGAAAAATGCAACAAATGCTGTAGCCTTGCAGGCCGAGAGGGCGGAGCCGCTAACAAATACACACACACAGGTTCACAACATCATTGTGACAACATATGGTACCAGCTAATGTTCTAGGGCAGCCTTTCTCAAATGGGGGTAAGCGTACCCCTGGGGGTATGTAAAGAAACTCCAGGGGGTACATCAGAGAAGGAGACTGTGTCTAAAAAAGAGCTTGATCACAGCAGTTGCCTCCCTGCCACCAAGGATGAAAAAGATCCTCAGTGAAGCACAAGCCCAAGTGTCTCACTAAAAAGTCTGTAAAAACACTCCGATCAGTGCAGTAATGTTAAGATTTCAATCTTCTTTTTGATATTTAAAAATATATTTTGAGATTTACATTTGTTTTTAGCAATTGTTATTTAAAATGACGTTGATGATTTCTTTTAGAGAACAGATATACTATGATCCCAAAAGAGAACACTTTATGTTGATATGCTTTGTATGAGCACAAATCTTTAATTATAATTAGCTTAATCATTTCTTTGGCCTGTATTTGATATATTTTTTTAAAAATATTTCTAGTTATATATTTTTTTTTTCCAAATAGTTCAAGAGATACTACAAAAAATGTGCAGTGTTTTGCACATTTATGGATTTTTCAATGAGTAATCTTATGGTTTTAAATAGTTTTATGGTGACTGTTTTCAATTAATTAATTAGAATCACATTTTAGTGATGAAAAATATTTCCAATACATTTAGTTATGGAGTATTAACATTTAAAATATTCAAAATAGTTTTTTTTCTCAAATGGTTGAATTTTGTACTTGTTTATCAGTTTCAAAGTTTAATAAATCAGTCACTGAAGGCACCTATTTAAGGTCTTGTTTTTACAACCAAAAATGTTTTTGCGCTGATTAGGGGTACTTGGCTGAAAAAAATATTTCACGGGGGTACATCAGTGAAAAAAGGTTGAGTACCACTGTTCTAGGGTACCTCTTAGCCAATAGTGATGGCAGATTTTAATTCAAATGCAGGGCAGAGTTTTTACCTGACACTGACAGTTTTAGGAAGAAAATTAAATTTTTAACTAAAATGCACTAAAGTGCAAAACTACTGACTACATGTGTCTGCAGCACAATTAGACACACATTTATATAGTTTATCAGAAAAAAAAGTTGATTTTGGGGTGACTTGCTCTTTAAATGTGTTTAGAGTTTTTTTTTTTTAAGTTCATTGAATATTAAGAGATTTGTTGACTTATTTAATTTATATTGCACACAGTGAGTGTGCAGTTGTCTTTCACAATCAATGTGCTGCTAAAACGTATAGATATTGGCCGTAATAATCAGCCATCTGCAACACAATTCTTTAAAAATCGGTATTGGTGTCAGCCTCCAAAAAACCACATCGGACGGCCTCTACGATGGTCTACAAATACCTTAAAGTAGACACAGTATCTGGTATATTATAAGTATTATACTTCATCTTGGAGCCCAGTGAGTCCTTGCAATACATTGCTTGCATTAGATCCGTGACAGATGACAGGAATAAAAACATTTCCTGTTTCTTTGTTCTGCTAACAGGATGAAAGACACGACTGAGGCCAGGAAACATATATTTGTGTGAGGAATTAAAAAAGTACATTAATGACTACATTTCAATGAGAAAGTCTGATACACCTTTAAAATAAACTCCAACAAAACTGTTTGACCTTAAGCTGTTAAATACAGACACAGAACTGTCACACGTTAGATTTCGGTCTGATGCTAAATTCCTCACAGTTCTAACAGATACTGTTTAATGAGGTCAGTCATGTACAAGTTACGTGTTTTTATTCAATCAAATAGACTCTTTATTTTAAAGGTGTGGATGACTAATTTAATCAATACATTTGCAGTGGTCTCCAGTAGGCAAAAACAGCATGTAAGTCATACTCAGGGAAAAAAACAGAAGCGCCTGCATCAGCGTGGAGGAGTGAGCTGAAGGAGAGAGTGGCTGATCACGACAGGATTTGGAGTATTTCCAGATATTTGGACATTTCGCCTCTGATTGGCTAACAACAAAACGACTCTACCACCGACGTCATTAGCTTTGCAACAGAGATGTTTTATCTCCACAAATAACACAAGCCTGCAGGAGTTCAGCTGTGTGGTGGAGTTGCTAATGCTAACGTTATCTTCTGCTATTAGAGACGTTCTCTGCGGTCTCCTGGACGCTAAAACAACAGCCCTGTCACAAGTCAAGATGGGTGAATCCATGAATGTTAGTGACAGCGTGATGTAGATCTGTCAGGCTTTTCTAATCATAGAGTTTTACCATCTTTTTTCTATTAGAAGCTAAAGTAGGAGATGGGTGTAGGAGACTATTCTCATGTTCAGCCTAGATGAAAAACTCAAGAGTGACCATTTAAAATCAGAAATGTTTTCAGTGATCCACACCTTTTGCTCTGCTGCTAGTTCCTAATTTAAGAAAGAAGTTCCAGTCAGGAATCAGAGGACAACCTGCAGACCCTGAACTCCTTTTTCATGAGCATGATCCAGAACCAGAAGGGTGGTCCTGGATGAAGTCAAACGTTTCATTATTATGCACAAAATATATTATTATACACAATACGTTCTTACAAACGTTTTGATGGTGTAATGCTAATAGGATTTTCTCATACATCTGACCAGTGTTGTGAAACAATAAAGATATCTAAGAGGATTTGTTCCCCCGAATGTTGAGACTATTTTAAAAGTGGAAGAGTACAAACTTAACCCGATGAACTAGAAGCTTTTGTTTTTATGACAGGAAGTGGGTGATCAGTTAAACAAACTGGTGGCTGTTTTCTGTCAAATAGGTTTATGCTGAATGTCATTTTTCCAAGTAACCTTATCAGACTCATTCTCGTTCATTGATGTGTGATCGGTTTCAACAATTAGAACATAAATCTCCGTGATTTCCGTAAACGTACAATATACAAGCGACTTTAACCAATTTACCACACCAGTTTTATTTCTAAAGCGTATTTAAAAACAGCATTAAGTACTGTACAGGCAGAGGCAAAAGCTAAGTACAGATATAAACATTGCACCTAAGAGAGAAGACTGTTCAATGATCGAAGTTGGATTTTAATGTAATAATCTACACTAAAGCCGACTGATGTGTTCGTTTCTCTAACTAAAAACACACGGAGAACTGGCACCCTTTAATTATATTAAACCTCCGGAGGCGTTGCAGATTTGCAACATTAAAACTACCTGGTTACTCCACATGCGTATTTCATGAGCATTTTTTTAACTCAGAAGTACCCCTGAAGGACTAGTTGTTCGTCCTTTTATCAAAACTTATTTTGAGCCTGAGAGGGTTAATAAACGTTTTCTGTCTTGTTTCTGGTCGGCTATAATCTCACAGTGAAATGGGTTTGTTAGTAAAATATGGTTTTAAAGGACACTTACTGTTTTATTCCCACGTTTTCTGTTTCCGGGTTGTACTCACACATCCGTAAAACCATTTGTTGGTGTTGAAAACATAATATTCCGCTGTTTAATAACAAAGACACGAGCTGCTTCTCTGCATCACGACCGACCCAAGGGCGCCGCCATCTTTTTTATTTCAATAACCTTTATTGACACAAAGAACGCAGACAATTTATTTTTTTTTCCTATAGACCGTAAAATAAATCAATAAAAATATTTTATTTTATTTTATTTTATGTATTTTCTTCCAAAGAAGAAGAAGAAAGTCCAGCAGGTTTGTCTGTTGGGCACGTGTCAGATGGTGTCAGTGTGCGCAGGCTAGTATGTAAAGCCTTGTTTATTTGAATGAGTTATGATTACATTTGTTACTATGGCAACAATGAAATTACTACTAGCCTCTTATATTGCCTTTTCCCGGTTTATTTTTATTTATTTATTTTGTAGCCTGCAGAAATCTAAAATTTGTTCCAGCAGCTGATCTGATTTTGCTCTGAAGACCTCTGCTGTACCCCCATCATGACTGGAGCCGCAGCAGAGGGAGTCCACCTTTTCTTCAGTTTAAATCAGCAAGTTTATGCAAAGCAGCCGGCAGATATCTCTGATATTAAAGTGGGAGGCAATCTGATAAGTCAGTTCTCATTAATATTATTTAACAGTCCAATGCACAGGGGAGGTCTCGAGAGAGAGGTCTGTAATTTTCAACTGTGAGACAAAATGAGAAGAAGAAAAAAAATCCTGAAAATCACATTGTCTGATTTTTAAATAATTTATTGGCAAATTATGATGGAAAGAAAAAGCTGGTCTCCTAAAAACAAGTTATATTTCTGGCTCTCACAGAACTGTGACTTCTTCTGAAAGAAGTTCCTCTGTCCTCCACTCGTTAGCTGTATTAATGGCACCTGTTGGAACTTGTTGTCAAAATCACTATCAAAATTGTAGACATGCACCAGGCTGCGAAGACTGGATCTGCAATATGTAAGCAGCTTGGTGTGAAAAAATCAAATGCAGGAGCAATTATTACAAAGTGGAAGACAGGACCTATACTCTCCCTCAATCAGGAGTTCCACGCAAGTTCTCATGCTGTGAGGTCTAAATAATCACAAGAACAGTGAGCAAAATGTCAGCATACGGGGTGGGGGGTGGGGGGGACCTGGAGAATGACCTGCAGAGAGCTGGAACCAAAGTTACAAAGGCTACCATCAGCAACACACTACGCCACCAGGAACTCGAATCCTGCAGTGCCAGACGTGTCCCCCTGCTTAAGACGGTACATGCGCAGGCCTGTCTGAAGTTTCCTGGAGAGCATCTGGATGGACCAGAAGTGGATTAGAGAACGTCATGTGGTCGAATGAAACCAAAGTAGAACTTAAATACTCTACTCATCGTGTTTGGAGGAGAAAGGATGCTGTTGCACAAAGAACACCATAACTACTGCAAAGCATGGGAGTGGAAACATCATAATTTGGGGCTGCTTTTCTGCCAAGGGACCAGGATGTCTGATCCATATAAAGGAAAGAATGAATGGGGTCCTGTATCGCCAGCTTTTGAGGGAAATTTCCTTCCATCAACAAGGGCATTGAAAATGAAACATGGCTGGGTCTTCCAGCATGACAATGATCCCAAACACACCACCCTTATAATGGAGTGGCTTCGTAAGAAGCATTTCAAGGTCCTGGAGTAGTCTAGCCAGTCTCCAGATCTCAACCCCAAAGAAAATCTTTGGAGTGGGTTGAAAGTTCACATTGCCCAGCGACAGCCCCATGTAATCACTGCTCCCCAACTGATATAAATGTAGGAATGGGCCAAAATACCAGAAACAGTGTGTGAAAACTTTGCAATAACTTACAGAAAACCTTTGACTTCTGTCACTGCCAACAAAGAGTATATAAAAAGTATTGAGGTGGGACATCCTTATTAACCAGAATAAATATTTTCCACCTTAAGTTGCAAATACAGTTGTTAAACCTACCTATCTATCTATCTATCTATCTATCTATCTATCTATCTATCTATCTATCTATCTATCTATCTATCTATCTATCTATCTATCTATCTATCTATCTATCTATCTATCTATCTATCTATCTATCTATCTATCTATCTATCTATCTATCTATCTATCTATCTATCTGTCTGTCTGTCTGTCTGTCTGTCTATCTATCTATCTATCATCTGTCTATCTATCTATCCATCCATCCGTCCGTCCGTCCGTCCATCCATTATCTATCTATCTATCTATCTATCTATCTATCTATCTATCTATCTATCTATCTATCTATCTATCTATCTATCTATCTATCTATCTATCTATCATCTATCTATCTATCTATCTATCTATCTATCTATCTATCTATCTATCTATCTATCTATCTATCTATCTATCTATCTATCTATCTATCTATCCGTCCGTCCGTCCGTCCGTCCATCCATTATCTATCTATCTATCTATCTATCTATCTATCTATCTATCTATCTATCTATCTATCTATCTATCTATCTATCTATCTATCTATCTATATCTATCTCTATCCCTATCTCCCTATCCCTATCCATATCCATATCTATATCCATATCCATATCTGTCTGTCTGTCTATCTATCATCAAAAAAGTAATCCCATCGACAGGTTTTGGTGAGATAAAATGTAAAAACGGTTTCATCTGAAGGTGTGGTGGTCTATTTTGTTGTTTGTCGGAATAATGTGGACGAAGATATTTTCAGAAACAATGTAAAATGATAAATGGCCAGAAAGACACACAGCTTTCTGGGATTCTACAACCCCGCATGGTGCTTTACAATACAATCAGTCATTCAAACACTCATTCACACATTGGTGGGAGGAGCTACATGGTTATGAATTCATACTTAACTCCACTGCCGACATCATGTAGGCAAGGCTTTAGTCTGGAAACATAAACTGGCTGAACGAACCACTTTGAACTCCAAAGCAACCATTGGTCTTGGTTGTAACTTAAAACATAACATTTGTACCAACATCTCATGTTTACTTTCTAAGTCTTGATGGATAAAAGACGTGGAGATGAAGACGTTCATCCGTATGTTGAGTTATAGCCTCTCTGATATGTTTTTTTTTTTTGGAAATGTTTGCATAGAGCGCTGAAACAAGCTGACACACAGCTGATTAAACCAGAGGAGGCTGTCTACGAGTGTGACAGAGAACGAGTTAAGAAGGTAACCAGACCGCAGGGGTCCAGGAAACCTGACTGAGGCTGGGAATGTCATGGTCCGTGGTGAGCTGCCTGCCAGTAATCATGTCTGTCCTCTGTCTTGTCTGCAGGTGGGCGTGTCTGAGAGCAACCAGCTGCAGCTGACCCTGTCATCAAGGCCCAGGGGATTTAAGGAGCAGTGTGACACTACTCCACGCCGGATGATTACTCTGTTTGGGTAGCGCTAGCATCTTGACCCGTCTCAAGTTTGTTCATCTTGTTAGAAAACCCGTCGCCTGAAAGTTCAGACAATTCTCCCCTGTTCTCCTCCAGGTTTCCCACTCCATCTCCACTCGTCTACATAACCAGCTTGGATTCCTGCTCACACTGCTGTTCCCCTGGCTGTCCGCTCTCAGCCGCTCACCTGCCTTCACCAGCATCCACACCCGCCTCACCTTTTTGGACAAACTGGACTTTGCTCTCTGGACCTCTTCAGCTCTCCCGGACCTGACCGAGCCCCCTCCTTGCCGCCTGCCTCTACCGGAAACGGTAAGCTCCAATCTCAGCCAGTATCTCCATAATCCTTCTGGAAACTCGCCGTCTCCTCCCTCAGAACCCCACCTTGGAATCCTGCTACCAGTACGCAGCATCTCCAGTTCCCGTTGCTACTCCTTTAGATCCTCATAATAAATCCTGTTTTTACACTCACCTGTTCTCCGTGTGTGATTCTGCATGTCGTGGGTCAAAAAACTGCCTCCCATCATGACAAGGAAGTCTATCTATAATAAAGAAGCTGGTTAAATGCCAAGGAAGAGAAACTTACTTCCTTAATTAGCTCATTTAGCATAGGAAACACAGGCCCATCCTATAACTCGCTAGAAACGTGGCTCCTGCAGCCTTATTAACAGGAAGTTGTGTGAATAAAGGAAAGGTCAGGATCATGACTAGCCTGTGAGAGCGTGTTTAAGTTTTGGGTGTTTTCTTCATGGTTGAATCACCAGTGCGTGTGATATCATAGTTTGCGTGATTTATGATAAAAATCTCCTGCCCAGAGGTTTATTTGAATAGTTTCTCCAGATTTGGTGAATTTTCTTCACCAACCATTCTGACTTGAGCTGAAACCATACACACTGCTAAACTAGTACAGCGACTCGCAGAGATGAAATATTCTATTTGATGGAGTGATGACAGAAGAGGGCTGACGTCGGACAACCTTGTGGTTCTTTGGGAGATTTGTTGTATTCATGAAGAGCCACAAGGCACGTCTGAATGTGAACCAGTGTGTCTACTCGTTTTTTATGTGTAACTCAGATTTTCCAGCTCCAATCTCGAGTTGATCCTCCTCACAGCGAAGAACCGTATTCCAAGGAATGCTTTTAATTTTATTAGACATCTGAGAAAAGGAGAGCGTCTTTGATGCCAGCTTTTCAAGAACAAAGTGACTTCTGACTGATGCTAATCACCACCACAAAGCAGAGACCGAGGAGGAAGATGACGAGGAGCCAACATCACATCACTCTGCTGTGGTGTTTTTTTAACGAGTCCTCCTTTGATCTGACACGCCGGCAGAAGGTGTGAAGTCAGACTCACTGAAGAAGAGGAAGAGGGGACGTCGGCGAGCTAAAACCAGGGCTTCGCTCCCACTGACTGTCGTGTATCAGAGTGAAGCCGACGTCTCCGTCTGAGGCGGAACAGGACAGAGGAGGAAAAATGAGTTTCTGACACTGTGGAGATCCTAAATATGATCAGAATCAGTCAGCTGACCCGCTGACTCTGATACTCACATCTGCACCGTCCTTCGAACACTCTGGAATACCTTCTACAGGGGAAAAAACCACATGCATGACACATTCTTAACATAAAAACAAAATTCCTCCATTCGTTTTCCTCTGCTTATCCGGGGTCGAGTCGTGGGGGGAGCAGCCTAAGCAGAGAGGCCCAGATTTCCCTCTCCCCAGCCATTTGGGCCAGCTCCTCCAGGGGAATCCCATGGCGTTCCTTGGTCAGCTGAAAAACTGTTCCTCCAGCGTGCCCTGGGTCTTCCTTTAGGTCTCCTCCCGGTTGAACATGCCCGGAAAACCTCACCAGGGAGGCCTCCAGGAGGCGTCCTGACCAAATGCCCGAGCTGGCTCTTCTCGATGTGGAGGAGCAGCGGGTCTACTCCGAGCCCCTCCCGGATGACCAAGCTTCTGACCCTATCTCTGAAGGAGAGTCCAGACTCCCTGTGGAGAAAACTCATTTTGCCCGCTTGTATCCGTGATCTCGTTCTTCTGGTCAACACCCAAAGCTCGTCACCATAGGTGAGGGTAGGAACGTAGATCGACCGGTAAATCGAGAGCTTTGCCTTCTGGCTCAGTTCTCCTTTCACCACGACAGATCGGTACAATGACCGCATCACTGCAGATGCAGCACCAATCCATCAGGCCCTCATCCCTGACTCGGAGAAGGCTTTCTACCCTTTTCCGACTCCAGACCACGGTCTCAGATTTAGAGGAGCTGATTCTCATCCCAGATGCTTCACACTCGGCTGCGAACCGCTCCAAAAACAACCTCATGTTCAAAAATAATTGTGATAATTAATTGGGGTTTTTTTTTTAGAAAGAGGAGCAGAAAATCCCATTTTGTTTTACCTTTTCTAAATAACAGCAGGATTTTGTTTGAATCCAGACAGAAAAACATCTGTCTTCGTGATTTGATGCTTTAATTTGTATCTAAATCCCATCTGGATGTTTTGTCACCTGAAGAAACGCTGTGATGCTCGACGTCATCATCAAATGGATTGTTTTTCTTTATGCAGTAAAAATCTTATAAATCTCTCAACTTTGATGGATCAAAAGATCAGAAACGCACACTCAGAGCGTCTGAGTCTGTTAGACTTTTATTCAACATTCATTGAAATTGTATTTACTACCAAAAACATTATCTGAGTGATTTAGTCCATTCCATTTTCATCCGCTTATCCGAAGTCGGGTCGCGGGGGCAGTAGCCTAAGGCGAGAGGCCCTGACTTCCCTCTCCCCGGCCACTTGGGCCAGCTCCTCCGGGGGAGTCCCAAGGTGTTCCCTGGCCAGGTGAGAGATATAGTTCCTCCACCGTGTCCTGGGTCTACCTTTAGGTCTCCTGCCGGTTGGACGTGCCCGGAAAACCTCATCAGGGAGGCGTCCAGGAGGCATCCTGACCAGATGCCCGAGCCACCTCAGCTGGCTCCTCTCGATGTGGAGGAGCAGCGGGTCTACTCCGAGCCCCTCCCGGATGACAGAAATTCTCACCCTATCTCTAGGGGAGAGCTCAGCCACTCTTCGGAGAAAACTCATTTCGGCTGCTTGTATCTACGATCTCGTTCTTTCGGTCACTAACCAAAGCTCATGACCATAGGTGAGGGTAGGAACGTAGATCAACCGATAAATCGAGAGCTTCGCCTTCTGACTCAGCTCTCTCTTCACCACGACAAACCGGTACAACGCCCGCATCACTGCAGATGCAGCACCAATCCGCCTATCGATCTCACGCTCCAGTTTTCCCTCACTCATGAACAAGACCCCGAGATACTTAAACTCCTCCACTTGGGGCAGGACCTCATCCCTGACCTGGAGAAGGTATTCTACCCTTTTCCGAATCAAGACCACGGTCTCAGATTTAGAGGAGCTGATTCTCAACCCAGCTGCTTCACACTCGGCTGCGAACCGCTCCAGTGAAAGCTGAAGATCACGTTCTGATGAAGCCAACAGGACCACATCATCTGCAAAAAGCAGAGACCTGATCCTCAGGCCACCAAAACAGATGCCCTCCACACCTTGGCTGCACCTAGAAATCCTGTCCATAAAGGTTATGAACAGAATCAGTGACAAAAGGCAGCCTCGGCAGAGTCCAACTCTCACTGGGAACGAACCAGACTTACTGCTGGCAATGCGGACCAAGCTCTGACACCGGTCATACAGGCCCCTAACAGCCCGTATCAGAGAGCCTGGTACCCCATACCCCCACAGGGCCCCCCGAGGGACGCGGTCAAACTCCTTCTCCAAATCCACGAAACACATGTAGACTGGTTGGGCAAATTCCCACGCACCCTCCAGGATCCCCCTAAGGGTAGAGCTCGTCCAGTGTTCCACGGCCAGGACGAAAACCACATTGCTCCTCCTGAATCTGAGGTTCAACAATCCGACGGACCCTCCTCTCCAGAACCCCTGAATAGACCTTACCAGGAAGGCTCAGGAGTGTGATCCCTCTGTAGTTGGAACACACCCTGCGGTCCCCCTTTTTAAATAAGGGGACCACCACCCCGGTCTGCCAGCCAGTGGGACTGCCCCTGATGTCCACGCGATATTGCAGAGCCGTGTCAGCCACCACAGCCATTATATCAGTACATGACAAGACAATCAATTTTATTGATTTCTGAAAGTTTATACATCATTTCTGAAAGGGAAAAACTCCGGAAAGCTGCTTTAACATTCATGGACTCACCCATCCTGACTCGTGAAGGGGAAGGCTGTTGTTGGTTTAGCGTCCAGGAAACACCAGAGAACATCTCGTCTTGAAGAGGCTAACCATAAGCATTAGCAGCAACACCACCACGTAGAAAAACATACCCAGGCTTCTATTATTTGTGGAGATAAAACATCAAAGTTGCAAGTGAGTGGTAGAGTCGCATGGCTATCATCCAATCCGAAGCGAGATGTCCAAATATCAGGAAATAAGACTCCAAATCCTGCCACGGGCCCAATCCCAATACTTGCACTTGCACCCTCGTGCCCTTCATTTACGCATTCCCAGCCAGGTGTGCGAGTGCGTAGGGTGTCCCGATTCTCAAGTGCGGAAGTTGACCATGTGGATGTGGATCGAATGTGGATCGTTATGTTGATCTTGGCCCTCTTTCTCCATACTCAAAACCAGTTGAGACCAGTTTGGGGGTGAAAATTGATGCTGGACTTAAATTTGATGCTCACATCAATTCTGTGATCCGGTCCAGTTTCTTTCACCTGAGACGCCTTGCAAAAATCAAGCATATGCTGTCAAGAGCCCACCTGGAGCGGGTACTCCATGCTTTTGTAATTTCTAGGCTTGATTATTGCAACTCTCTCTATGCAGGGTTGTGTCAGTCATCACTGCGTCGCCTACAGGTTGTGCAGAACAGCGCAGCCAGGTTCCTGACTGGGACCAGGAAACGGGACCACATCAGTCCGGTTCTGGCCTCCCTGCACTGGCTTCTGGTTTGCTATCGTTCACAATTCAGACTCCTCGTCTTTGTTTACAATTTCTTCCAGGGTGGTGCTCCCCCCTATCGAGCCACGCTCCTGAACAGACATTCCCCATCACGCGCTCTGCGCTCCTCTGACCAAGGCCTGCTCGCTGTCCCTCGTTCAAGGTGTCGTACTCGCGGGGACCGGGCTTTCTCAGTCCTAGCACCGTCACTATGGAACCAGTTGCCACCCTCAGTTAGGCTGTCCCCATCTCTGCCAGTCTTTAAGAGCCGCCTAAAAACCCACCTCCTCCGCTTGGCGTTTCCTGAACATGTTTGATTTTGGTCCTCTTTTATGTTGATTTTTATCTCACAGTTTTCATTGGTTCAAATTTTCCCTTGTTTTACACATTTGTCTTCTATTAGAATGTTTCACATTTTTTGTAATTTGTAATCTGTAATTTGAATTGCTTTTATTTTCTGATTTATTCACTTTATTTAACTTTGTACTGTACAGTGTTCAGCGCCTTGGGCTTCCTGACAGGGTTGTGGAAGGCGCTTTATAAATAAAGCTTTGATTTGATTTGATTTGACCACGCCCCCATTGCACCCTTAAACTGCACTTCACCCAAGTCTGCAGCGATGCGGACCTCGGGCAAGGGTATTACCCACAAGTCATTGCTGCAGGAGAAAAGGCTCAAGTTCCTTTTCTGAAAATATGTATTTTCTAATGAAATTAGTTCATTTCAGGACGATTGCTCTAAAACTTTCAGACAAAGCAGCAATAAATGTAAATTTATTTCAAATAACCATTTGGCTGTTTGTTTAAAAGTTGTTAATAAAGGTTTTTTAAAAGTATCACAGCGACCAGCAGCCGATGACGCAATGCTCCCTGTCTCAGTTCTGCAATTATTTGCACACTTGTGTACCACGCACTCGAACCCTACTGCGCACTTTCTCCAAGTGCACTTTGCTGAAGTCCGCAGTGCGACTGTTGAGATTGGGCCATGTTGTGCCACTCTCGGCAGCAGCAGACAGATTGCTGATCCATTGGGCTTTTTTGCCCTGAGTATGGCTTGCAAGGCATTCATTCTGTCACGCCCTGTCCTGTCTACTCTTAGGTTTTGTCTGTTCTCCGTTAATTGCTCCCACCTGCCTCTTGTTTCCCAATCACCATAGCTCCCGCTCCTCTTGTATTTAAACCCCTTCTGTTCTGTGTTCCCTGTCGTGTCATTGTTTCAGTGTTCCAGCGTGTGACTCTAATAAATCAATGTTAGAAGTTCTCGCCTGCCTGCCTGTTTTCCTCCCCGCGTGTGGATCCTTGCCTCACCTCAGCTCACCTCGCCACACGCTCGTGACAGAATGACACGACCCCCTGAAGGGTCCAGCGGGGAGATCCTCCCATGGAAGTATTTATTCCAGTTCTTCTCCGCCGACTATCGACCGGCTTCTCCTTCCCCAGCTCCAGCTCCGCCTCGCCGCAGACGGCGTCCCCGACCTTCTGCCTCGGCGTTCCTCGCCGCCCTTCCGGAACCAGACGGGACGTTGGAGGGAGAGATGCTCCGGGATCGCTCCAGCTTCGAGGGCACGAGGTTGGCTTTCTGCTCCCCCGGGGTTGGTCCACAGCGTGGGGAGAGACGCCGGAATCCACCGCAGCCCTGCGCTTCAGGACAGAGCTGCGAGCCCACCGCTGGCCGTGCTCGGCGAGCCAGTTCGGACACGCCCCCGGTCAGACCAGCTGTCCCGTCTCCGGCCGAATCGGCGTCTGCAGGAGGAGGAGCTGCGCTCGCAGCCCTGTGGGCGGAGCACGCCAGTCTACAGGTTGAAACAGCCCAGGTTCGTCAGACCATTGAACTCCAAGTCCTCCAGCTAGATGATCTGCTCGCTGAACTCCGCGGGCTCCAGCTGGACGATCTGCTCGCTGAGCTCCAGCTGGACGAACTGTTCGCGGCTCCGGCTGAACCAGCTGTCCCACCTCCGGTCCACTCGGCTCCTCTGTCATCTGTGGGAGGTGGAGCCACACCCACAATCCAGCCAACTGAACTGGCCAGTCAACGGGCTGAGCTGGTCCGGCTTCAACAGAGCGCCCATTCTAATCAGCTCCGACTCGACGCTCTGCGCTCCCTGTCTTCAGCACTAGCACTGCTCGTTCACTCAAGGTCTGTTCCAGGGGGGGTCCAGAAGCAGACGGTGCAGGCCCAGAAGCAGACGGTTCCGGTTCCGGCCCAGAAGCAGACAATGCGGGCCCAGAAGCAGACGGTACCAGCCCAGAAGCAGATGGGTCTGGTGCAGGCCCAGAAGCAGACGTTACCAGCCCAGAGGTCAGCGGTTCGGGGACCGGCAGTCCAGAAGCCAGAGGACCAGAAGCGGATGAAAGTCACCACCGCCTCCATTCCAAGGGTCGACGCCTCCATTCCAAGGGTCGACGCCTCCATTCCAAGGGTCGACGCCTCCATTCCAAGGGTCGACGCCTCCATTCCAAGGGTCGACGCCTCCATTCCAAAGGTCGACTCCTTTGTCGCCGGTCCTGCCTGTGTCCCCGGCCCAGCCTGCAGGGCTCCTCTACCGCAGGCGCCGCCCTCCCAGGGCCCGTCGCCTCCTCTTCTGCCCCAGGCGCAGGCCCCCAAGGGTCCGTCCCCATCTCCTCATCTGCCCCTGGCACAGGCCTCCAAGGGCCTGTCCTCGCCTCCTCATCTGCCCCAGGCGCCGGCCTCCAAGGGCCCGTCGCCTCCTCATCTGCAGCAGGCGCAGGCCTCCTGACTCTGCTGATCCCTGCTGCCTCTCCTGTGGTCCCTCGGTTCCTCTGGGCCCTCCCTCCGGGTCCCCCTCCTCCCGCCCTGCTCCTTGTTCCTGTGGGCGTCTGGGATCCGCCCTTTGAGGGGGGGGGGGGTACTGTCACGCCCTGTCCTGTCTACTCTTAGGTTTTGTCTGTTCTCCGTTAATTGCTCCCACCTGCCTCTTGTTTCCCAATCACCATAGCTCCCGCTCCTCTTGTATTTAAACCCCTTCTGTTCTGTGTTCCCTGTCGTGTCATTGTTTCAGTGTTCCAGCGTGTGACTCTAATAAATCAATGTTAGAAGTTCTCACCTGCCTGCCTGTTTTCTTCCCCGCGTGTGGATCCTTGCCTCACCTCAGCTCACCTCGCCACACGCTCGTGACACATTCCTACCAGAGACCACTGCAACTGTATTGATTACATTAGTGAACTACACATTTAAACACATTTGAATAAAAAAATGACATCACCTTTTTAATGTGTTCTAAAAACTCCTGCGTTTCAATCCGGTGAGTTGAATCAAAGAGAAAACTAAAATCTGCAGGATGGTCGCCCTCAGGAACTGGAGTTGGTGGCGTCTGGGTTAATGCAAGCTGCAGTACGATAAAAGGACTAAAATTTGTTTTACTGAGCTGTTGATTGGCTGGTTAAAGGGCTCCTCCTCACTTATCACTGAAGTGGTGGACACCTGGTCCCATAAGATACTCTAAGAAGGGCCAAAGCCGCCTCCACCTCCTGAGGAGGCTGAGGTCCTTTGGAGTTAATTACCATCTGCTAAAATCTTTTTATCACTCTGTTGTCCACCCTGCTGCGGTCTGTTGGGGTGCAGGCAGCTCTGACCGAGACAAGAAGAGACTTAACAAGCAAGTTAGCAAAACTAGCTCGGTTCTGGGCTGCCCACTGGACTCAGTCTGGGAGATGTGTGAAAGAAGGATGATGGTGAAGTTGACCTCCATCTTGGAAAACCCCTCCCACCCACTGCATTCCACTGTGGAGACTATGGACAGCTACGTCAGAGGCAGACTGAGACATCCTAGATGTAAAACAGAACGCTACCATCGGTCATTCATCCCCTCTGCAGTAAGAGCATGTAAATCCTCAGTTTAACTGGTACTGGCATTATCCTGGTACACAATAACATCAATGCAATACTCAGTATGTATTCAATACTTGTGCAATACCAGATGTACTATGGGTCTGTGTCTCATGCTGCATAGTTCTGGAAACACAAATGTTCTTATAATCGATGTTTTCAGTGGTTGAAGGTTGCAACAACAGTTTACTGCCTTTGTGTGTTTACCTGTAACCTTGTTAATATCATCTTTATTTAATCTGAATTTATCCATATGAGTCGATTGAGAACTCATACTCCTTTACAACGACGATCTGGCCAAGAGGCAGCAGCATCCTCCTTTTCTCTGAGCGTATGTGCTGCTGTAGCGCGTGAATTTCCCCATCAATAAAGTCTTTTTTTCCTTTTTTTTAAATAAATTCTATCAACCGTAGATTAATTAGTACATCTGTGCAGAAAATTTTCTTCTCCTATTTGATCAATAAAAAATATTTATTTGTTTAATTTTGTGCTATTTTTGAGACTTTTCA
Source organism: Nothobranchius furzeri (assembly GCF_043380555.1). Taxonomy (NCBI): domain Eukaryota; kingdom Metazoa; phylum Chordata; class Actinopteri; order Cyprinodontiformes; family Nothobranchiidae; genus Nothobranchius; species Nothobranchius furzeri. The sequence goes on along the minus strand of NC_091745.1, from coordinate 40,814,786 downwards.
TTCATCAGAGGAAAATGACCAGAGAACAACGATATTTATGTATTGAACTGGAGATGTGGATAATGGACATTTGCTCTGGTCTGCGGTGCTTAAACCTGAAACTGCAGGGACACTGGGAGTTGATCACTAACGCACGCTCCAGGATTTGTGGGACCACCATGCACCCGGACCCTTGTGCAGTGTTTCCCAACCCTGGTCCTCAAGACACGCTGTCCCGCATGTTTTTCATGTTGCCCTTTTAAACACCAGTGTTTCCCTGCTGCCACACACCTGACTTAAATAGCTGAGTGATTAACAGGCATCTGCAGCTCTTGATGTCCTCCTGAGGAGGCAATGTAAATCAGGTGTGCTGAAGCAGAGGCATGGAGAACATGCAGATCAGTGTGCTCTGAGGACCAAGGTTGGGAAACACTTCCCTTGGGGAATTTGTTGTTGTTTTTGTTAAAATGAAAAAAAGCTTAATAAAAATACTTTATTAAAAAACAAAATAACCTTCATGAGTTTCTCTTTGACTGCGTTCTTCTGCAGGAATACTCGTGAGTGCTCCACGCGTCCTCATTTACATTTAAAACCATGAAAAGGTTGCAGGGTTTAAAATAATAAACAACAGGAACGTTATGAAACTTGGCTCCATGTCAGAATGTTTAGGATAACGCTTTTCTAACCACATGGTGGGGAAAGAAGAATGATAGGTGTCCCATTCTGGGAGCAGATGGAGGCTCGGGCCCCTCTGGGAGTCTGAAAATGAGCAAACACACTTTATTGCTGGAAATGTGACATAAAACATGAAATCAACTCAGAGAAAGTCCCGTCCTCCTTGTCGACAGCTCCGCCGCAGAGCGCCTCCTCATTATGTTTCACTCTAATTAACATTTTTAAAAATGGCTCACGATCTGTCAAGTTTGAATGGCAGAGACTAGTTTGGGCTGGATTGAAGTAAAAGCTGTTTTTTGTGCTCAACACTGTTGTTTTTGTGTTTCAGGTACAAGCAAATCACTGATGAAAGCGGCCAATCCTCCTCTTTCCAATCGCATCCGCCTCCTTGTTCCCACCGTGACGGTAATCACCTACTCTTGTTTCAGGGGACAGTTTCATTTCCCCAGCAGAGAGCCGACATGGCAAACAAGCCCACACATCTGCAGCAGCATGTTGGGCAGGAAGCACAGCCAGGCCTGTCTGAGGTGACCTTTGGTGAACCAGAGAGTGATTCACAGTCCAAATCTGCCTCAAGGGGAGGCGGGGCCAGCAAGCAATCTCACACCATCTCCGCTCCCAGAGGCCGAGGCGGCTGATGGGTCTCTGCGTGCAGCGAGCCCGACGAGTGTGATGTTACCTCACTGGACCCGGTTCACTCTGACAGCCTCGTGGGTCCCTTCACTTACGTGTGCTCACGAGGGCTGAGGAAATTTCAATCTGCGTTGATCTGCAGCGGCATCACAAGTCGTCATGCTCTCTCATCTCACACAGCCGCCTTTCTGAACGGGGATTGAAATCTCTGCTGCAGACAAATAATGCTTTTGTTGTGTTCGCTCTCAGCTCACACATCCTTTTCACTGCTTGTGTGTTTTTAGTTATTTTTCTGCGTTTATTATGACCGAAGAATTTGAACCGCAACAGATGGTAACTTGATTTGAAGTTTTTCCGTGCAGTTTTCATTTACACGTGTTCAGAAAGACAGTTTCGCTCCACAGAGAGGATCTGCAGCCTGTCCTGCATGTCTTCATTAAAATCAAGCAATGTTAGTCGGTCAGTATCATACTTATGCATCAGACCGACATTTTCCTTCAGTCATGTGTTATGTTTAACCCTTTAAATTCCAATGCTCCAGAAAAATCAGGAAATTATATTTTTATTATACTCTCTATTTGATGACAAGGACATCTGTGTCTCACTAACATCATTATTATTTTTTAAAAATGGCTTTTGCGCAAACTGATTTTGAACAAATAAAAGTAATCGAGATTAATTAATTACAAAGCCTTTAATTAATTAGATTTAAAAACATTTAACGTGTCCCACCCCTAATATTAAAATAATGATGTTACAGTGATAACTAACTTTTACATTAACTGATCTGTTCTTGCAGGATTTTGAGTCTTTATCTCCAGTTTTCTCCTCTGCAGGGACTTGAGTGGATGAACTTGTCTTTGGGAGCGCTTGACTCACTTGACAAGATCTTTTAAATCCTAATTTTTGTCTGGTCTTAAATTTGTAATTTGGTTCCATTTTCCAAGGAGATGTGTAATTCTGTTTGTGTTCCTCCTTGATGTTGGGTGAAGTTCGTCTAGAGCAGGGGTGTCAAACTCATTTTAGCTCAGGGGCCACATTGAGGGAAATCTAGTCCCAGGTGGGCCGAACCGGTAAATTAAAAAAAAACTTCAGATTGTTTTCTTTGTTTTAATACAATCAATATAAAACAAGGCTGGAGCCTGAGGACAGTGTAGTACAAGTACAACACCTGAAGAATAAAAAAAATCAATAAATAAAAAAACATTCCTTAGTGATTCAAAGAGCTTACAGATCACATGGCTAGATCCGTTTCAAGCAGCACTTAAAGTATATTTGACTCATTTTACTTAACATCTTTTAGCTTTCACCAGCACATCAATATCAGAAGTCACATCCTGAGTGGCAGCCAGCTTCAGGATGTGATTCAAGTTCTTGTGTGAGCCTTGAGCGCAGCTTTGGTTTATTTATACTCATTACAGAGAAAACTTGCTCACAAAGATAAGTTTGTTTTCACTCTAAGCTGTAAAGTATGAAAATAAAGTTTACACAACCATCTCGCGGGCCGGATTTAACCCGCTTGCGGGCCAGATCCGGCCCGTGGGCCGCATGTTTGACACCCCTGGTCTAAAGTCTGTCATGATTGGGCCAAAATTGAATGAAAAGTAAAAGGTCACTAAAATGAAGACATACAATAACTAACATGCACCTGTGCAGCACCACTTTCCTGATGTGAGTTCACATCTTTGAAATGAAAGGTAATAATTTCCTTTAAAGATGTGGTTTTTCAGTGAATAATGAGGTATGAGGTGACCTCAGTGGCCAGCAGAAGCTAAGGTCAGTCGGGTTCAACAGGAAATCTAATATTCATCTGCAGCTTGATTTTAGGATGCTTGATTAAAACAAGTCAAGTCACGTCTCTTAGCCCACATTAAAGTTACTCATCACTAAAACTTCCTTTTGCATAAATAGAAACATCTTCGTCTTTTCTGGAGCTTCACCTGCATTTGTATGTAACTCTGAGCTGGCATGCTCCGTACATTTCATCTGTAATTGCAGCTGGTCTGATCACAACAATCACAATTTTGTTATTAGTTGTAATCACCATTGTTACTGAATAAAACAGAATTTCCCAGGAAAGCCACGGTTTTGTTGCCTTGGAGATGAATTCCTGACAGCGTTTGGCCGTCTGACAGGACCTCTAGAGACAGGGGGGCCTTCGCTGGCCTCAGATGTAAAACAAGCCATTTAATGCTGCTGCTTTATGGATGCATGAACCCGGTCCTCGTCTCCTAATTAAGCCAGATGTGTGTTAAGGCCGGTGGGTCACACTGACAGCATCTGACGAAGCTGATGAAGACCAGCCAGGAGCTCCGTTTCCTGAATAAAAGAGCCCCACTTTCAGAAAATGAATCTTTTATACACTTTCCCTGGCAAGAGGAGACTTTTATCTTTCTCCATTTGCATTTTTTATAGCATAATTAATGAGCAAGAAAGTCATTTACATTTCCTTGCCCTGTTCAGCGGGATCCTGTCTGGAGCAAATCAGAAGACAGTTAGGGGAGCGTGTGTGAGAGTTTAGGATGAGTTTATGAGACCGGAGCAAAGAGGGGGTGGTGGTTTTAAAGGAGAAATAATCAAAGGTTGGGGTGAATCTGCTGGAAAGAGGAGGACAAGAGCTTTCAGGTGCAAATTAGGGCTAAAGCATCTTCACCCTCCGCAGGCGCTCACAGCAAATACAAAGAGGCAGGACTCTGAGGCGAATGACACCATTTACAGCAGGACCGATCGTGTTCGCTTCTTCCACTGAGATGAAACAGCATGATTCATCACTACTTAGCTTCTGGTCCATCACACAATTTGATTTAAATCCTATTATCATCCCTAGGGCATCGTAGAGAAGTGAGTAAACTGGTGTTTTCTCTTTGAAACCCTCTTGTGTGTTGTTTGTTAAACTTGGAGCCGAATGCAGTTTGAGTCAAACCCAGTTCAGAACTTTATCTGCCAAAACCTAATGTTGAGGGTCTGACCTCATGAGGAAATTACTATGCAGTGATTTTCTCCAAAATGACTGTGCTTAAATTGCTCTGAAAAGCAAATAATCACATCAGCGCCAAGAAACTTCATTTCCCATGATGCTTTGCACACGGAAGCATTGGGATGATGTCACCGCCTAATACCAGAAACACGTTCTGCGGGAGGCGGGAGCTTGGACAGCTTTCCCGCGACTTCAAAGACTATAAATCATTAACGGAACAAAGAAAACTCCGTTCTTTTGCCCAGGATACCTGGCGGTAAGGACACGCTTGTCGAACGCTCCGACTCCCTTGAGCACGCGGAAGCTCTAAGTGCCCAAGTTGAGCCACGGAACCGCTGGAAAGCCACTCCAACTCCATCAGGACCTGACTGGGAACGAGCGGAGCTCCATCCAGCTCTCAGAGACGCTGTAAGTTGTCAAACTCAGCACAAAAGAAACTTCGTTCTCTTTGTGTCCAGCCCGTGGAGAAACACTCACGGAGAACGCCAAACAACGGAGAAAGCATCAAACCGACGGACGACGCCGAAAGCTGCGGAGAAACACGGAGAACCGTCAAATCAAAGAGGGAGGGACGCCTCGCTCTTCTGGTGATCAGAAACTCATCTCTTTCTCTCTCTCCTTCTTCTTCCGTTTCCTCTATAGTCCAGAATAAGCAATAAAACCGCGCTATTGCTTAAAAAGTAGCTTCGTGTTTTCCTCTTTCGTCCTAAACACGTCCGTCGGATCATTTTGAAAGAATAAACTGCTTATTTATCATTGTTTGAATATCTTTAAATGTTTCCTACTATGGCCAAGTGGTGAAACTAAAAGATATTAACTTGTGATTAATCTTTTGTGTTGTTTCATGATCCTTTGAAATGTTTTGAGTGATTTAAGGTTAAGTTACTACTGATTCTAAGTGCTTTGGAAGTTAAAGTGCAAGTTGCCACCCCCACTTTAGCCAGACAAAGGGGTCAGCCATCTTGTATTCAAGACTCCATTTTGAATCCATACACACGCACACACACACACACACACACACACACACACTCTACTCCTTTGTGAGAACAAAGGACACCATTCATACATCCTCCATCACACGCAAACACATCCATCTTTTATTATATCACATGGTTATTATTCATTTATGCCACTGTTTATTCATTTGACAAATTGTTCAATTAAATGTTATAAAATTCAGATTTTCGTCTCCAGTAGCTTTGTTGTGTCGAAGAGAAGTCTCTGCTCCAAGGATTCTACGAACTTCAAGAAAGACTGATAAGAGTTTTGGATTCAATTTTTCCCCGGTAGAACGGGGTGGTGCCCCGGAGATGTCTAAGAATATCTTAATTAATTAATAAATCAGTAAATATTCTCATATTTACAGAATTTATTGAAGAATCCAAAAGTAAGTTGAAGCTTACTAATTGTGCGCTACCGAATAACCCCAACACTGACCAGGTGCTCAAGTTTTATTTAGCATCATCCGATAGCATCAGACAGAGCAGCCAGGTGTGCCCAAACCGCAGCAGTGCTGCACAACGGCAGAACCACATGTTTACTGATGTGTCTGGCTTCTCCTCAGAGAGACAAACACAAGCTAACAGAGCAGAGAACAGGTGAACTCACAAGAGATTAGCATGAACTGATGACTGCACTTTTTATAAAAAGAGACAGAACAGGTGAAATATGGGTTTTTAAAAATAGCTGCAACCTACCTAGATGCTCTCCTGTGCAAAACGAGGGAAATATCTCCTCTCAGATCTGCATCATGTAAAATAAAAAGTAATCGTCCAGGTTAAAGACGGTTAATGAGGTGAATTAGAAGATTTTACATGTTGAGTGATCCTGTTGTGTGTTCGTTTGTGCAACAGAACAGAGTTAGAATCCCAAACTTCTCACTATTTTATGTCTATTCACTTTCCTCGTGTCACTACTCTGTGGGTAACTATAGTAACCAGATAGGGCACCGGCTGGCTGTTTTTATGACTGAAATAAAAAAAGAGTGGCTGCTGCACGGCTGGCCTTTTTTATGAGAACCTTTAATCTGAAGTGAGACCTTGTTTTGTTGCAGAGAAATCTACTGTGACACCAAAACGAGCAAAATTACTTCAAACTGCTTCCAGGATGTCAAAAATCACATTTTTATGAGATTTGATTTCATTTATCTTCCAACACATAATGAAAAAAAGCATCATGCACAGTTCTTAAAGCTGCGGATCTGTCTGCACAGTGACCGCTCTCTAAAGCTGATCTCACTAAATAAACCAAAGGTCAGAGGTTAATCGTCCCTGGATGGCACAAGGATTAACTTCTTATGTTTTAGAGCAATCACTCAAATGCAACAGCTGCAGACAAAATGATGTGACCTTATTGTGTCGCCTGGAATCCAACCAACTCACATTATAAATCTCCACATTTGTATCAAACACACAGAATTTTAAAGTGTCATACATCTGCATCTTTAGAGGGACGTGAGAGAGGAGCCCATCCTCCAACATGACTACATGAACCCCAAGATTGCAATACATTGTTGGTACTTCTTGGTCAGTGACAGAAACACCCACAATGACCACAGAAATAAAAAGTCTACAAAGTGTATCTGGTCAAAGTCAGACATGGCTTTTCAACCATGCTTCAATGGAATTATTTTTTTAAATGACCTCATGGAACAGGCCTGGCCAAAAACCCTGGCATCCCTAACTTAATATTTTGTTGCGAAATCTTTTGAGACATTCCCTGCAAACGATTCCGGTAACTGTCAATGAGACGTCTGCTCCTCTCAGCAGGTATTTTGGCCCACTCCTCATGATGTCTCAGGTTTTAAGTGCACCTGTTCCAGATGGCATGTTTCAGCTCCTTCCAAAGATGCTCTTCAGGACTGAGGTCATTACTCATAGACGACCACCTTAGAATAGCCCGAAGTTTTCCTCTCAGCAGTGGCGGCTGGCCAGTAGAGGGCGATAGGGCGCCGCCCTCCCAGTTTCCCCTGTGTTTTTAATTTTTATTTTAGAAAATAAATAAATAAAATTAACAATAATCACATATTCTAAGTCAATTGTGTGATTTGTAACAAAAATAAATCATATATATATATATATATATATATATATATATATTGGTCTCTGCCGATCTCTGCCGAGCGGTGGAGGCTGTGTGCTGTTTTTCAATCGCCCAAACAAGACGGGACCAGTTGTCCAATTGCTGACAAGAAAATCAAAGGGTAGGAATGGGAATGTATCCAATCAGCGTCGACGTTGTTTCAGAACGTTTCAGAAGCATGATGGGCGATAGAGCTACCGCCAAGGCTTTCGTTGATGTTCGGTAGAACTCGGAGAGTCTCGACTCCAGCACGTTTTTGGTCGTGACTCGTGACGGTCATGAGACATGGACGCCAGTGCGCCTACAACATGGATACCGGATCTCAGCAGCCACTGAATTCAGTTCGGTCTCTTCTCATACTATGGTTACAAGTTACGAATCCAAAGTTACATGTGATGAAACATGTTTGCAGTTGCAAAACTTGGTACAAGCTACGCTGAATATTGTCCCAATCCTAGTTCCATACTTCTCCAGTATCCGTTCGAGAGGAGAACTATGGTGGAAAAACTTAATGTCAAAGAGCTTGGACCAGATCAGCCCGACGTAAAGATAAGCCAGCAGGACAAGGAGAGAGGTAAACTGTACACACTAGGCTTCTCCCAAAATTGGTACACCAGGAAGCAGTGGCTAGCTGGATGCAATCACGCTAATGCGTTATTTTGCTTTCTGTGTTTGTTATTCAAAACGGCTGGGATCCACAGAAGGTGGATGTGGAACTTGTGTCTCATTGGGGACTCCATTCATTCTCTGACTGAGGAATGCAGCGCATCAGTGCAGCAGCCAACAAAGAAACGGAGGACGTTTGGACAGGGAGAACAGCAGCTGGGTGCAGAGGTAAGCTGTACATTACATTTCTGTAAACAAGACAATCAGAATCAGAAATCCTTGGTTGTCCCACAAACCGGGACATTTGTTTAATAACATGTACATTGTTTAATGTGCAATAACTGTAAAAACTAATTTCAACACACATACCTATTACACATATTTAATCATGTAAATGTGTATTTCAAGTAAATTTGTACATACATCAATCTGATTCCATTTTACTTGTTACACTTCTGCTGCAGCAAACAAATTTCCCAGCTTTTGGGACAATAAAACATTTCTGATTCTCAATGAGATGTTTTTACATTTGAAGTAAAAACATCTCATTGAGAACCAGAAATGTTTTATTGTCCCAAAAAGTGGGAAATATGACATTTGTAAGAGGATACTGATGACATTATTTCCTATGAAAGTGTTTCCACTTCCCATAAGTCCTAACAGTGTACATTTCTGGCATTTTGTCTAAGTAGTGTTTACTACCATTACTGTAACAGTGACCTGCTCATAATTTTTCGTGTTCACTCAAATGTTGAAATTAAACAAAATGTTTTTGTTACTTGCCTCTTGCATTGCCTATTTACCATTTATGGTCATGTTATTTTATTTGCAATTTAATGCAGTATTTTTCAACCTTGGTCCGCAAGGCAGCGTGCCAATAGTCAGACACACCTGGATTAATCAGTTTGTCCACTGATGTAAGACAGGAAATAAAAGAGCTGTGCTTAATTCAGGAAATAGTGAAGTTGTGCACAAAGCTCAGAAAGCACAAGTTTGTTTAAAAAAAATAGCACAGCCCCACCAAAAATATTTTTCAACAGCCGCCACTGCCTCTCAGCCATTCTTGGGTGTTTCCAGCTGTGTGTGTTTTGGGTTATTGTCCTGTCGCAAGACGCAGGACCTGCAACTGACCAAGCTTTCTGACACTGGCCAGCATGGCTCTCTCTAGAATCCATTAAAGAGCAAGTCAACCCCTACCAGAGTCTAACTCCACTCCCACTTCATGTTTGAAAGATGCAACAAATGCTGTTGCCTGGCAGACCGAGAGGGCGGAGCTGCTAACAAATACACACACACACACAGACTCACGACAGCATTGTGACATCATAATGTACCAGTTTACATCATAGCATACCTCTTAGCCAATAGCGGTGGCAGATTTAAATTCAAATACAGTGCAGAGTTTTTACCTGACAATGACACAACACTGCCAGTTTTAGGCAGAATATTTTAATTTTAACTATGTTTATGTTTATGTGCTTAGCAGACGCTTTTACCCAAAGCGACTTACAATATATTTTTTAACCTATAGGGCATGTTGTGATCTGTGGGGGAAACCGGAGTACCCGAAGAAAACCCATGCATGGGGAGAACACGAAACTCCACGCAGAAAGGCCGCAGCCGAGTTTCGAACCTGCGACCTTCGTGTTGCGAGGCAACAGTGCTAACCACTGTGCCACCATGCAGCCATAACTAAGATGCACTGAAGTGCCAAGTTATTGACTACACGTGTCTGCAGCACGATTAGACACTCGTTTATTTAGTTTATCAGCAAAAAAAAAAAAAGTTTATTTGGGGGTGACTTGCTCTTTAACTCATTCACTGCCACTGACGACTTAAGTCGTCATTTGCATGTTTTTACTGTGTGGGCGTCGGACGAGCCCCCGCACCGTGAGAACAAACATCTCAGCTCTGAAGTCGATCTTCATCCGCATACGTCACGTGATCAGGAAGCAGAACATCCATGTGTTGGATCGTTTTGGGCCGCTGCTGTAAAAAGAGTGAGGCGCAAACCGGAAAAGCTTCTGCCAATCACAATTCAACAACGGATTATGAAAGAACGGATAACGCTCGAAACGCGCGGATTCTTCCTGATGTAAGAGGTGAGTCTCCGCTTTGTTTTGGCGTTGACATCATCCTAGCGCGCAACGTTTTGTTACTCTAAAAAAAACCACAGTAAAAACGGTGAGAAACGCTGGCAGCGAATGAGTTAATAGTCTTGAGATTTCATCGTACCCTGCACCCAAAACACCCTGCCAAATGCAGCAAAGCAGCCCCAGAACATAACACAGCCTCCTCCATGTTTCACAAGAGAGACCGTTTTTTTATCGTGATGTGCTTCATTTTACCCTTTTGTGAACATAGAGCTGATGTCCCTTGGAAAAAAGTCAAATCTGTCTCATCTGTCCATAGGACTTCCTCTTGTCACCATGTTGGCTTATTCCAGTCTGGCTTTTTCATGATTTGTTTTCAACAATGGTGTTCTCCTTGGTCGTCTCCCATGAAGTCCACTTTGACTGAAACAAGGATGGATTGTGCGATCTGACACTGATGTCCCTTGAGCTTGAAGATCACTTTGGACCTCTTTAGAAGTTTTTCTGGAATATTTTGTTACCATTCGGATAATCTGTCTCTTTGATTTGTCATCGGTTTTCCTCCAGCAGCCACGTCCAGGGAGGTTAGCTGCAGTCCCATGGGTCTGAATAATATGTGCACAGAAACATCTATCTGCTTGGAGATGACCTTACAGCCGTTACCTTTAACATGCTTGTCCGTCATTTTCTTTCTAACCTCCTGAGACAACTTTCCTTCACTTCCTCTGGTCCACGTTGAGTGTGATACACACCAAAGGTCACCAAACAACACAGTGACCTGGATAGAGGCCCACTGACTGATGACAAGATTATAGACACCTGTGATGCTAATCAGTGGACACGCCTTGAATGAACACGTCCCTTTGGTCACATTATTTTAGTCTTTTCTCGGGGTACCATCATTTTTTACAGGTCTGTTTCATTAGTTTATTTTATTAAATAATTCAGTTGAAGCATGATTGAAAAGCAACGTCTGACTTTTATTGGTTACATTTCATAGATTTTTTTATTTGTTACTTTTGTCAGATTCAAGTTATTTCTGTGATCATGGGTTTTTCTTTCATTGACCGAAGGGTACCAAGGTTGTCCACACCTGTTTAAAATGGTAAAGGTGGGAAGACCCTGTGATTTGCTGATTTGCTGACAGATGTATTACATGCACTGCATTTATTATCTATGGGCATAATAATTCTATATCAGTGCCAGGCCAAAGGGTGATGATGTTTCTGTGAGGATTTGGATTACTGCTCAAAAATCATCCTCTTCAGATGTTTTATGTGGTCACCTGATGGATCTTTATCTGTTGTTGGTCGAACCATGCAGTCACTCTGTTATGTTTGGTAAATTAAAGGAACGACTGTACAAACATGTTTGGTGTCTTCTGTTAAACAGATCGACTAAAAGAAAATATGGATGTTCTATGGATTAAAGCACAAAACAGCAAATTAAAAGTAAGGAAATAAAACACAACGTGACCTCAATAAATAACGTTTACTCCTGGGATTAAGCTGCAGACCAATCTGCATCAGATTATATGCAGTCTTGACGTCCTGGATTACTGGGAGGGTTGTCCCTGCGCGCTGGAGCCTCCCGCCCAACACACACACACACACACACACACACACACACACACACACACACACACACACACACACACACACACACACACACACACACACACCCTCTCTCCCCTGTGATTCTGGAGCTCAGCGCTCACACCTGAAGTGACGGGGCGCAGCTCGGAGCTGTGGCGCGCGCAGCTGCGTCTGCAGGGCGCATTTGGAGAAGGATCTCCACAGGGAGGAGAGAGAGAGGAGGGGATGTGTGCTTATGTGACGAGACTTTTTTATTGAAAAACCATCTTTATCCCCACAGCGAGAAATCACCATCGGCTGTCCCGCACATCCCGCCTGTCGTCTTCCGAGCACCATGCGAGCAGGAGAGACGCGCCCGGTGCCATGCTGAACAACTCCCCGAGCCTGCTGCTGGCTCTCTCCGCGGTGGCTGCGCTTCTCCTGACATGCCGGGGCTGGAGCGACGAAGACCTCCTCCTGCCGCCCATCAACTCCTCCAACAGGTTCCTCGCCAACCTGGAGGTGGACGTGCGCTTCTCCAAGCGCTCGGTGGAGGAGAGCGAATCCTCGCCCGACGCCTCCCCGCTGCAGACGCTCCTCAGTCCGGCTCAGTCCCAGTGCAACGTGAGCGTCCACCGCCTGCAGCCCACCTCGCTGGTGGCCCGCTGGGACTTCGGCTTCCAGTGTGACGTCCTCATCTACACCACCAACAACCACGGCAGGGCGTTCTTCTCTGCCTCCTTCAACCGGGCTAACTCCCCCGTGGTCATCGAGCACCTCGGGGTCACCGGGGGCCAGCAGGAAATGAGACTGTGCGTGGGATGCGGAATGTCCCGGTACCGGAGGTTCGGTCATGGCAGGTCCAGAGGACAGCAGAGCGGGGACCAGGTGACGTTCTGCTGCGTGGACTTCAGCCTGGACGAGCTGAAGGGGGACAAGAGCTGGGGTCTGAACCGGAAGCCCATCGAGTCCACACTGGTGGCTTGTTTCATGACTTTGGTCATCATCGTGTGGAGTGTTGCTGCGCTCATATGGCCGGTTCCGATCATTGCAGGGTTCCTGCCTAACGGGATGGAGCAGAGGAGACCGAGATAACTGATCCAGCCTGTGCTGCTGCCTATGCTCTACTGTAGCCATGAATGAATGAATTAATTAAAGTGGAGCTTTGACAGATGCTGGCTGCTCCTTAACCTTTAACCCCCCTCCTCCTCCTCCTCACTGGGACCCCCCAGGTAAAGTATAAGGGATTATTACACTAGCCATTAGTAATCTATACTGGGACCAACGTGTTTTACCCTTGTAGGCTTAGATTCGTGTCAAACTGCCACATTTCCTCCTTAAAGGTGTTTGTAAACTTTTTAACCTTTCTAGACAGCTTTTTGCCTTATGTGTAGGACTTTTGCACTGAAGAATAAACTTTAAAGTGTGCTGTCTCAGTAGGCTGTTGACTTATAATCAAACTCAGTAACCAGAACATTAAATAGTTTTTTAATTAAACTTGAGAAGCTGTTATTTAAGACTGACATCTATAGAAAGAGACCATTTGAATGCTGTTATGTTTATAAAACATTGTTCTAATATGTGCTTATTTGTATTAATGTTCTAATATTTTAAATGAAAATAAAACCAATTATAAGCTTTGTCACGTTTTCTCCCAGCTGTCTTATTTATGGGCTTTGCTATTTTAATTCGGTGGATTAAATTCTGGGTTCACTACTGGTTGGAAAACAACAGAAACTTTCAAAATAAAATGCTTTTTATCATTAAATGTGTATAGATGAGCTCACAATAATAATCAGTGACACTGCCATGAAAATCCAACTTTCTAGTTGTGAACAGTTTAATGTTGACATGTGGTTTTATTCTGAAAGAGCCGTGCAGAGCTGACTGACTTACAGGAAAGTTCATATTTCAGGAGAGACGGTTGTCACGCTGTCCACATTTATATTTTAATAACTCCAGGAGACAAAGGAGAGGCGGGCTGTTATGAGGGCCAAAGGCTGTTTTATGGTAATACTTCTTCAAACATGAATCATTACTTTAGTTTTTTTCGTTCTTCATTTATATTCCTAGTGCATCCTCTCTCAATGAACACTTCATACTTTCTTTGAAAGCTTTTGTGTCACAAAAAGAAAAAGACAGGCCCTTATGCTCGGAAACTTTCATCTGTTTTCCTTTTTATTCAGATCCAATCTGCTTTAAAAGGCTTTTTTTCTTTCTTTTTGGGCACAAAACTAAACTGTGAGGATGAGTTATCTTGCTGATGTGAACTTGTTCATGTCGCTCTTCAGATTAAGACTTGTTTCCATGAGATTAAATGAAGGTGAAATAAAAGGAAAAACGTATTTTAAATAAAATGATTAGACTATTGTTTCATAACAGAATTGTGGGATTTTATTCTTATTTTCTAGATGCTTGAGATTAACCTGGCATAAGAAATTGGCCGCCTGCCTTTAATCTGATTTATTTAAATGCTCACAAATACATTTTCCGCATTTTAAAACTAAAAAACTATTTTGTATCTTATCAGACTGAAGACCTTAAACTTCACTTTGATCCTGATCACTTTAAACGACCATTGAATTATTATTGTTGTGAATTTGAAATTGATAATAATAAGTTTGAAGGTAATAATTATAACGTGTCACGTGACCTTGTTTTCTTTTATGTGGCGAGATGTACTTCCGTGTTGATATGCTGCTTTCCTGTCATCATGGCTGCCGCGGCCACGCCCTTTTCTTACCTGGTGCGAAGCGGACCACCGGACTTCCAGCGCGCGCCTCTGGTCATACCCCGGAGGATGAAAGTCCCGTTTCCCGATATGAAGCGCTGACCTGTTTTTATATCCTCCAGGACCCACGAGCAGAGACTCATTATGAGCTTTTATAGACCAGGAAGCGCCTCTGCGCTGATTCTACCTGCGATCTTCTTCTACCTGGTTTCAGGTGAGCAGTCGGTGGGCGTTTATGGGCCTGATCTATAAAAACCTAACTCTGCTGTTGTTTATCTAACCCGGAAGTCTCATCAAACACCTTTTGTGCCAGACTTAATCACCTTGATGATTGTGTTTGAGTCCAGGCAGCAGGGCTTTGGTGTTGCTGAGCTCAGCTGCTTCCTGTTGCTGCTCCAGCAAACATCAGTGGGTCATACCAAATACATTACTTTTTAGCACCAAACAGAATATTCCCTAAGAGACATATGAAAATTTAAAATAATCCAGGTGGAGTTTCGGGTTTTATAGGGATTTTCGTCCTTATTTTTACAGACGGTCTGGAACCTTTCCAACCCAAAGAGCTATTCGTCCTCTGGACCCACCCCAGACCCACACATTGCTGGGACCTTATAAAAAAGATGACTTTTAATTTTTTAGACACATCTAAGAGGATTAGGGTCAATGGAAAACCTGAGAATAATGTGAGTATTCTCATAAAAAAGTCTGAACTGTGAGACTAAAACAGAAACTAATTCCTCTTGGGTAAATATTAATTTAGGAGATTTGTTGTCAATTTTGAAATATAAAACTGTTTATTTCTATTATAAGGTTATAATAAAATATAATACCCTGCCTGATTGCCCATTGACTGCTGGAGTAAGGCACCAGCCCCCCCTGCAATGTTATAAATAATAAATAAAGCAATATAAAAAAAATTTAAAGTCGCTAATCTGCATTTTTTATATATTGTAAAACACAAATAATGTTAAAGTTATGCTGCTTTTTCATATTTTTGAATCTTTTTTGAGCCAGTATGTGCTAAAATGACCCTTTAAAAGGTTAATCAAATGTCACTCAGACCCGTCGGCCAGAATGCCGCATTTGCAACTTCAGAGTGTTGGCGGGGTCCCTGTTTGGACTAGTAAAGTGGAGCTGACATGCTGCTGGGGTCTACCTCCAGCACGTTTCCTGTATGTTTTAGATGATGAACACAGATGATTTGTTTGATTAAGCGATGAATCACTCATGGAGAAACTAATTAAGACTGAGGAGACATTTCAGCTGTTAGATTAAGGTGTTTAAAAGACAAACACACAGCAAGGAGGAAAGTTTCAGTTTCATGAATTCAGTTTTATGACAGTGAGTTAAAATGGACTCTAGGGGGTGCTAAAAGCAAGCCAAAACGCCACAGTTTCCCTTTAAGAGCCGTGGTGGACGGACCAAAGGGCTGCTTGTGGCTCCAGAGCTGAGGGTTGCAGACCTCTGAGTTGGACCAACTGTGTTTTCTGATGCATTTCTATTGATTCTAAAGTCAAGTTGATTGATGTTTGTGTTTTTCCAGGAGTCCAGATGTTAACGGTAACACCTGACCCCAACACCACCATCAACATCAGCAGCAGCGCTCAGAATCAAGGCTGTCAGGTTTGCACAGGTTCAGGTAGCTCTCAGCTGTGTAGCACCTCTCTGCTGTTAACCAGACCCATCCCCGTGTCTGTGACCTTCACCTGTCCTAAACCTCAGGGGGTGTTCAGTGTGGAAATCCTCCAGTACATAGGTACAAGTAAAGAACAAGCATCTACAGGCTTATTACTCCATGTTGATGTAAAAAGTGAAACTTTTTTTTTTGTTTCTTTAGAAATGAAGACAAGTTCGTTTAGTGGTCTCATCATCCAGAAGGACTCTGGTTCACAAAGTTTATTGGATTTTCAACGCAGGTTCACCTGGACCGTAAATGCTACTTTAACACCGTCGTTCGGGTTCGACTTCAACGCGACGGGCCTGAGACAGATCCATCCATCAGTATCGTGTCCCGATCATCACACCTACACCCTCTGGTCAGCACCAAATGTTCTGGTAGGGAAGTTCTGCAGATTCGGTCCCATCAGCAGGGCTCAGTTCCTGAATCTGGGCATATTTTCCCTGGACGTCCCAGCCGGCCAGAGAGTGCAACAAGACAATTTCAGTTTGTTTGTGGGAGAGATAATCAGCTGTAAGTTATATTATATACAAAATGTCTTTCTTTATGCATCTTCCAATGTTACAGGTTCACTTTTCTCTCCTAGCAACCAAAGTTTCACTCACTCTGCCCATCGGGAACTCGTCGTCCGAGCTGCTCTCACCAAACTACCCCAACAGTTTCTCCAGTGACGACGTAATGGAGTGGTCCTTTATGGTTCCAGCCAAACACACAACTGCCGTTACGTTACACAGCGTCACACAGCCAAAGTGTGTGAGGAAGACGGCAGCGGTGGAGTACACGTTTTTACGGAGAGCAGGGTTGGTTTACAGGCTGGACGAACCCCAGCCAGGCAAGATTCCAGGCAGCTTCTCGATGGTTCTGAGGAACTGTGAGATGGACGAAACGCTTTCGAGTTCTGGACTCACCCTGAACGTCATGGTGTCTGTGTCAAGTGATCAAGGTGCGTTCTGTACTTTTACCTGTGAGGACTGTAGGTTGTTCCCTTTGAGAGGAAGTAAGGAAGGTGCCTCAGATTTATCCTAATCTCCTCACTAAATTTGTTTTGTTTGAAAAAAAAAATAAAAACAATTTTAGTGTTTTAAAACCAAAACGTACAGTCTAGAAGTGTTCTTGGACTTCTGTAACCAGAGTGAAGCCTAAGAATGCCCTCCCTTCCAAGTTTAGGAATTACAACCAGGTAGCAGTTTCATCATGGAGGGTGAAAACCGAATGTTCCCTGGTTTTTGACGGCATGGATGAGTAATTGTGATGTGGAGACCGGGCCTCTGGGTCTCAGGGAAACTCAGGAGTTGCCTCATCTCTGACAGCAGGGACGCGTTTTACAGGAATGACTATGTCAGCAGAGGCGGGTGTTTAAAATGGTGTGTATCTTATTTATTTGTAGAGGGTAAATGTTGTTACTTTTAAGCTTAATATACAGTTGTGGTCAGAAGTTTACATACACTTGTAAAAAATATAATATAATGGCTCTACTGAGTGTCCCATTATTTCTAAAACTCAGATTTTTCTCTGATAGAGTGATTGGAACAGATACTTCTTTGTCACAAAAAACATTCATGAAGTTCGGTTCTTTAATGTCTTTATTATGGGTTAACAGAGAAAAGTGATCACATTTGCTGGGTCACAAATATACATACAGCAGTGCTAATATTTGGTTACATGTCCCTTAGCCATTTTCACTTCAATTAGGCGCTTTTGGTAGCCATCCACAAGCTTCTGGTTGAATCTTTGACCACTCCTCTTGACAGAATTGGTGAAGTTCAGTTAAATTTGATGGCTTTCTGACATGGACTTGTTTCTTCAGCACTGTCCACATGTTTTCAATGGGATTTAAGTCAGGACTTTGGGAAGGCCATTCTAAAACCCTTATTCTAGCCTGATTTAGCCATTCCTTTACCACTTTTGATGTGTGTTTGGGGTCATTGTCCTGTTGGAACACCCAACTGCACCCAAGACCCAACCTTCGTGCTGATGATTTTAGGTTATGTTGAAGAATGTGAAGGTAATCCTCCTTCTTCATTATCCCATTTACTCTCTGTAAAGCACCAGTTCCATTGGCAGCAAAACAGCCCCACAGCATAATATTCCCACCACCATGCTTGACTGTAGGCATGGTGTTCTTGGGGTTAAAGGCCTCACCTTTTCTCCTCCAAACATATTGCTGGGCATTGTGGCCAAAAAGCTCGATTTTTGTTTCGTCTGACCACAGAACTTTCCTCCAGAAGGTCTTATCTTTGTCCATGTGATCAGCAGCAAACTTCAGTCGAGCCTTAAGGTGCCGCTTTTGGAGCAAGGGCTTCCTTCTTGCATGGCAGCCTCTCAGTCCACGGAGATGCAAAACACGTTTGACTGTGGACAATGACACCTGTGTTCCAGCAGCTTCTAATTCTTGGCAGATCTGCTTTTTGGTGATTCTTGGTTCACTCTTTACCCTCCTGACCAATTTTCTCTCAGCAGCAGGTGATAGCTTGCGTTTTCTTCCTGATCTTGGCAGTGATGAAACAGTGCCATGCACCTTATACTTACAAACAATTGTTTGCACTGTTGCTCTTGGGACCTGCAGCTGCTTTGAAATGGCCCCAAGTGACTTTCCTGACTTGTTCAAGTCAATAATTCGCTTTTTCAGATCCATGCTGAGCTCCTTTGACTTTCCCATTGTAGCGTTTGTGGGCGTTTGTATCCAATGAGCCCTATTTACCTGGCCTAAGAGAAGTCACCCGCTGTAGTCACTCATAACTCACAAGAAGTTAAGAGGCCATGCTATGAAGCTCCGTTCACTGACACGTTTCTAAGTCACCAAAATTGCTAGTTCTTGTTGCTGTATGTATATTTGTGACCCAGCAAATGTGATCACTTTTCTCTGTTAACCCATAATAAAGACATTAAAGAACCAAACTTCATGAATGTTTTTTGTGACAAAGAAGTATCTGTTCCAATCACTCTATCAGAGAAAAATCTGAGTTTTATAAATAACGGGACACTCAGTAGAGCCATTATATTATATTTTTTACAAGTGTATGTAAACTTCTGACCACAACTGTATTACCTTTACTTATGACCAATAACATGTGATTTTCTATATAAATATAGAATATCAACTTGCTTGGTCTTTGGATGTTTAATCTAAGAGGATGGGATGGGATGTGATGGAATGGTGTGTGTTCATCAAAAACTTGTATCTAGAAGGATTGAGTTCTGGGTGTGAAAAAGAATTTGGTCTGCATTAAGTTATGAAGGTGGTTCTTATCAAAACGGCATCAGACGCAATCATGTTGTGTTCTACGTACCCCTGAGGAGACTCCCTTTCGGATCCCAACTATCTGGGGGTCGGGTGACCCCAAGGTACCGAAGTTCGTAGAAAAGACCAGGTCGGTCCAGAGTCGTCTCCCGGATCACAAATTGTTTGCGTCTAGAACAGCTGTTTCTGAATAGCTGCAGGAACTGTTTGCTGTGTCAGCTTCAGCATGTAGCAGGGTTTTTCACCGCTTGTCAAAAATGCTCTGGGTTAAAGAGGTTCGCTACGGTTGGCCTGTCCGTAGCTTTCTCTAGAACTGACTCATCCTTAAGTGAGCTCTGTTTTAATATTCTCATATGATTCTCATATGGCTGCATGGTGGCACAGTGGTTAGCACTGTTGCCTCGCAGCACGAAGGTTGCAGGTTTGAAACTCGGCTGCGGCCTTTCTGCGTGGAGTTGCGTGTTCTCCCCATGCATGCGTGGGTTTCCTCCGGGTACTCAGGTTTCCCCCACAGATCACAGCATGCCCTATAGGTTATAAATTGTAAGTTACTTTGGATAAAAGCGCCTGCCAAATAAATAAACATAAACGTAAACATAAACATGATTTCTTGGCCAACCGGGACGTGCCATTTTAAGGGGTGTTAACAACAAACCTCAGAAAACACGCCTTCTTTCAGATACAGGATGCTCTGATTTGTGGCTAAGAAAATATCTATGTGTCATGACGTTTAACTTAACTTTAATTTATCTCTAATGAACCTTGTGTCTGAGTGTAGATAATGATTCACCTGTCATAACATTACTGGTCATCACATATAAATCTTTCTATGTAATAACATTCATTTCAAACTTCAGTAATTCAAACACAGATTAATCAAATTCCATGCTTTCGTTCTTTTTAAACACAGAAACAGTTTTGTTTACCTGTTTTGTAGCTACAGTTTCGCCAAACTGTAGCTACAAAACAGGTAAACAAAACTGTTTCTGTGTTTAAAAAGAACGAAAGCATGGAATTAGAACCACGACACAGCAAGAACACACCTAAGATGTTCAGATTAATCAACCTTATTAATTTAAGCACAGATTAATCAACCTTAATAATTTAAGCACAGATTAATCAAAACATTATTATCATTCATATAACCTTCGTTCATTTCATTTCACGATTGATTAACTCATATGAGCTGAAAATAGTCACTTCATTCAGAGAGTGAACAATCCTGCGGTGTTATCAAAAGAAGGCTTTGTTTGGGAACACAGCCTGACATCTTGTTCCTCCTGAAATGTCAACAGGGCTGCAGTATCCTTCTGGGTTTGTTGGAAGCTAGGATGTAAAATCCACTTTAGAGAATGGAATTCATGTCTGCAGATTATTGGTGGCATGTAGGTCAATCTGTAGGTGAAAACTGACCATTGCTGGACGTTACATATTTATATGTCTGGTTTCCCTTTAGTACTGTGTAATGTGGATCTCCATGAAGACCCGAAGCTTTCTCTCCACGTTATCAACGTGAGCCCGGACCCTCGTTGCACGATCCAGATGAACTCGGTGTCAATGAGGAACGTGACGGTCACATCTAAAGCGGAGCTGCTTTTCCAAGGCTGCCGCCCTGAAGACGTTCAAGTCACGGCAGATGGAGTCGTGGGTAAATGCGGATTTCAAATCAATCTTTATTGAGATCTTATCCCATGTGGATTTCATGCTCATCACCCGAACGGGCGTAGAACAAATCAAGTCACCTGACTTCACTAGCAGTACTTAGTGATTGTCCAACAGCAGATACATGGAGGTTCGTTTTTATTCAAACAGCCTAAAATGTTACAAAATCCACATCTTAGATGAAGAATCTGGTCTTTACAGCTTTAATACAATTACTTGTAACAAGAATATAAACTTTCATTCATTATTGACCTCATGATCCTGTTTAGTGTGTGTTTGTGCGTGCTTGCATGCATCGTAAACACAAACATTCTTTGTTTTGTGCTTTCACTGTACACATTTCCTTCATTTCCTAAATTGGAGGCTCGTGCCTATTTGCTTAGCAGAATCCAGGTTGACTTTGTGTCTGTTCAGGCATTGTAGCTCAGCTTATAAAAACAAATCTTTCTCTTTCACGCATCTTTGTTTCCACCAGACTGCAGTGTTTCCAACTGTTCTGGGAAGGAAGTGGATCTGTTTGTGCCTAAACTGCCGCCCTGCCTCCCCTCCCCTCTGACCAGCGTCACCTGGACTCTCATTCCCAGTCCGAACGGCGCCGTGGCTCTGTTCTCACCTGCTGGGCCTCTGAGTCAGGCCCTGCCTAAACAGCCTTGTAACGACAGCCTCGTCATCAAAGTAGACGAAGAAGGTGGATCCAATGTTGGACACTTCTGCCACCAGGGAGCCATAAAGAAAGTCCTCGTCCACAGTAAGGTGGTCGTTACTCTGATGTCCACCACACCGGGTGAAGAGCTGAGGACAAATTACCAGCCAGTCTTACAAATAAGTTTTGAAAAATCTTTATCAGGTAACTATGAGCTTCTGCTGAACGACTAAACAAAACAAGGATGTTTTATAGTAAAATGTAACATTCTTTTCTGTCCTGGCATTCAGAAAACTACATATTCTATGTTTCTCCATCGAAAGACACCACCTTCCTAGTGGGCACCCCTGGTTGGCCAGCAGGCATGAAATCTTACTCCACCGTCTCCTGGATTGTTTCATTTCCCTCAAAAATGGACGCACAGCTGATGTTCCCCACCCTGGACCAGCCGGAGTGCACAAACGGCCACACCAGCATCAGTGTGCAGAGGTTCAACAGCCCCGAGGAGGACTACAGCCGCACGGAGGAAGAGGTTGCTGACAACCAGATCACTGTCTCTGAGAGCTTCTACCTGAACATGTCCAACTGCATGGTAAACTCTAAAGACTTTAGAGTAGTGACCCAGATCACCCTGCAGAAGAGCATAAGTAAGAGCACATCTTATTATAACAAATTTTGTTGCATGTGGCACTCTGAGATAGAACTGGTTTCTCTTTTTTCTCTGCAGGTCGTTACCTGATTATCATACTAGCCGTTGTGGCTGCTCTGCTGGTGATTTTTATCATCTTGCTGGTGGTAATTTGCCAGATTGTTAGGTGAGTTGTGCTCAGTGTTGGTTCTTTTATTGAAGCGTCGTCTTTGACCGACTTTTCTATGTAAATTAGTGATGTTGTAATGGCCGTAGAGAAATGGTTCATTCAATTCAAGTTTATTTATAAAGCGCCGAATCACAACAAGAGTCGTCTCAAGGACCTTCACACAGTAAACATTCCACTACAGTTCAGTTCATTAAGCCAGTCAGGAAAACGTTTCCTATATAAGGAACCCAGCAAATTGCATCGAGTCACTGACTTGTGTCAGAGTCTTTACAGCAATCCTCATACTGAGCAAGCATTTAGCGACAGTGGAGAGGAAAACTCCCTTTTAACTGGAAGAAACCTCCAGAGAATCCTGACTCAGTACACACACACACACACACACACACACACACACACACACACACACACACACACACACACACACACACACACACACACACACACACACACACACACACACACACACACACACACACACACACACACACACACACACACACACACACACACACACACACACACACACACACACACACACACACACACACACACACACACACACACACACACACACACACACACACACACACACACACACACACACACACACACACACACACACACACACACACACACACACACACACACACACACACACACACACACACACACACACACACACACACACACACACACACACACAGAGAGCAATGTAGTGGTAGCACATTCAATGTCAAGGAAAGCAAAAAGTTATTATGGTAAATGGTAAATGGCCTGTATTTGATATAGCGCCTTCTAGAGTCCTGGAACCCCCAATCAGTCATTCACCCATTCACACACTGGTGGGGATGAGCTGCAATGTAGCCACAGCTGCCCTGGGGCGCACTGACAGAGGCGAGGCTGCCGAGCACAGGCGCCACCAGTCCCTCTGACTTATCAGGAGAGGGAGAATGTTTTAGTGGTTAGCAGCAGTGTGCTAGCCGATGGCCCCCTCTATGAGGCCACCACAGCTCAGCAGAACATCGCTGTAGCTTCTTCTGGGGAGAAAAACACAGAGAGAAAATAAAGTTAACAACTGAAATTGCAGGAAATATTACAGTTAAAGAGCAGATTGTAGAAGAAAGTAGTCGAGTGTGGAAAGTGGTCAGTGTGTCCTCCAGCAGTCTAAGCCTATAGCAGCATAACTACAGAGATAACTCTGGATAACCTAGCCTTTTAGATGTAGGCATGTTGGAGGCAGGGCATGGGAGAGTCGTCTTTACCGACTGTACACTCCACCTCCCTCTACTCCCCCACTTGTCCAGATCTGGGCTAACATCAGAGTTTAACCATAGGCCCCATCAAATAAAAATGTTTTAAGCCTATTCTTAAAAGTAGACAAGGTGTCGGCCTCACGGACTAAAGCTGGGAGCTGGTTCCACAGGAGAGGAGCCTGATAACTAAAATATCTGCCTCCCATCCTATTTTTAGATCATCTGGGAACCACCAGTAAACCTGCAGTCTGAGAGCAAAGTGCTCGGTTAGGAACGTATGGAACAATCAGATCACTGATGTATGATGGAGCTTGATTATTAAGAGCTTTATATGTGAGAAGAAGGATCTTAAAATCTATTCTGAATTTAACAGGCAGCCAATGTAGGGAAGCTAAGACAGGAGAGATATGATCTCTCTTTTTAATTCTCATCAGAACTCTAGCTGCAGCATTTTGGACAAGCTGAAGACTTTTAACTACATTCTGTGGACTTCCTGAGAGTAATGGATTACAGTAATCCAGTCTTGATGTAATAAATGCATGAACTAGTTTTTCAGCATCACTTCTGGAAAGGATGCTTCTAATCTTAGCAATATTCCGAAGGTGGAAAAAGGAAATCCTACAAACCTGTTTGACGTGGGATTTAGATTACATGTCCTGGTCAAAGATAACACCAAGGTTCCTTACTTTGTTCTCGGAGACTAATTTAATGTAATTCTGAGAAAAGCTGTTTCAACACGTCATAAGCTTAGACACACACCCTCACATTCGGGTGTCCCTACCGGAGGTTGCGCTAACCAGATATTTTCTGTATTTGACCAGTGTTTTTCAACATTGACAAAAATCTAAAGGCTCTGTCATTTTGAAAGATTGAAATCAACACCCTTGTCTCGTGCAGCTGAGCAGACATTTTAAACATCAACCAGTAACAATGATATTATTGCATCTTCGTCTTATCTCACTCTGGGACACCATTCTCAACCATCTTGCTTTTGACAGCACGCTGAAGAGCTGGAGCTCACAGCGCCTTTATCATAGGCCACAAACACGCTCCAGTGGAACCACGGCCCACTGGTGCCTCCCGAGTCATGAACCTTACCGCACCTTCTGTGGAGCAGCAGTTAATCAGGAGGTAGGGCGGGTTGTCCAGCAATCAGAGGGAATCTGACTCCTGGCATAGATTGCTGCTGTTGTGTCCTTGGGCAAGACACTTAACCCACATTGCACACTGGTGGTGGTCAGAGGGTAGAGTGGCACCAGTGCTTTGCCTCACCTCTGTCAGTGCGCCCCAGGGTAGCTGTGCTACCATGTGGCTCGGCTCGTCACCATCGTGGTGTAAATGTGTGTGTGCATGAGTGAATGACTGGTTGTTTTGTAAAGCACTTTGAGGGGGATCTAGGTCTCTAGAAGGTGCTATATCAAATACAGTCCGTTTAACATACTGTAGTTATGGAAGGCAGTGCGACCTCTGGCCTCAACCCACTTCATTGTCAGCAATATATAAACGCTGGTCGTGGTAATGCTGACTGCAAAACGCTTATTAGGATGTGCTGGGAATTTTTAGATGTTCAATAATGCCCGATAGTGTCACAGCTTGCAGTCCTTATCCTGTTGCTTGGCGCGCGCACACACGCACACACGCACGCGCACACCTACTAGCTTCGAGCTATAGAGGTAAACTGACCAATCAGCATGCAGCTCAATTAATATTCATGTCCTGGCCAAGTGGGCGGGGAAAGCCCGTCTTTTCATTGTGGGACTTTATAATGGAGTTGTGTTTGTCCAACTTATCATGCTATTTGGTCATTAGGGCGCAACTAAGTTTCATGTGATATACAGACTCAAAAAGTAGTTACCAATGGTAAGAAAACACTTCCTAGTACACATTTAAACACTATTATTCAGCAAGTGTTTCGCAACAAGCTACAAGAAATTCCTTTCCTGATCATGAGCCTGAGCCACTGCTGATCATGACTAGTCGCGAAGATGAAGCGTTTTTGTGCCTTTTGCCCCAAAATTGTGGAATGGCCTTCCACTGGAATTAGGACTCACAACTACACTTGGGGCTTTTAAAGCAAAATATAAAATGCATACAGACTCACAGCACTCCGTTAGGCCTCTGATCTGATTGTTTTAACTGATGTGTCTGGTTTTTAGTCTTTGTTTGCATGTAGTTTTTAGCTAAATAAAGATTTTCATCTATGATTTAATTGTTTGGGTACTTAACATGAATTCATGTATAGTACTTTTTACTCCTGATGTATCCCTTATTATTTTAATGCTTGTTTTTACACTGCTGTGTTCAGCGCTTTGGGCTACTTTGGTTGGCAGCAGGAAGGCACTCTATGAATGAATGAATGAATAGCATGATAACCTGGTAGCTCAGGACAGGAGGTAGCGTGGGTTGTCCAGTAATCCGAAGGTTGCAGGTTCAACCCTAGCTCCAACCAGAGAATGCTGCTGTTGTGTCCTTGGGCAAGGCACTTAACTTGCCTTGCCTGCTGGTGGCAGTCGGAGGGGCCGATGGCTTTAGTGCTCGGCAGGCCTCGCCTCTGTCAGTGCACCCCAGGGCAGCTGTAGCTACATTGTAGCTCATCCCCACCAGTGTATGAATGAGTGAATGATTGTGTTGTGAAGTGCCTTGGGGGGTTGTAGAACCCTAAGAAGGCGCCATACAAATACAGGTTATTTACCATTTTGTCTTTTTGGCCAAAAAGGAAGAAGAAGAAGAAGGAATCCAATCCTGCAGTTGCTGTCTACAATTCAGGCGACACCAACTTCCGGCAGCAACACAACGGACTCTCTGACACCTGCCCGGACAGCGATTCCCATACCTACGCCTCCATTGACGACTCACTAGTTTACTATCACCTTCTGGAAAAAGGAAAGAAAATGGGCCTGTACAAAGAAAGCGACACACTTCAAACCTTCACCAGACATGTTGACGCTCAAAAGCCTCTGGGCTCAAAGGACAGCAGTAGTGAAAACGTGTCATCTCGGTTCTCATCTGTGCAAGATCGCCCACTCCCCGATCAGCCTCCAGGCCACACCCACGCCCTGGTGGACAACGAGATCTACCAGTCCGGATCTCAAAGGAGGGGTGTCGTTTGAATCCGGAGGGATTTCCACTAGACCTTGAACTTTGTGGGTTTTATTCTCTGGTGTCTGTGTGATGGATGCTTGTTAGAAAGAGACTTTTTGGGGAGGAGCTTTTTCAGAACACCATTCATACCTGACCAAAGATATTTATACGTGAACCTGTTTCTGTTTTACTTACTTTTCAACATGGTTAAGATAGTTTCATGTTTTGTATTTTGTTTGGATTTTTATCTTTGGTATTGCAGCCAGACAGTATTTTCTGTTCATGCTAAAGTGGTTCACTGCGTTAAAGATCTTCCCAGCATGTTTTATTTCCTTACACAGCTAAAATGTAAGGGTCCTAAAGTTTTGAACCTTAAATTGTTTCGGACATTTCTAATTACTAATCTGTTCCTGCTTACGGGATTTTGTGTGTGTTTGTGCATTTTCCTTCTTTTGGAAAATTTGTTATGATCACATAACACTTTATTTTCAATTAAGAATGAAACTCTGCATAACAAAGCATCACATGGGACCTCCACTTTTGAGCCAAGTTGCTTTTTATTAAAAAAAAAACTCCACAAGGAGGCCAAACCTAAATAAAATCCTTATTTCAAAGTCCTGATGCTTTTTTATCTTCTTTATAAGATTTATCATCAGGAATGAAAGCTCTGGTATTCAAACTATTTCCTAATTTCTTTTGTCTGATGACTGAAGGTTTGGCCAGGACATTTCTAAACAGATGCAGTTCAACTAATGGCCAGCAGGGGGAGATGTTTAAAGGTGTTCAACACTCATTTAATAAATACTTTTGCAGTGGTCTCTAGTAAGAAGGAATGCTTTGTAAGCTGTACTGGGGTGGGGGTGGGGGGTATACCAGTGCCCCATTTCCAGGAACTAGAAGTGAGCCACATCACAGCTGAGCTTCTGACGACAGGTTTTTAGTCTTATTTCCTGATATGTTGACATTTTGCCTCAGACTGGATAACGTCAACGCAACTCTACCACTGACTTGCAGTGTTGATGTTTCATTTCTACAAATAACACAAACCTGGAGGAGCTTCTGCTGTGTGGTGAAGCTGCTAATGCTAACAGCTAGCTTCTACTAGCCAAGATGATCTCTGGTGTTTCCTGGACGCCAAACCAACAACAGCCATCCCTGTCATGAGTCAAGATGGGTGAGTCCATGAATGTTCACAATGTGACGTAGATCTGTCAAGCTTTTCACATCCTAGAGTTTCACCGTCTGTTTTCTACCAGAAGCTAGCGCAGGAGATAGGTGTAGGAGACTATTTTCATGTTCAGCCTGCATGAAAAACCCAGAGTGACTGATTATAATCAGACGATAAGATTTTAAAAATGGGTTTTCAGTGAACCACACCTTTAAAGTTCGTTCCTGCTGCTATGGAAAAAGTTTTATTTTCTATTTCCTGTTAATAAATCTCTAACCGTGAATCTGCTTGATCGTGTCAAACTAAACTGCATTAAACCGGAAATTATTACCTCGGAACTCATTCTGATGCCGTTTTGGATTAGCTCTCGCCTCAACGTGACGTAGGACATGATGTGGTGTTTCCACTCATACTTCCTTTACAATCAATGTTTTGTTGTGTTTACAAACATAAAATCTTTTTTTCTTTAGGGTGAAAATTTCTCTCCAGTGTTTGAATTTTTGAGTTCTTATGTAATTTTTTTTCTTTTGCCTTTTTCCTGATTAAAGGTAAATGGTAAATGGCTTGTGTTTGATATAGCACCTTCTAGAGTCCTGGAACCCCCCAAGACGCTTTACAACACAACCAGTCATTCACCCATTCACACACTGATGGTGATGAGCTACGATGTAGCCACAGCTGCCCTGGGGCGCACTGACAGAGGCGAGGCTGCAGAGCACAGGCGCCACCGGTCCCTCCGACCACCACCAGCAGGCAAGGTGGGTTAAGTGTCTTGCCCAAGGACACAACGACAGCGACAGACTGAGCGGGACTCCAACCTGCAACCTTCCGATTACAGGGCGAGCACTTAACTCCTGTGCCACCGTCGCCCAATTTATGTGTCTTTTTGATTAAGCAAATGAAGAATGAAGCCGTTACGTAAGAATGTTTATTAACATCTTACTATAAAAAACACAAAAGCACAGCTTGATGAACTCATTAATCGTAGACATTGAACACAGACGTCCTGTCACCTGTGATCATGATTTGGAATATTTTAAATGCAGATTTTTTTATGATTTATAAAAAAAAAAGGTGGGTTAGTTTCACTTTGGCAGCAGATGGTGAAAAAAGAAAAGCAGAAGAAGGATGGAAGCCCATTCCCAGCACTCAGTTTCAAAAATCCATAGAAGAAGTATGCATCATGTTAATGTTCATTCTGGTGGGGGGTCAAAGGTTGACCTGAAGCCATCAGACAATGTTGAACTCGCACACAGAGGCCCTCTCAACCCTGCAGCTCTCATCAAACCACTTCCCATTGGCCGTGGTGGACAGGACTGCACAATTCTGGCTGTGGCCCCCGTCAGGCTGCTGGGTGATCTCCGTCTCCCAGTTCTTGAAGCGCACGCTGGAGCCCGAATGGTCCACCCACTGGCCCTCTGTCACCATGTCATTGATGCCCAGCCAGATGTGCTCCTCTGGGCTGAGACTCTGGCGCACGTAGCTGTAGAGCTGGTTGTTTTCGTCCCACGTCAGAGGAGTGCTCAGGCTGCCTCCTTTGGAGAAGCAGTCGTCGCTGGCTGCATGGAAGGTCGTCTTCTTTGGATCAGCCAGGAGACACTTTCCTAGGATCTTCGTGCCTTTCAGACAAACTGAAGGGCAAAATGAAAAGACAGGTACTTGTTTAAAAGACTTTGCATCCTGTGGGACAACAAAGAGAAATCTGCAGAGATCTTACTTGTCTGCAAGGCCTGCTGCTCCTTCAGCAGGTTCAGCTCCTGAACGATGTCATCAATCTGCTTCTGCAGTTTTTCCACAGCAGCCGCGGTTACAGAGTCTGTTCAAAGAGGCAGATATCGCAACTTTTCTGCAGTCATCACGAAAAATACGACTCATTTTCACCTACCTTTCTTTTCATTCTTTTTCTTAGTGGAGCTCTGTAGGAGTGAGCAGTGCACCAGCAGGAGAAGGTAAAAGGTCATCCAAAGCCCTCCAGCAGCCATCATTCATCAGAGTAAACAAGGTTTTGCTCCTGCCCCAGAAACAAGCTCCACTCTTCTCTGGGCAGCAGAAAGACTCGGTTTTGTTTCAAGCACCGAGGAAGTCTTATCTCAGAGAGAACAAATGTTTTACAGATGTTCTGCAGCCGTTTGGGAGACGGGTGAACAGCAGGTGGCAGAGTTCAGACCAGTAGGATTTAAATTCCCCAAGTGTGGGTAACAGATCAATCACAGAAAGGTCTGAACTGACGTGTTAACCTCAACATTTGCTGCCTCGTTTTGTCATCTTACAACAAAAACGTCAGATAATCACGAATGAGAGAAATTATTGGAATATGTTTTCCCTGTTTCTTGTGGAGCTCCAGATAAAATGGTGTGCCTGCTGTGATTGTCCTGAAGGCAGAGGGGTGACTTCACATCTGGATCTCTTCAGTGAGCTGGAGAAGATGCCAGCAAACACGTGGCTTAATCTTGTGCAATCAACGCTGTGTTTGTGCTCTGTAACCAAAAGCCTCTGCAACCAGTGAAAAGGTCTAAACACAGACATTTGCATCAAAGTGATGCAGCCCAAAGCCTCACCAACAGGTGATCAAACATTCTAGCTTCACTTTTTCCATAGAAATCATAAAAGTCAGTGTGGTGATTCTTGTCACCACACTTCCACTTCCGTGCTTTACTGCTGAAGATGCTTTGACCCAGCTTGTCCTGTAAAGGTTCAATGCAAATAGTAGAGAATTAAGACCACCAACCTTCTTCATTCTTCACCTAACTAATGTTAACCAGGAAAAAAGTCTTGGTTTTCAACAATCAGAACGTCAAAGACCCAAATGAAATCTTTAGGATAATAAACTCCTTGGATGAGAAGAATACTACATCCACCCTTTCATTTTCCTCCGCATATCTGGCATCAGCAGCCGAAGCAGAAAGGTCCAGCTTGAGCCAGCTGCTTCGGGGGAATCATAAGGCATTCACATGCCAGAGTCCCTCCAGCATGTCCTGGCTGGCTCTTCCTTTGAATCTCCTCCCACTTGGACGTTCCCAGAACACCTCACCAGGGAAGTGTCCAGAAGGCATCCTAACCAGATGCCCGAGCCACCTCTGCTCAAATCAAATCAAATCAAATCAACTTTATTTATATAGCACTTTTCATACAAAAAATGCAACTCAAAGTGCTTTACAGATTAAAATGGCCCCATAGATCACACATTCCCATCCCAGCCCCCCTCCCCAAGTATAAAACAATTAAAAATTACAGTTCCCCTCCCGCACCCAACTTCCAAAGTGGACATACAATCACCCGCACACTCGTCCATGCACACACACACGCACACACACACACTCGTGAACACCAGAGGAAACAATAGGCTGAGTTCAGATGGGTCAGGTAAAGAACGACACATCATCAGCGGAGCCATCTGCCCTGGCAGCAACAGATCCACGGCAGCAGCCAAGACACCGGCCCATGACGCCCAGTGGCGTAGGGCAGAAACCCCCACCAGTGCCCGGGCACTACCCGAGGAGCGCCCCGGCCGCCGCCGCCCCTGACCACCGGCCCCAAGGCAGAGGGCTCCGCAGGGGAAACACTGGAGGATTTAAGATATATAACATATAAAATAATAAAAGCTAATAATGATAAAAAGTAACTGATAAAAAGTGATTATAAAGATAGTAAAAGAAAACATAATCATGTAAAAACACTAAGATGTAGATAAAATGATAAAAATAATAAAAGAGATGAATATGTATTTATAGATAAGTAGTGATCAGTTAAAAGCTAAGCTAAAAAGGTGGGTCTTGAGCCTATTCTTAAAACTCTGCTGGCTCCTCTCGATGTCGAGGAGAAGCGGCTCTACTCCCAGCCCCTCCGGGATGGTTGATCTTATCACCTCATCTGTAAGGGAGACCAGACACCTTACAGAGAAAACTCATTTTGGCCGCTTGTGTCCGCGATCTCATTCTTCCGGTCACTAGTCAAGTCAAGTTTATTATATAGCCCATTTCATACACAAAATGTTAGCCAAATGTGCTTCACATAGTTAAAACAATCGCAGATTTAAATGTCACGTCATGTTAGGTATAATAAAATCAAGGAGTATTGATACGGAACATATTACACAAAAATAAAAGCATATTCAGTAAAAATTATACTACAACAGTTAAGCAGCACATACCAAACATGTATAGAATACATTTAACAACATAGATAAAACCTAGTAGACCACTGATAGGTTAATGGAAGGCATCATAAAAAAGTTTGGTTTTTAATCTGCATTTAAAATGGAAATGGTGGGAGAGGTCTTAATGTCTGTCGGAAGAGAGTTCCAGAGACGGACCACGTAGCCGCTAAAGGCAGACTCTCGTGCTTGGAGCGGGCTCTGGGTTGTACCAGTTGGTGTTTTTCTGCTGACCTAAGTGATTTCGAAGGGCAATACTTCAATACCCAAAGCTTGTGACCACAGGTGAGGGTGGGAACGTAGATCAACCGGGGAGCCTTGCCATCCAGCACAGCTCTCTTCACCATTTGTAAACAAGACCCTGAGGAACTTAAACTCTTCCACCTGGGACAGGACCTTGTCCCTGACCTGAAGAAGGAATTCTGCCCTTTTCTGACTCAAGACCGTGGTCTCTGATTCAGTAGAACTATTCTCCACAGGATGGGATGAAAGCGTCCCATTATGAATTCATTTTCTCATCGAAAAGAAAGAAACACGGAAAATTATGCAGTATTTTTATTTTAATAAACAATATTTACAAAATAAACGTTGACAGGAGTTCTGTAAACAATCTAACATTCGCTGAAAATAAACTCTGCTGTAGAAAAGTTGAGGCAAAGGCAGTTTGCACGACGTTAATCAGAGCCGATGCTCGCTCGCCAGGTCTGATTCAGATTCAGGTTGTATCCTAATGCAGGGCTATTCAATTCTGGGCCTCGAGGGCCGGTATCCAGCATGTTTTGGTTTTAACCCTGCTTCAGCACACATTAGTAGGCGATTAACAGGCTTCTGCAGAGCCTGAGGAGCTGATGCAACAGGCGATTCAACCACTGAATCAAGTGTGTTGAAACAGAGAAACCGGATACCGGCCCTCGAGGCCCAGAAGTGAATAGCCCTGCCCTAATGCACAGTCGGTTTATCATTAATCCAGAATAAAACAATGAGTTCAGATTGTACAGCTGTGGACTGTGATTCGTTTAACGGCTGGATTAGTTTTTCACAAACACTTTACCTTTGCAGCCCTCGTGCTGCTAATGAACTCATGATGCTCACAATGTTTTTGTGCTCCTCTAAAAAACATTTGGCTTAAAACACTCCACTTCCTGTGCACTTGTTCCTTGGTTCCGACTTCGGTATGTTTAGAGGCATCGTGAATAATGAGCCCTTTGCATCACAGCTTTGCCCTAAATGTTGTTTTGTAAAAATACAGATTTAGTCATTTTACACAGCAAGAAAGTCAGTTACACAACAAAAAGAGTGTGAAATTACAGGAATATGTTCAGTTTTGAGATCAACACCAAACACACACTAGTGAACTCATGGAGGTAAAAATAGTCAGGAATAAATTAGGTGTGCTTCGTGTTTGCAGCAAATGGAAGCCCTCCTCAGCAGCCGGGCTCGGTTCTCCTGGTCTACGTTGGGCAAAACACTGAAAGAAAACAGAGGAAGCCTAAACCTCAGACTGAAGGATCAACCTGTGAAAATCACAACATGAGGGGTGAAAACGGAGGAAATGGGACAAAACTGAGCCTCTGCTGAGACCAACTCTCCAAAAACAAAATATAAATGTTACAGGTCTACTTGCAGGTTATAGTTCAACGTCTGCAAATATAATATTACATTATTATATATTATAACTGTTTTTCTAATTCCACTGCAGCGACTGCATGTAAGTATAAAACAGCTCTATAGACAAGATGACAGGAATCAGTGCAACAACACAACACTACTTTAGACACAAACCTCTCGGTCCATCGCTCAGACCAGCGCTAGAGTGTAAGACAGGAAGACATGCAGCAGAGATAGGATGTGGAGAAAAGACAAAGAACAAGGAAAATGTGAAAGAAAAGACAAACTCAGACATCTAAATGTGCACAGGTTATGATGTAGAGCGGTTTAATGGTTTAGACGGAGAATCCATTTAGTGTAGAGTTAGAGTTTTTACGTTTTTACTTGTTTTACTTGTCCTAAAATGTATTTACTGCATTAAAAATGATGAATGAGGTGAAGTTGTGGGTGAAGAGAGCTGGAGACAAAACCAAAATAAAATAACGTTTACTGGTCAGAAAAAAGGTCTGTTAAGAGGTTCTGGAGAGGAGCAATGTGGTTGTCGTCCTGGCCGGTATCACTGGACCAGCTCTATACCCTTAGGGCAGTCCTGGGGGGTGCGTCGGAGATCCCCCAACCAATCAATCACAGTGTTTAGTGGATTTGGAGAAGGTGTTCTGTAGGGGGGGGTGGGAGCATGGGGTACCAGGCCCTGCGGGTAGCTCTTCACCAAGGCTGCCTTTGCTCACTGGTTCTGTTCATAAAGATTTCTAGGTGCAGCCAAGGTGCTGAGGGGATTTGTTTTGGTGGCCTGAGGATCGCGTCTCTGTTTCTTGCAGATGATGTGGTCCTGTTGGCTTCATCAGATCGTGATCTCCAGCTTTCACTGGAGCGGTTTGCAGCCGAGTGTGAAGCAGCTGGGACGAGAATTGGCTCCTCTAAATCCAAGGCCGTGGTCAGAAAAGGGTAGAATGCCTTCTCCACATCAGGGATGAGGTCCTGCCTCAAGTGGAGTTTAAATATCCCAGGGTCTTGTTCACGAGTTAGGGAAACACGAGGTGTGAGATCTGCGTCTGCGTCTACAGCGATGCGGGCGTTGTACCGATCCGTCGTGGTGAAGAGAGTGCCACACCAGAAGGTGAAACTCTCGATTTACTGGTCGTCTACGTTCCAACCCTCACCTATGGTCAGAAGCTTTTGGTGGTGACCAAAAGAGCGAAATCACGGATTCAAGCAGCTGAAATGAGTTTTCTCAGCAGGGTGTCTGGGCTCTCTTAGAGATAGTGCGAGGAGCATGATCATCTAGGAGGGGCTCAGAATAGGTTCACTGCTCCGCCACATCAAGCAGAACCAGCTGAAGTGGCTCAGGCATCTGGTCAGGATGCCTTCTGCTGAGGTTTTATGTTTATTATGTTTGTGTTTATTTATTTGGCAGACGCTTTTATCCAAAGCGACTTACAATTTATAACCTATAGGGCATGTTGTGATCCGTGGGGGAAACCGGAGTACCCAGAGGAAACCCACGCATGCATGGGGAGAACACGCAACTCCACGCAGAAAGGCCGCAGCCAAGTTTCGAACCTGCGACCTTCGTGCTGCGAGGCAACAGTGCTAACCACTGCGCCACCATGTGGGCACATCCAGCTGGGAGGAGACCTAAAGGAAGATCCAGGACACAGCTGGCCAGGGAATGCCTTGAGATTCCCATGGAATAGCTGGCCCAAGTGGTAGGGGAGAGGGAAGTCTGGGCCTCTCTGCTTAGGATGCTGCTTCACACAAAACATGCACATAGGACCTTGGGGGGGTGGACAAGTCAGGGAGTGTGGGTATGGACCCCATTTCTGCATTCCTGTGGCAACCTGCCCCCCAATTTTATTTGCACCTTATACACTTCCACGGACGACATTCCATGCAAACACACACTTAGGGCCTTGGGAGTGAGCACATTCAACGGCATTTGGCAGCGGGATTTCTCAGCCTCCTCCCGAGTGCCGGTGCCCACTTCCAATTTTAAACCGCACTTAGACACCGAGGGCTGTGGGTGCAAGTGGGCTGGTGCAGTGGCATCAGCTGGCATAGGCCAGACAATGCCCGCACTGCCCGCTCACCACAGCCATTGAATACACCTCATCAATACACAACACTATATTGGAGCAGGTGGAGGGAGACTAGGGGTCTTAGCACACCTCTGTTGTTGCTTGGCTTCCTGGGGCTGGAGGCTAGGAGGGAGATCTGGCCGTCTGGTTGGGGTCTGGGGTGGTGGGTTGCTGTGCTCAGCGTTGGGCGGGGGAGCCTGCTCATCAACACCCCAGCAGAAAGGGTCAAACTCTGGTAACCGGTGATGGTTGTACCCCATGTGCAGCAGTACCGGGACCAGAGTGAATAGGGTGTGTATGGGGAGCATAAGTGGGTGTCCGGCGTGCATTTTTGTAAGTCTTTGGTTGTGTGTGCATGTGTGAGCATGAGGGAGGGAGTGTGTGACTGTGTTTGTGTATGACTGTATATGTCAGGTGGGGCCTTTGACTCGTCTCTTCTCCTAGGACTTCTTTTGATGATATAGATCTTCGTCCCCCCTCCCCCTGCCACACCTGGTGTGGGGTGTGGTGCCTTGGTCTGCCTGAGTGTTCGTGGCTCCCAGGTCAGGGGGTTTAAGATCTTTGGCACCTGCTTGGTTAATCCCGGTGGCTGCCTGGTGGGGTCTGGGTCCCTGGGCTCTGCTGGGTCCCCGGCAGGGGTGGTCGCCCCTGGGTCCCGGGCTCGGCCGGCTAGGGGGTGGGAGGCTGCGGGCGGGCCTGAGGGCTTGCCGCTGATATCTCCCGGGACTCTGCCGGCTGCTGGTTGTGGCCCCCCGGGGCGATCCTCTGTGCCTCTCCAGGGGGGCGGGGGCCTTTCTGGTTGCAGTCTCCTTGGGGTTGCTGTGTTCTGGGGAAGCGCCTGGATCTCTGGGACTTGGAGCTCCCCCTGTCTCCTACACATCTGTGGTCCCTCACACTCTCTATTGGACGCTCCTATAGATAAACCTTACATAAACAAGCGTGTGTACACACACAGGTGCTCTCAAAAGTATGGGCTTGGACACGTTAAACACAGGTCTTAAGACTATGGTGGGCACTTAATGCACTGTGATTTATTATCATGTGATTCTTCAGTTAAACAATGTTGATTATATATTTCTTCATCAAGTTGACGCAGTGATAGCTTGATCTTGTTGTATTGTTGTTGTGTCCCTTTTTTTTCTTGTCTCTTTCTGCAGGTCTAGAAGCAGACTCTTGTTCATTATTGTTGATTTTTGTGGAACCCCCCCCCCCACCCCACCCCACCCCCTTTTGGTGATGATAAGGGTTAGGGGTTAGGGTTAACCCTGCTTAATCCCGGATAAGCAGATGGAAATGGATGGATGGTCAGACAAAAGAGCTGGGTGTTTGTGGCAGAATTAAAAAGTCCAGGGTGTGAGAAGGACAGAGGAAGCAGAAGAGGACAAGTGGGACATGGGGACAGATAGACCACAAATGGTAAAAGGCCTGTGTTTGGTATAGCGCCTTCTAGGGTTCTACAGCCCCTCAAGGCCCTTTATAACACAAGCAGTCATTCACCCATTCACCCATTCACACACACGCTGGTGGTGATAAACTACAACGCAGCCTCAGCTGCCCCGGGGCACACTGGCAGAAGCTAGGGTGCCCACACGGGTGTAACCGGTTCCTCCGCCCACCACCAGCAGGCAGGTGAGGTAAGTGTCTTGTCCAAGGGCACAGTGGCTGCGACAGACGGCACTCAAACCTGCAGCCCTTTGGTTAAAGAGAGGGCACTTGACTCTTCTGCCACCGTCGCTCCCTAGTCACCCCGTAATAGGAAAGCAAAACCGGATGTAATGGGAACTATACCGACTTTAAAAAATCAGTGACATCTACAAATCTGAGACAAGGTTTTGAGTAGAGGTAGTAACATTTTAGGATTTGGAGAAACAATGGAAGCTTTCCTGTCTGAACAGCTCGAGCTCCAACAGCCATCGGGTGTGTCAGTGCAAAGTCTGGGTCCAGGTCCAGACTCTGACTCAGAGTTTTGTCATTCAGAGTTTCTTCTCTGGATTGCTCTTTTTTTATGAGCCGTCTGTCCCCCGACTGAACTCCCACTCCCCATTTGATGATGCTGCCACCTCCGTGTCTGACTGTGGAACTGAATGAAACCAAACTCAGGGTCAGTCAGAGGATGTGAGAGCAGTAAACCTGTCTTTAATCAAACTCCCAGGTCTGTTTTACATCTTTCAGTAAAGACTAAAAAAAACAAAGAAACATTTTAAATGTTCCCAACTGAACAAACCCTTGTACCAGCCCAAGATTTGGTGATGAAAAGCTTCCTTTAACCCTAACCCTAACGACTGTGTGGTGCTTTAAGGTAACATAATCAGCCCCGGTGATCATTACTAATTCATGTTGGCTTCTAAAGCATTACGTCAGCGATGTTTATGGTGAGTAAACAGAAAAGACCGACGCTCACCATTGAGAATGTAGTCTGTCAGGAGACCAGGTACCTTGTCGCTGTCGTCTCTCATCCCCTGGAGAACTGGAAGGTTATTAGAGAGGTCAGGAGGTGACTCTGAGACAAGATGAACTAACTGTAGAGAAAAATAAACTCACTCTTAGTCAGGATCTGGAGGTCATCCAAAGATGGAGAGTGTCCTTTCTTCTGATAGGGAATGACTGTGGTCAAATACTGTAAAACACACAAGAACGGAGACAAAGAAAAGACCCGTCAGGTGAATTAAACATCTAATGTACGCTGGAGAGAACGACCCATGGCAGAGTAGAAATGTTAGCAGGAGCAGGACAAGGAGGAGAGACCTGCCGTTCGCTGCACCCACTCCCAAACGTCTGTCGGAAGCTGTTTTGAATGACGGAGGAGATTCCCTCCATGCTGAAGCGCTGAGGAGGACGGAAGGAAGAAAAGTGGAAAAACCAAAACATTAAAGTATGTGTCTGAAAATGAAACAGGAAGAAGTGATAGAGAAGGACCTCTCACCCAACATGTAGGAGCTAATTATAAAAACACAGAGCGGTGTTAAATCCTTACTGGTGCCGTTTTCTCTGAGATGCCCTGTCCCGTCCCAGCTCCACCCTTAAGCCTCTTCTTCCTTTTTATGGACTCCCTGTGTTCTTTCTGCCGGTTCTGAACATCAATAAGTGCAGAGATGAAACTGTTCTTGACCTCTTTCTCAAAGTCCAGCTCGTCCCTGACGGCCAGCTGCTGCACCAGCTCCTCGGAGAACCTCCTGATGTTCGCCTCCGTCTCCCTGAGATGCCCCAGCAGCTCTGGGAGACTCAGAGCCCTCAGCCCTGGAGCAGCACGGAGAGATAAATCCTAAAATACAGGTGGGGAAAGCAACAATCCTACATAGTGCACCTGCAGTAGACACCCACTGTCCTCGAAGCCAGGGCTGGACGGGTGAACGTCCAGAGACAGCATGGACAGGTCTGACTGAGAGGGGTTGTGCTCTGTGTTCATGTCAGGTGAGTCCTGCATCATCTCCTCGATCTCCTCGATCACCTGCACAGATCACCAGGGCTTCACAAAACATCTCCCTCAGGATCAGACTGAGCTGCAGAACTGCACGGATACCTGCTCGGCCGTGACCAGCGGCTCTTCATCCAGGCAGGGGACGATGATGGAGTGCATGTCCAGCTGCTCCCGCAGCTCCTCCTCGTCGTCTGACAGCTCAGCCGCGACGTTCGTCTCCCTCTAGTCGGGAGGAGATCAAGAAGACAAGGGGGGAGGGGATTTAATCACAGCCCTAAACTCTGCACACTGATGACATAAGATTTGTGATAGACAAACAGAGGAGAGATTTGGGAGGAGGGGTGGAAAGTGGGACAGGAAATAGGGGGAGAGGGAGGAGGGGGGAGTCACCCACAGGTTTCTCCTCCAGGTTGAAGGTAGAGATGTAGAGGGAGCGCGTTCGAGACCGTGTCCAGTCCACCGGCATCACGTGGCCATGGCTTCCAGTGAGGGCGTTCCAGATTCTACAGGGAAAGTCAGGATTCAGGAAGATTTTATGGCTAAAAGTTTACATAAGCGTGTCTGCGTCAGAATAACTCAACATTTATGGCCCGTGGGCTGACACGGAGACTGTGAACACTCCCAAACACCAACAGAACCAGATGAACCTGATCAGCTGATGAGGTTAAAGGTGCAATCCACAACGCAGCTTGTCAAAGTGATAAAGGTGTGTTGTTGCCCTCTCGTCTTAAAGTGAAAAGTCAGACTGTTTCAAGTGTGTCTCGGCACGGACAGTCTTACCTGTTGACAGGTCTTGGAACAACCTCTGTTTGTAGAAATGTAGACAACCGTTCAATAAGGGATGCCAGTGAATCTGACGTGTATGTCTTTTGCCTGCAGGAGGCAGCCAGAGTACATGCATGCCTGGAGAGAACATGCTAACCCCTATCAGAAGGTTGCACAAGGGATTAGAACCTGCAACTTTCTAGCTGCACAGGCATAGCAACGCCATCTGTGTCACCATCCAACCCATATGGCTAAATAAAAGTTAAACTTCATCATTTGCCAAGAAATGTATGAAATATTAATCGTTTTAAGACAATTTGGCTAATTTTTGACACGTCAGATCAGAACTAACATGGCCGGTATTTGATACGGCAACTTCTAGAGTCCTACAACCCCCCAAGGTGCTTTACAACACAAACAGTCATTCAACCATTCACACACACATTTACATCCTGTTGGTGATGAGCTACAGTGTAGTCACAACTGCCCGGTGGTGCCCCCAAGGGAAGATCAGTGTTAATAAATCATTTTAATGTTCACTCAAACCACAAGTTCATCTTATTTATTCAAGACATTAAAGTAAAAACACAATAAAAATGTATTCAGTTAAATTATCAGAATTTATTCAAAAAAAATGTATAAATGTTTCAATTGTTCACCATTAAAAAACATTTATATCCATAGATTTTTGTGAAGACAGCAACAGGTGAATTAAACTAAAAATAACATTTCAAAGAAATTTTAGGTATTTTTCTTAAGTGTTTGCATTTCTCAAATTTGAGTCAAGTATTTTAGACACTTTTGCTTTTTTTTTTTTTTTTTTAATAATACAGGAGCAATGCAATGAATCGTTACAGGCCAAACTCTCCCAGAGTTATCACGAGGGCCAATGGTGTGCCATCTCAAAATTTTCTTTGGCCCCGTCTGGCTGCCCTTATCAAAATTGTCTGGGGGCTTCTCTGCAGCTGCCCTGGGCCACACTGACTAAAGCTTGATTTATGCTTGACACATTCACTTTCCGCTTGGTGATGCGGCTCGCGGATGGAACGCGCTTCACAACTCGCAGCGTTTATGGTTTGTGCGGCTTGTCTCTGCGGTGAGCCAATATTCTCCTAAACTGTAGGGGGCAGCATAGAGCTCTACGGCATGCATCTAACACTACACCATAGTAGAAGTAGAAATTACTGTTGTTTACAACATGGCATTCCAGCATTTTTAACAGCGTCCTCGTCTTTTCCGACAGTGCGAGCTATTTCTCTCCAAGAATTATTAACAACATGTTGATCACGGTGATCTCTGAGAGCTGAATCATACAAATGTCTGTATTTACGAACCTCTGCCATACAAGTTCTTGCCGGTCCGCCATGTTTTTCCGCGTCCGATCGTCTGCGTGGTTAGAAAATTTCCTAGGTGCGTGTTGCTGAAATTTTGGGCCGTGCCGGAGGCGCGGTGGAGGGGCGTGGTTGTTAA
This sequence comes from Nothobranchius furzeri, assembly GCF_043380555.1. Lineage (NCBI taxonomy): Eukaryota > Metazoa > Chordata > Actinopteri > Cyprinodontiformes > Nothobranchiidae > Nothobranchius > Nothobranchius furzeri. The sequence goes on along the minus strand of NC_091745.1, from coordinate 40,773,404 downwards.
AATTACGCAAAATGACGCAACTTTTCACGCGGAGCCGTGCGGACCTCGCGGATGCGTCAAGCATAAACCAGCCTTGAGGCTGCAGGGCGCTTGCTCCAGGGGTCCCTCTGCCCACCGCCAGCTGGCTGGGTGTCTTGCCCAAGGACACAACAGCTGCATTCTCTGCCAAAAGCCGGGATCAATCCTGCAACCCTCAGATTACTGGACAACCCACTACCTGCTGCTGCTGCTGCCCCAATTACTAATCTCTGTTTCTCCAAACAGAGGCCATTCAAAGAGCTACCCACAGGTGAGATATCAATCATAACACACACACACACACACACACACACACACACACACACACACACACACACACACACACACACACACACACACACACTCACTCACTCACTCACTCACTCACTCACTCACTCACTCGTCTTTCTCCAGCAGCGATTCCTCGGTGATCACGCTCACTGCGATGCTGTCCGCTTTATCGTCCACATTCCCGAAGCAAGCAGAAAGGTTCTGATCCAAACCATCCAGGTTCTCCACCGAACCGAACCCGCCAGATTCCTGCAGGGAGGTCCTGCCGTCCAGGAGGAGCTGAGGGGCCGCTCCGCCCGCGGCTCCGCCGGCGGCAGCACCGGAAGCCCCGCTCACGTCCCCCAGGTTCGCCCGGGGGGATTCGTCTAAATGCGCGATCGGTGCGGCCATAGCCCGGCCCGCACCATGCTAGTCGGTCCGGTTAAACGGTGGGTTTGTTGGTTCGGGACCGGCAGGCCTCATCCTCATCCTGTCTGAGCACACCGAGCCCCCTAGTGGTGGGAGAGAGGATGGTGATGCTGGACCTTTCATCACAAACCAGATTAGCTTCATTATCTGCTTTACTTTCATATTTTAATCAATTTACTAGGAAACAATCATGTTGAAAGTGTGTAAAAGTCTTAATCCTTCAAACGTATTTTTGTTGGCAGGCCAAACAAAGCCTCTATCTTTGATAAATTGATAAATCCTTCTCTGTCACTGATACAAGATCACTTTATTCATTTATTACATGATTGGTTTCAGAATAACTCTTTCTTTACTGTTTGATGGAAGTGCATTCATAAACATTTAGTTATTTTAACCTACGAGCAGAAATCGCATCTGAGTAAGGTTTTTGTGTGAAAATAAAAGTTTTAGTTTAATAAGTTTTGCTATAAATAAGCATTCTGAGTTGATGAACCGTGAGGAAAAACAGTGACCTCTAGCGGCGGTAGATGGATGATGCAAGTTTTCTTTATATCTGTTACTAATGGCAACAGACTCTAAACAAAAAACACAAATCCACTGGTCGGTGCTGGAACAAGACGAGCTGTCCTTCGTCGATGTTGAGAAAAACGAGGCGTGCTCCCCTGCAGGGCTCCGTGAACGAGCAGGGGTGAGCGATCAAGGCCCAGGCTAAAATCAAAATGTGAAGAATCTCTGAACGAATCATTTATTTGAGTCATTCTTGCTTGTTAGGGTCAAACAAAAAGTTCCTTTCAAGAGGAATCTGTTGAAAGGTGGGCTGCAGCCGCCACCAGGAGGGTACAATGATTTTAAATATATGATGATTTTTATCCTCACATATTTCTCTTGTTTCAGAAATTCATGCAGAACTCACCGATGACGAATCAAGAGCTCCTCCCAGTAACTTTGAGCTGACGGCTGCCATGATGCATCGCATCATTCTGCTGGAGAAAACAGGAGGAGGAGATAGGGAACAAGGTGAACAAGCGCTTCCTCCAAACGAACAAAACAAACCACAAACCCATCTGACGTCGTGTCTTTTCTGAAGCTGATGTCAGCATTAGAGAAGAGGCTGAGGACTCAGAAAGGAGCAGGCACCTTCATGCATCATCACAGACTCGCGTTGAGTGTTTTTTTTCTGTGTGTTTCTGACCGTTCTGCGTGTGTGTGTGTGGACTTCAGAGCACACACACTCAAACAGCCAGGCAGATCTTGAAAGAAGATGCCAACAACTGCAAAATCAAGTGCAAATGGAGGTACGGTTAAATAAAAGTTGCACCTCCTTTGGAGGTGTAACTCACCACCTGCTGTGTTGCAGCACTTCCTGGGTGACTACGCTCTGGTCTGGGTTGGAGATGAGACGATCGGTGGCTCAGCGGAGAGCGAGCAGACTCACCGCTCAGACCAAAGCCTCTGGGAGTTAGTTCATGTTTATAATCTCCTCCACACATCTAGTAAGCTGCAGTTTAATCATGTTTTCTTTTGCAGACACACCTCCTGCCAGGAGCTTCAGCATGAACTTTGACCTCGTGCTGCAGAAGATCCAGGACCTGAACGTCCTCACAGGGGAGGGACAACGTTTCATACACAAAACAGCAAGTGGAGCAAAACTCTACAGAAACGGCATCGAGATGTTTGATGGTCATTTCCGCTCCTTCCAGGAGCAAAGCACCCAGGTTTTTCCTCTAAGACGTCACAGAAAGGCGGCTCCTGGAGAGTTGGATCGTTGAAACTGTCTCATGCTTTCACAGCTCTGCATGCAGGACCTCGTGGATGACTGCTTCCCTTCTGAGCTCCAGCAGAGATTTCCAGATGGTGTCCCTTTTGAGGTGCGTCTTTCCCTTCTTTTTGTAAAGATTTGCATGTCTCAGCTATCGCAGACTCTTCGTGCAGGTGCAAGACAGGAGGCACGAGACCTTCCTGGTCAGGCTGCCGTGGGACACGTGTCCTGGTGAAGGACGAGCCGTTTACGAGGAGAAAGATGAAGAATTTACAAACGCAGTCAGCCTTCAGTCACCAGGTCTGACCTGGTCTCGTCTCCTTCCCACCATCCTTGTGTTTCACCTCGGTTCACAGGAAGAAGCTGACCACAGATCAGAGAAAGCTGCCAAAGATGGTGGTCAAAGCCGGTGTGGTGATCGACATCAGGAATTCTCTGAGGGAGACTGCAGGTGAGCAGCAGGAAAACTCCAACTTAACGTTTGTTCTCTTTGACCTCACACAGCAACTCTTCCAGGTTTCGTCTGATTCTCGGAGCTCAGAGGTTGTTGTGGACACACCTGGTGGCAGGTAAGCAACACGGCATAGAAAATACTTCAGAGCATTTATTATTTACAAAAACACTGAATCGCTCTGATCTCCTGGTGAGTATTTGTTCCAGAGTCTGCAGAAAAAAATTGATGTTTGAGGGTTGAAAGGACCCAAAGCCCCGTTTGATGCAATGCCAGATTAAATCCTGATTTGGCCACCATGAGCGATCTGATCTGGATCGAGGCCAGACGCGTCTGATCTCAGCTGGGATGTTCTTCTTCCCTGTTGCAGAGGGCAGATACTCAGCTGTAAAAGAACATCTCCTAAAGCTGTCATCACGCTGAAGGTGAAGATCAGACCTTCATGGTGAAGATGTGACTCTCAGAAACAGTGGGTCACCTGAGGAGCTACCTGGACCAGCACAGGTGACAGAACCTCCTCTGGAACCCACTTTTGTGTTCGCTCTGGTTTCATGTTGCTTTCACGTCTGCAATAGAGCCGAACGGGTCTGGTTACGACATCCTCAGCATGCACCCACCATGCGTCTACAGCGATGACATGATGATCCAATCTTGTGGCCGCTCAGCAAATTCTACAGTGCTGCTGCAGAGGAGGAAACTCACAGGCCTTTAAAGATGAATACGTTTAATTATTTCAAAGTTTTTATGTGCAGGGAATGTTTGAGGCTATCAGAGTGAGACGGCAAGCCAGAAAGGACACGGACATCCCCTTACAGAGATAGGGTGGGGGAGACAAAGTTGGGAGGAAGTTTTTCCTCCGTTGACGTAGATAAGTCTACTTCATCTGCTGGTCGTGAGTAAATAAGGGCAACATGTATCTGATCTGTTGTAATGAAACGTTTTTATTTCAAACATCTGGTCCTCGCAGCTTCTCTAAATAAACTGAACAAGTGAAATCCAAATGTTGAAAATCTTTATTTCTAAAGTATGCAAATACAAACATGAACAAAAGTATGAAAATAGAAACATCTTCTTTTCCCTTTTTGCAAAACGTCTGAGATGATAAGGCGTGCTGATGTTTCAGAGAAACGTTGTGCTTCTTGAAGGTCCCATGAGAGGAAATATGGCTTAATGATTCCTAACAATGAAGACTTTCTCCTCCAACAAGTACTTGTTGCATATTTTCATTTTAAAATCCCCTTCTCCTGCCGTAAAGTGTCTTTTTCTCTGAATGGCTCCTTTTCTCCTGTGATGAGCGACGGCTTTAGGGAGGGGTGATCCAGCCACCCCCTCACATCATCATCATCATCACGGAGAACAGAAACACAAGGAGAACCCGCTCCCGTGTCTCCTCACAGGCAACAAAATAATCATCTAATCCACTTCGTGGGACCTTCACACACACGGAGGATACAGAGTATTTCTGAACACATTTAATCAGCAAGTTAGGAAGACCCTAAATCTTTCACATCGAGTCATAAAAACTAAATAAATACTGAATATTAATACTGCGCCCGAGTCATGTTTGACCTCTGCTGAATCCTCACCCAGACTTGTGTTTTTTATTGTTTATTTTTAAATCAGAAACAGGATGCTGCGACTCGGCCCGCGGGCGTCTACATTCAGAGTCAGGGAATGTATCGACTATTCTCCTGGCTGAAACGCTGAAGCACAAAAACAAAACATCAGCTGCAAAAAGCCCTGGAGTTGGTCTGAAAGGAGTCCGCGTTTGCAGCGGCGAACACCACAAAGGCACACGTGCTGGTGTTGGATCGGAGCCACGCCTGCAGAGGAGCGAGGTGCGTTCACAAACACACTTCAACCCCCGTTTCTTTGGTTTTTGTTGTTGGTCGGGCGGCTGTAGGCCCGTTGGTGCTAGGAGCTGATTTGGTACGAAAGCCCTGCCACCGCTGTCGTTACGGTGTCCACCATTAGAAACAACGATGCCTCTTTGCTAATTCAGTTAAAAGTTAAAACGTTCCCAGTTGATTGTCAACCACTTAAAGGATTATTCCCCCAAACAGGGAAATCAAAAGTTTCAATAAATTATAACAGTGGGACACAGAGTCCACTCGCGTGGAACTAAAAGGATAAGACTGTTTGGTAACTTACAAGAAAGCATCGTTCTTGTTAAAAAACACACACACACACTCAACGCTAAAAGGATCAAGTATTAGAGGTAAGTTATTTCTGTTAGCCCTTGGACTGGGGGGGGGGCTCCACACTAATGTTCAACCAGGTGGACGAATCTGAAGCGTCATACGGGAGATCCTGCGGAGGTGAGGGGGGGTCATGGTTACTGAGTGATGCAGTTGTCTCCCATGTCCTGTGCGTAACGGTCCAGTATGAGGTTACGCAGCTCCTCTACGTCCCGACGGAGCTGCTGGGCTTCAACCAGCTTCTTCTGCAGGACGTCCGCTTCCATCCAGTCCTCGTCCTGCCCCGCCACTGACGGAGGAGCTGGGACAAACGTACAAAAGTGATGAATACCCACAACTTTAAAAACCATAAGAGAGAAAAAATAAAAGCGGGACATACAAGTGAGGCCAAGCAGCAGCGACAGGTTGGGGTCCTGTCCCCGGGCTCGCTGCGTCAGGATGCTGCACAGGGAGCGCAGGTCACTGAGACACGAGGAGATCTCAGAGTGGAGTCGCTGTGTGAGACGAGCTCCTGCTGGCTGGAGGGCTGAAGAGGCGAGGGGGGCGCTCCTCTGCTCCAGATCACTCATCTGCTCCTGCAGCGTCAGATTCTGCTCCATCAGCTCCTGGTTCTGGCTGGAAAGCTACAACGATAATCAGCATCAGGAACGCCGGTCGGACCGCTTTCTGCCTTCTGAGTTTGTCCAGCTCACCTCCTTCATGGCCGTGTGCAGCTCCAACACACTCTGCTCTTTGGCCAGCACCTCATCTCTGAGGGCCTGAGAGCTGCTCTCCTCCTGAGAAACCTGCTGCTCCAGAGTCTGCAGACACACAAACTCACAAACGTTAACCTCTGAAGAGCCATACACACACACACACGCACGCGCGCACACACACACACACACGCACGCTGGGAAAAGACAAAGACCTGAATCTGAGAGCCCAGCTGTTCCATCATTTGATGCTGCTTCTCAATAACCTGCAAACACGAGGATTTGGCTTTAAAACACCGACTTCACACCCAGACCATGTGACTAACGCTGACCACTCATAACGCACAAGTCTTACTCTGAACTGATCCAATAGTCAGCCACATGCTAACAGGACCAAACCAACAAAGAGCTGGATTACCGTTTTGAGCCTGTGTTGCTCTTCTCTCAGAGAGCTGTTCTCCCCTCTAAGTTTCTCAAAGTCCAAACATGGAAGTCTGGCTCCGTCCTCCAGGCCCTGCTGCACGCGCTGCTGCATGCTGATGAGGTGGGAGAAGAAACAGCTTCATTAACGTCTTCCGGTCCTTACTTCAGAGGGGGTGTCAGACTCCTTCAGAGAGGACCAGGGCCTTAGTACATACTCTGTAATTGTGGTCAGAAGGTCTCTCTCCCGGCGTTTCTGCTCCTCCAGCTGCGAGTCCTTCTCCTGGATTTGAGAGCGAGTCATCTCCAGAGTGGCTTCCAGGTCTCTGACTTTCTCTTGAAGCTGAGCGACCTGCTGTTCGGCCTCTAGAAGCTGAAGGAAGGACCTGAAGTTCAGGATTTTGGGCAGACAGAAGAGAACCTGAATAAAACAGCTGAATGTTCTTTACCTGCTTGTTCTGGCTCTGGTAGTCCTCCAGGGTGGGCAGGTCAGCCAGGTAGCGCTCCAGAGTTTCAATACGCTGCTGGTTCTCCCTCTTAAGCTCCGCCTCCTTCTGACACTTCTTCTTTAGGTTGCTGATGTGCTTGTCTCGACTTCGGATCTGCACAGGTAGAAAAACATGGTTTCTGGGTTAATGTGTGTGTAATGAAACGTAAATGAGGAAAAACCGGAGATGAAAACGTTTCAGACGATGTTAAACTCAAACATCCAGCAGTTGTCGCTCATCTTGCCGAGTCACAAAAACAAAAGCATAACTGGGACATTTACCCAAAACTTAGGACTTTTTTTCTTTACTTGATGCTAACTCTTTAGCACACGAGCTCCAATCAACAGCAGCAGAGAAACGGCCTTCAGCGCTAACAGAGAAGCCGTTTCCTGTGACCGCTTGCTGTTGTGTCAGGAAGAGACGTTAGGTAAGCGCTCACCCTCTCTTCCTGTTTCTTCATCTCTTCCGCGTGCCTCTCGCAGGCCTCCTTCAGACTCTCAGTCAGCCGGCGAGTCTCGGCCTCGACGGCACTCAGCCTGCGCTCTGCCTCTGCCTTCTCCAGGGCAGCGCAGTCCGTGCGCTCGGAAAACTGCGCTCGCAGGAACACGTTCTCCCTCTGGGCCTCCTGCAGTGCCGTTGAGACAGAATGATTCAGCGGGGGTGATTTAAAGAGCGGAGGGTTTGCTGAGGTCAGTCGTCATTCACCTGGAGACGCAGCATGCACATGTCTGCGTAAGACGCCCCCCGGCCCAGGAGGGCTCCTTGGACCTGCAGCTCGCTGTCCCTCAGACGCTGCTCCAGCTGGGCCATGTGCTGCTTTTGTCTGCATCAATCAGCAACCTTGTTAGAGTAACTTATAGCATCAAAATGACCCCATAACATCCCATAATATAACATAAACCTGCTGGAACACTAACCTCTCGATAACGAGCTCCTTCTCCTTCAGCAGACTCTCGCTGGCTTTGACCAGAGCGTCCCACTTGCCCGAGTCCGAGTGCAGAGGTGTGGCGTAGAGGGACGGGTACGGCGCTCCCACGCCTGCGTTCATCAGCTACGTTTACAAAAACAAATACGGTTAAAAGCTGCACCAGACCCTGATACAGACGCCGCACAGGGGGAGGAAGTACAGAAATTGTCACAAAGATATAAAAATATAGATTTTAATATCAATTAAAATGAGTTAAATGTAAAATAATCCCTCAGCTTTTACCAACTAGAGCTGGGGAGACTAATCTAATAATCGATGCACCAAGATAACGAATCTAATTCACTAACGGATATCCGTGACCTGCACTGCGAGACGCCTCTAGTACAAATGGATTAACAAACCAATAATCTGTTTATAAGACAAGAGTCGATTGGTTTCTATTCAAACGAGTCGTGAAGCTTAAAAGCCTTTGAAAATAGAGAAAATGTTTATTTTCTGGCTTTGGGACATTTACTTTTAATTGCATTATTAAAACATTAATCCAAATTAAAACGATCATTTCTGGCCGACATCTAAAAGCAGCCAGTGTCCTTTTAAATCAAACAAAAACAGAGTAGAGTTTGTGTGAAATAACTTGTTCTAACTCAGCCTGACGCGCTGCCCGGTGTGTTTACTGAATACGTGTTTCTGTGTTTGATAAAAGGACACTTTAGTTATAGATTTGGGTTTGTAACGTCGGTGGAAATGTGTGTTTGCATTTTGTAATAATGAAATCCATCTGAAATTATTCTATGACGTGATTTCTGCTCATCGTGGTGTCATGCATCTCTACTGAACTGTGTGATTTTCACTGGTCTGATCTGGTCAGGACCAAACGTCTGAGCCTTCAGGCCTCCATTAGTGGTTTTCCAATGCTGACCTTCATGGTCACACAAGCACGTTAACTCTGTCTGCGTTCTTCTCCACCGTAAATGACTGGAGCTCAAAATGACTTTTCCACAGAGATTTCAGACTCCTGCGTCTTTACTGATAAAGATGTGGGTGTAAAGCTGCAACAGCAGAGGAACTTTACACCATGATGTGCCTTTAATGAACGCTTACCTGCATTTGTTCCACTTGAAGGCGTAAACTCTCCAGCTGCTGTTTCTGCTGCCAGCCGGAGAGCTCGCTGCATCGGTCCGGCCGTAACGGATCGTAACCTTTGGGAGCTGCATGCTCTCGCAGCAGAGCTTGTGTCTGCAGACCGAGAGGGTTTGTGTAAGCGCCAGCAGATCCGGCTGCACCCCTCTGATTAGAGGCCTCTGCTGTTCCTGAGAGTCCGGGCCGAGCTTCAGACAGAACCTTGTAGCTGTGCTCCATGGCTCCTCTGTAGACCTCAGACAAACTGTCTGTCGTGTCTCTAACCCCGGTCGCCTGTAACCGGAGTCTGACATCAGGACATAACCCTCCCAGTAGCGCGGACTGGTTTAGCGTAGGTTCCACTGCTGGGGTATCAAACCTCTGGCCCTCCTCCAGCCGTGTGTGATCCGTGGGGATAAGCGAGTGGTCCAGCCCGTTGACGAGGCTACGGTAGCGGCTCAAGCAGTCCAGCTTGGGTCCCACGGGATCGCCTCCTACATCGGTCTGAGCGTCCAGGTTGGGAGAAGACGCGGATTTGGAAAGCGAGGAAGACTTTGATGTGGAACCACTTGGGGTTCTGGAGCCAGGAGATGACCTGTGACCCTCAGCAGAGGACGCGGCGGCGTCTTCCAGGCCAAAGGGATGGGGCTTTGAGGCCGGGGGGCCGGCCGTGGAGGGCATGACATGTGCGGTGGGGATGGGGATCTTACTGCGGATGGGCTGGAAGGAGGGGCTGCTGCTGGAACTGTGGAAGTCTTGAAACAACACGAGAAGAACCCGCTTTAGACATGATGCCAAGATTTATTTTCTTCCTACTGCATTTGAAAACACACACCTAGTCAAATCACTGCAGGCCATCCTCCCGGAGTTCAGTCAGCGGAGTGCGTGCAGCGGGGTTAAGGGTGGCCTACTTTGATGATGAGGTGTCACCATTGAAAGAATTAACTGGCTCTCTCTGACTCAACCCAGGGAGGAGTCTTATAATAGACTTAACCCAGAGCTCAGAATAAAAGCTTTCTAATTCACAATAAAAAGGTCTCCCATCGCGTCCAAAACTCAAATTAGGAGCCGGTTCCATGTAGGATAATTATATCCTGCCGTAAAATTAGGCTGCTGCAGATTAAAGGGTGTTTAGTTTTAATTTGTACGATCACTCTCATCAGTCAGATTACACAACTGTACACTCGGTTAAGCACAGAAACCTTAGTCTTCATCTGAAACGCTCTTGAGCAGACCAGAAGACATCTTCCCCAGCCTGAACACCAGACATGTCACCGTTTACAGACCTGAGAAACCCGCAGAAGTCTGAACGAAGAGGAACCACAAACAAGCTAGCCGGGTCATGTTTTAACAGAGGTTAGCAGAGCTGCCGGTTGACTCAAAACAAAGCAGGAAACAGTCTTCTGCATGTTAAAGCGGCATCGAAACCACCTCTGCAGCGTAGACTATCGTCCCGGTCCCGAGCGGGCCCCCTGCCCCAAAGAGCAGCGTGTACCCGGTTGTGAGCAAACGCACACAAACAGCCTCTGCAGGAAAGGTTAGGGGTATTTATAACCCACCTCTCCAGTTACTGTCATCTGTGGGTGCCGCTTATTTATGCACCTTGCCTCCTCCCACTGTAACGCACATCACACACACACACACACACACACACACACACACACACACACACCTAAAGTCAAGCTCTGGATATTTTTTCCTGACTAGTTTAAACCACAACATGATTAGATACAAAAACTGAAATAAAATCACAGAGAGCATCAGAAAGAGCTACAAGAATAAGAAAATGGTGGACAAAAGGGACGTAAACCTTCTGATATATTTAACAAGCCTCTAGGCATCAGATTTGAGGCCGGCTAGAACAAGTCTGAACCTTTCTGGCTGTTTGCTCAGCAGACATTCCTGACTTTTCAGACGCATTTACTGTAACTAATGCTGAGCTTGAGTCCATTCTTAAAGGCCAGGTATAAACAAACTAAATGCTCCACACAGGTGAATCTGCTAGGTTTAGGGAGTTCTGTTTTGTTTACATCATAGAAAGAACAATAGAGCAAACACCACAAGAGCAGATCAGATAAACCAACCATTAATGTAGCCGATAACAAGCTAATATCTGCCTAATCTGTCCTTCTGGGAATGCCATCCTGCCAGCTGGGTTTACTGATCGCTGGTTTCTGGGCTCGTATGGCAACAATACACACCTAAAGTGCAAAATCAGTTCTCTGGACAATTGTGTCATACGTCTTCCTGTCAAAGATAAAAGGTGAGCAGCTGACCTTGCTTTGAGTCAGCGCCAAGGTCTGTTAAATGTGCCCCCCCTACACACACACACACTGTGATGTTCAGCTCTTAAAGCTCCTGAACCACAGATACGTGTTCAGGCTATTATTCTATGGCGTTTCCTGTGGAAACAAGGACCACCCCCCCCAGGTGGCTGTTTACAACATGGTGCCATCGTCTTGTTAGTTTTTCCATCTATGATCCATGTTCGTGTGAAAGCCCAGCAAACAGAAGCAAAAACGCCCCGTCCACATCAAAGACGGAGTCTTCAGGCCATTTAGATCATCAGCTGAGGAATACATAAACCTTTTTAATAAAGAGTGTCTCGTTGGGCTTGTGGAAAGTGCAACCTGGATTTGTGCGTATCCAAAATGTCACTAAACATCTGCAAGTGTTCCCCACATTTTTGCACAGCTTCGCTCTCTGGTCTGGGTGAATTACATCATCTTAAAACAGAGGTGTTGCAGTTGTTGGGAACACACTAAACATCTAAGAGGCAAACGTCTCACCAATTTCAGCAGAGTTTTGATGCCAACGGGAGTATTTAATGTTAACCTTTATTAAAACCATGACAACACGCAAAAGGAAGAGAAAGAACAAGCAAAAGTCATCACCTTCTATGCTGTCAGACGCTGAAGTACCAAGACCAGTGTCCCCGCTGTCCGACGTCCCCGGCCGGCGACCCAATCGGCTCTGGTACTTCTCTGAAACAGCTGGTGTCTGCCACTCCATGTCAGCCAGCCGACCTAATGCATGTTTGTGAAACGGCACGATGACAGCCTGTTCCATCAACACATGTGGAACTGACACAACGTGTCAATGTTTTCACAGCTGCGTGTCAACTCACCAGCTGGTTTGGATCCAAAATGTCTCTGGGAGGTTTTCATGTACAAGGTTTCTGGTGGAAACACAAAAAGGTCAAAGCATTATTTACATCCTGTTTCCTTAGCTCAACCCAGCTGACGTAAAGCTTAATCTGCATTTATATTAGGCTCAGCTGAGCTCCTGCAAAAATGTTTTACATAGTTATTAAACCACTTTAAATATATTTAAAATGTACAGTCAATTAACTAAATAATGAGAAAATGAACTTTTCCCTGATAACTTAAGCGGTCATTCATGCCAGTGGAGTTTGTCGTCACCTAATAAATGAATCTGCCCCTCAACAACAACAACAGATCCATCTGAGTAACAACAGAAATAACACGGTGAGCACATGTCTTACATAACCCTGCTAACAAATACGTGTCCTCGAGCGGCTGTGTTACTTCAAGTACATAAATATAACAAGAACAGTTGGACTCGGACTGAATATTTAGCGCCATGATGTTAAAACTAGTCCTGGCGAGAACCTAATTCAAAAAGGAAATAGCTCGTTAACCAGTAAAGACGAGCTCCAAGCTAACCGCCACTCACCCCGGCACACGAAATTATTCACTTTAACTATCCCACATTTAACGCAAACGTCTACTTTAACATTTATCTGGCCACGGAGCTAATATTCTCGTGAATTACGATGCACGGCACCGTTACTCGCTTTCATTAATCCACGACAAATCCGTTTCCGTCGAACAAGCTAACAGCTAACTCAGCGTTGCGGGTTACTTCAGGAGACTGAAGTTCGTGTCAACCTTTGAATACCAGTTAGCTTTAGTGCTTAAATTACCCAAGATAATTTATTTTGGGGAGTTGAAAATAAAACGCGTACTCTACCTTCTTTTTGCATAAACCCTGATTATATAAGCAAATCTCGGTTTCAGGCTCGTAACTGATGATGAATCTGTACCATCCGCTGCTGCTGCTGTTCCGCTAGCCAAGCCAATTGATGGCAGTTTAAGCAAAAGAGATGCTTGTTTTATGTTAGGGCACCTCCCGCGTAACCCCTAAAGTTTGTGTTGTAAAGAACGCATCACCTGTTCACATATAGTGTTTGTCCATGATAATGTATTTGTTGTTTTGAATGAAGGTTTTTACTGGGCTTTGATTTTCTACTATTAAGAGCTCAGCCGCCAACGAATCAAACGAGAGCAACACTTTGTTTGTCGTGTAACCAAAATACAAGTGAAGTAAAACAAAACCAACCAACCCGACGCTCAAAGGCTAGACATGCGTGCCTAAACGCACCGTGTCAATTTAAAATTACGGGATTAACAAACAAATAAAAGGGAAGCAAATTATTTCAGCTGATAAGGAAACAATATTGTAAAACTAAAAATGTACAACAACGGGCACGTTTAAATGGTATTCAATCCTGCACTTTGAATGTTTCAGGTGTTAAAAATATTCTAATGTTCTTCAAAAATCACACAAAAATAATTATGATGAAATTATTGGTTAGGCTATACTAACCAGCTTTCGCAAATTTCTTTGAAAAAGGATTCGCAAACTTTCGGGTTAATCAGTCAGGATTTTTAATAGGTCCTTCATACATTTGACCTTTGTTACAAGAGTATGTTTAATTTTCTTTAATATAAAACAGTTTAAACAAATTAAATGTAACCTTAGGTGACCTGGTTCCAAATTTGTCATGTCCATGGGCTTCTACAGATATCACACATGGGTAAATATTGGTGTGCATAAAACTGTGCTATAACAGAAAATCCGTAGTTAACAACATTTAATCCAATTGCTATTTAAACGTAACAGGAAAATTTTAAATAATTAAGATTTTCCTAATATTAAGAAACAACATCTAAATAAATAAATACACCAGCAACTGTTTGGTGCAGTCCCTATCATTATTTACCCTTTTGCTGAATGAGGCATCATTAAAAATGAATAAACTTGGATAATATTTGGTCTGATAGTAGTTCATCTTTCTTTTCTTTCCTTTTTTCTTTTCCATCAATGTCTTTTCCTATACTGTTTCCATGTACTTCATAGTGGACATTGAGTCAGTTGTGTATCTTGGCTGTATTGTTAAATAACCAATATTCTAAATTAAAAAAAAAGTCTTTTATACTTTTATTATGAAACGACGACCCGGAAGTGTTTCTTGTGTTTTTGCTGGTATTTGTCTTTAGGGGGAGGAGGTTCGTTATTCAAGTTGAGTGTTTGCATGAATCTTGTCAACAAACTCAGAAAGTTGTATTTGCGAGTGTGGCCAGATGGACGTTTCTTGACAGAAGCATTCACACTTCGAGGAAAGCGGTGAGATTTATTTAGCTGTCACATATTCTAAAGGAATCGCTGCAGGTGTTTACGTAGCACGAAGTGGACGTTTTGTTTAGCTAGCGAGGTACCACCAGTACGCTAACGGCAGGTCTCTGAGGCCCGGTCGGTAGGCTGCTGAGGATTCAGGGAGGCTAGCATCGCGTTGACGTCTAGATAATTATTAGTTTTCTGGCAAACAGATAGTTGTTCTGACTAGCTGCTATGCTAACAGTGGCTAATCAGCTTGGGTGCACACTGGGGTGAGCAAACAGAAAAACTAACGTTTATGTTTTTACTCACAATCCAAGTGCTCATCATGTGTCACGGATGAAATATTCAGCTTTAATAATTTAAATGTCTTCAGAGCTGAGTCTCATAAGGTGGAGTAAATGTCATCTGAGCTGTGACCCCGCTGGATTCTTCCAGAACGGACTTTTTGTTTTGAAGTGAGGCCATGAGTGCTGTCAACATCACCAGAGAAATCCTACACAGGCAGATCAGGGTGAGGAAAGAAAGCACGGTGTGTCCATGAGAAGAGCTTCTGTGTATTGATCTTGGTTCACGTCTTCAGGACAAGAGAGCGTCTGGATTTCAAAGGTTCTACCATGTGACTGACCCTTTCATTAAGAGACTTGGGCTGGAAGCTGAGCTTCAGGTCAGTGATCACAGAGATTTATCCTTTTCCCTCTTCTTCCTCCCAAAATGTCTTAGTTCTGAGCAGTAATGAAGCTGTAAAATGATACTACTAGGGTCATTAACCGTAACTGTGTCCACAGGGCCATACCGGCTGTGTGAACTGTTTGGAATGGAACGAAAATGGAGAGTAAGTCTGAAGAGCCTAAAACTTTACTTTGGCCACATTATTGACCCTTTGCACCGATGTCACCTAATCACGTGGGTCCACCATGGTGGACGGCAAAAGCATGTAAACAGTGAGCGACACGATTACTAAACAAAGGGAAAAGTAGAGCCTGAAATTGTTTTTGCGATCAAAACAAAAACAAAACTCGTCCAGCATTCCTTCAACTAGTCCATGCCCAGTTCAGTTATCAGAAGAAGTTGCACATCTAGCGGGGGCTAATATGGGCCATTCCCATCTGTACCTGGTCGGCTTGGCCCGGATAGCATAGCTTGCTTACATTATCTTGGTGGCCTGCCTTTTTTCAGGGTGCAACAAGACTGTTTTTCAGCCCTCTTTCTGAGAGGGTCTGCTTCAGGCTGACCAGGGCCAACACTCCCCCTGCTGACAGCAAATTCACACCTTCCATTAGAGCAAGCCTCTGATTGGTGGGTCGAATCAGCCCACATGGGCTTAAGGCATGCTCAATTCATTATCATTCATTATCATGCTGATTACATAGAAGCTGAAAATGTCTCTGACTGCATTCCTTGCATACCTAAGCAAGGATGTGTGGAATCAACCGGGCCAGGCTGGGGCCGACTGGAGCTATCCGGGCAGGGCCGACCAGGTACAGATGGGAATGGCTCATAGAGAGCGGTATGTTAACTAGCTTACCAACGTTAGCTTACGTTCTCTCTGCAGCTGTTCATCGATTCAATTCAATTCAAAAATACTTTATTAACCCCAGAGGGAAATTGATTGTTGTAGTAGCTCAGAATAATAATAATAAAGTCATCAAAGAGTTGTTGTATATTACAATGGCTGTTGGCAGGAAGGATCTCCAGTAGCGGTCAGTGTTGCAGCGAAACTGAAGAAGCCTCTGACTGAAGACACTCTTCCGTTGTCGGACAGTCTTGTGAAGAGAGTGCTCAGGGTTGTCCATCATTTTCTTGATTCTCTGGAGAATCCTTCTTTGCATTATCTCCTCCAGTGGTTCCACAGTCGTCCCCAGAACAGAACCAGCCTTTTTATTAGGCTGTTGAGCCTTTTCAGGTCCCTGCTTCTGATGCCGCTACCCCAACAGACGATGGCTGAAGAGATTACACTCTCAACAACAGACTTGTAGAAGATCTGCAGCATCTTGCTACAGACACTGAAGGACCTAAGCGTCCTCAAGAAGTGCAGTCCGCTGTGTTCCTTCTTGTAAACGGCTTCGCTGTTCTCTCTCCAGTCTAGTCTGTTGTCCAGGTGAACTCCAAGGTATTTGTATTCCTCAACCACCTCCACTTCTTCTCCCATGATGGAAACACTGTTTGACTCCAGCCTGTTTCTTCTGAAGTCTAAAATCATCTCCTTTGTTTTGTTCACATGTTGCTGACTTTGCCTAAATTCGCCCCTCTGGATTTATAACTTTATGTTATAAACAGCGTTTCACTTTACACCAAAGCTGGTTGTTAAAAAGTCCGGATCCCTACCAGCTTCTGTTGCTGGTGGTGTTACCGGGTCCAGCTGCTGCTCTCACACCGGAATGAGAAGATCTCTGAATGCCGACGCTCATATAAATAAATAAATAAATAAATAACGTCATTTTAACACACGTAATCATACATCGGAGCTTTAATATTGTTAATAATTATCTCGCTTTACACTACAGAGGACGGAGCGCAGCCTCCATGGTGAAATACCCATCCATCAGGATTATCAATAACTAGTATAAACACATCATTTATCCTTGTCCCTGTCTTCCTCGTGAAATAAATGAACGTTAATCTTACCCGATAAAAACATGTTCGCTGCAAATCTGAGGCCTGCTAGTCCGCTTGATTGATCGCTGCAGTTCATCTCCGTCCTCAGTCTCCATCAAAGTTATTAAAAAGAAAAAACGAGTTGCGTTTACGTCCTTGTCTCTTAGTGCAGCCGACCACGCAGCAAGCTAAAACCATTTTACTGTCAAATCAACCAAATAAAAGCCATAAAGGCTACAAACTGGCTTGTTTAGACTAGCTTCACTGGAGTGTCTACGGGTGTAAACGGTCTTTTTGCCGTCCGTCATGGCGAAGGGGCGGTCTCATGAGTGGTGTGACGTCACGTGCAAAGGTCAATAGCATCCTGTGTTGCTTTACTTTTGCTGGGTTTGGTTTGGTTTGATTCTTCATAGATCGGTACACTTGATCAGTTATGGATTATCAGTTCTGATTGCCAACAAAAAATGTTAACAGTAGTGGGGGAAGTTGGTTTATAACACAGTAATCCAGTTAGTTAAAGTCAGGACAAACTATGTTTTTTTTTTTGTTTTTTGTTTTTTTTACACAGAATAAGATTTAAAATGCAACATTATTTTAGTTTGAGTTCAACCCTTGAATTATCTTATTAGTTCTAAAATAATATTCAACCAGTTGTTTTCAATGAGCTGAACTTGTGCTTGTAATCCTCTTTTTATTCAGTCTGCTGGCTTCGGGTTCAGACGACCAACATGCTATCATTTGGGATCCATTCAAACACAAGAAGCTTACGACTATGCACACAGGTCACGCTGCTAATATATTCTCTGTGAAGGTAAGGAGGAGGTTTTGGAGCATTGGGGTGATTTTGTTAGTGCGCTGTGAGTTAGACTGACGCCGTGACAGAAATAAAACGAATACTCGGAGGACTGTTTGTTTCTGTGTCTGTCCTCACAGTTCCTGCCACACTCTGGGGACAGGATCCTGATAACGGGTGCAGCCGACACCAAGGTCCACGTACATGACCTGACGGTGAAGGAAACCATCCACATGTTTTCAGATCATACCAACAGAGTTAAACGCATTGCCACCGCCCCCATGTGGCCCAACACCTTCTGGAGTGCTGCAGAGGACGGCATCATCAGGTGAGACCCCACTGCTGCCCATTGCCATGTTTTTTTTTTACACACAAGTATCACAAGTGATGCTGGTCGTGAGGATTTTGCTTCATGCTTATACCGTTTATTTTGCTTCCTACCCACAGACAGTACGACCTGCGGGAGAACAGTAAGCACTCTGAGGTGCTGATCGACCTGACGGAGTTCTGCGGTCAGCTAGTCGAGGCTAAGTGTCTAGCAGTCAACCCGCGGGATAATAACTACCTGGCTGTGGGAGCTAATGGCCCCTATGTCCGCCTCTATGACGTCAGGATGATTCACAACTACAGGTTGTCGTTCGTGACGTCGTACCAGTGTCATATTAACACTTCTGCGTTGTAAACCTGTTCTGCTCCTCACACAGAAAATCACTGAGTCAGAGCACGTCGGCTGCTGTGCACACCTTCTGTGAACGGCAGAAGCCCATCCCAGATGGAGCAGGGCAGTATTATGTAGCAGGTAAATGGCTTAGCTAACAGAAAGGTTTAAAAGTTAAGCCTGGTTCATGCTTCTCCGTCAGCTCCGCAAGGGAGAGACACGCACGGATTGACGGAAGCGTTTTGCTCTCATACTTCTCCGTCTCCTGGAGAGCGTTGCAAAGCAATTGCCCGGCAGGACAACAGAGGGCGTAGCGCTGTTCTGTGGTATCCTGTCATGTATCGGTCCAAGATCGTGTGTTTATATTGTGTTTTTTGTGTATATAAGAGACTTTTAACACGGACAATTTGTCTCTCATTCTCCCACCGCTTCATGCGCTCCCCACCTCTAAACCCACGTTTCCTGTCATTTCCGTCCACAAATAAAACGCTTGCTGCGCATCTTTTCACTCCTCCAGTCACGGGAGAATTAAACATTCATATTTTTAGGTTTTTTTCGCGAGGTATTCTTCAAGCTTCTCCGTGTCTGCTGCTAGTTATCCTCGGCTCTCTTTGCAATGGCGGCGCTGTAAACAACAGTGGCGTCCTGACCAATCACAAGCTTGCGTAATCTGTCTCGTTCGACGGATGTTTAAAAAAGTGGGCTCGACTCCGTACGTACTTGCGTGCCTGCCGGAGCCCTACGCAAGGACAGATAATGGCGTTGCGTGTCTCCGCACTGACGCAGACGGAGAAGCATAAATCAGGCTTTAGCCGAGAGGAGTGTCATCTTTTTGTGCATAAATTCTCCAGGGCACCTGCCCGTGAAGCTGAGAGACTACAACAACCGCCTGAGGGTCCTGGTGGCCACGTACGTGACCTTCAGTCCAGATGGCACCGAGCTGCTGGTGAACATGGGCGGGGAGCAGGTGAAGTCCCGCACGATGAGCAGATGAGGTTTTATCGTTTAACTCACAGCTGTAAAGTTGGATTTTTCTTTATCTTTCCTACAGGTGTATCTGTTTGACTTAACATTCAAGCAAAGACCGTATACCTTCTTCCTTCCTAAAAAATGCTCGCCGCCAACAGGTAACACTGCGCCACAATATTCAGATACTCTTGTTATTAGATCGTAGCGTGTTAGCTAATCCCTGTATCTGCGGCTCTTCAGGAGATGTGCAGAATGGGAAGACGACAAACGGCGTCTCCAATGGAGTTCATTTGCCAGCCAGCTATATTTGTTTTACTGGAAGCAAAGTACACTCGAGGTAGAAAGGATCCCTTTTCTGTGCCCGCTTGAATTTGGTCTGAGCAAAGTCACTGAAAAGGTTTTCTCCTGCTTCTCCTTTTTAGTTCTACTGAGCTTCCTCCTCACTTGGAGGTGATGAAGCAACAAGCTAACGACGCGTTTGCACGCCAGCAGTGGACGCAGGCCATCCAGCTGTACAGTTTAAGCATTCATCAGGCCAGCAGCAACGCCATGCTTTATGGAAACCGCGCGGCAGCCTACATGAAACGCAAGTGGTCGGTGTTTCTGATATTATTAGAGAAGCGATTTGTTGTCTTCTCCTGAAGGTTTTGAAATCGGCTGTTTGTGTTTGTCAGGGATGGAGACCATTACGACGCCCTGAGGGACTGTGTGAAGGCTCTCACACTGAACCCGGGGCATCTGAAAGCACATTTCAGGCTGGCGCGCTGTCTGTTTGAGCTGAAGTATGTGTCTGAGGCCCTCGAGTGTCTAGATGACTTCAAAGGAAAGTTTCCAGAACAGGCTCACAGCAGTGCCTGCGATGGCTTGGAGAAAGACATCAAGGCTGCACTTTTCTCCAAATCAGAATCAGGTGGGAGATGGGAAAGTCTAAATAAGTTGGGTCAGTTAATAAGGGGCGTTTGGAGCTTAAACACTGACCTGTGACACGCTTTTCTTAACGGAAACCAAACTAGTCAGCATTTATTTAAAAATAAATAAAAAGAACTAAACTACAAACAAGTGAATCGTGACCTAACTGTCATGAAATCAGTGGGAAACACAGAAGCAGTGAAACTGTACATTTGATAAGTAAGTTTGCTCTCTAGGTTGTTGATTTCATATTTTTCCAGAATGAAAGGAATAAATTAGGGTTCCTCTTGTTGTTTCTCGTCTCCAGCAGAGGACAAGAAGGGAAACAGCTCCATCAGGTTCCATTCGTTCAGTCGGAAAGAGTCCATCCCCGAGGACGAGGTCTGGTTGAGGGAGTGCAGTTTTGACTACAAGCACCGATACTGTGGCCACTGCAACACCACCACCGACATCAAGGAGGCCAACTTCTTTGGGAGGTCAGTCTGCTCCGGCCTCACTAGGGGGCAGTGTTCAGCTGAGAGGAGAAGTCACCTGATCTCAATCACAATGTAAACGAAACACAAAGGGCCTCGGCTAATAACCGGTGATTATGAGCTACCAGCTCCTGCCTGAAGACTGCATGAAGCATTCTCAGTGCTGCTGGGAAAACCGAGTGAACCCGCTGAACCGAATAACTGATCCTGGGATTTAACCTCACACCCACTTTGTGTCAGGCCCGGGTCAGTTTATTGAATTTAAGCCTCATCTTTATACTTTTTATTTGTTTCCTATTCAGAAATCAGTTTGAACTCCAAACGAATGGATGCATCACTTTAGAAGGAACGAGATTTGTTTTGTGTCTAAAAGGCAATTTTGTAGAAAAGGAGATGGAGCCATCATAAATCCCTGTGACGGTTTCAACAAGGAGGTGGAAACATCCTCCAGAGGTTCTGGTCCACATCAACATGACATCATCTTAGGGTTACATAGGGATGGGTACCGAATTCGGTACTTTTTGCAGGGTATCTGCGGGTCCTTAAAAAGTCTTAAATTAGCTTTTCCAAATTTAAGGCCTTAAAAATCCTTAAAAATTACAAATAATCCTTAAATACAATTTCCAAAGGTCTTAAATTAACAAAGACCCAATAAACAAAATTCTTTTATTTTTATAAAATTTTTGTGAATTTCTAGTTAGTGTTCAGCGTTTTTTGTGTACGATGTTGGCGTAAGCGGAACCGTACACATTCAGTTGGTTGTGAAAGGGGACTATTTTTAGATGAGCACATTAGCTGGTTAAGCTAGTGGGAACTTGCGCCATGGGAAAGTGCAAGTTTAATGGTAACTGGATGATTAATCCCACGTTCGCTACGTGGTTAGCACCGGTTCCAGGCAATAGCTGGAGATTATAGCTTAAATTTAA
Source organism: Nothobranchius furzeri (assembly GCF_043380555.1). Lineage (NCBI taxonomy): Eukaryota > Metazoa > Chordata > Actinopteri > Cyprinodontiformes > Nothobranchiidae > Nothobranchius > Nothobranchius furzeri. The sequence continues at coordinate 40,751,885 of NC_091745.1, read as the reverse complement.
TTTAAAAAAATAGCTTAAATTTGGTCAAAGTGGCCTTAAAAAAGGTCTTAAAAAGTCTTAAATTTGGCTCCCTTAAACCTGCAGATACCCTGTTTTAAGGTACCGACCGAATTCCATAGTACCGATCGAGCACTGATTCACGTCATTTCAAACGGTGCCTCGTTTCGGTACCCGTCCTTCATAACGAGAACTTGCCAAGACAGCTGCGCATGCGCAAGAGCGTTATGTCGTCGGTCGCTGCGAGCCAGTTGTAAACAGAGCAGCATGGTAGAAAGAACGCACGCTAAAGCTTGGGTCCACTTCACTAAATGTGATGGGTAACTGGGTGATGATGAAACCAGCGACAACGATCATGATGTTCCTCCACATCCCAAAGGTTCTGGACTGGACTCAGATCTGGTGACGGTGGAGTCCTGTGGAGTCACGGTCATGTCTTAGAAACCAGTACGACGATCTGAGCTTCGTGACATGGTGCACGATCCTTCTGCTGAAAGTAGCCATCAGAAGCTGGGTCCATGTAGTCCTAAAGGGATGGACAACTGGACTCGGGTTGTTCTTCATGGTGGTGTCACCAAATTCTGACCCGACCTTCTGAACTCTGCATCTTCAGCATTAGACCAGGAAACTTTTTTTCACAGGCTGCAGGCTGCGAGGCCAAACAATCTGGAGAATATCGGAGACTCCGCCCCTTAACCAATCAGTGATTGACAACCGTCTGATGTTGTATTTTCAGCACGGTGCACTCGGATACCGCTGAAGTTGGTTCTAAAACGGATGACACCACCATACCCCGAGCAGAGCCGGGCCGAGCCGCTCTGGTTCTGTTTAAACTAGTCCCGGTTTCCTGCTCCGAGACGACAGGTGCTGCTGGAGTCCATCAGGACCAGCATTCTGGGGTTCAGACATGCTGCTCTGCAGACCTTTGCAGGAACCAGTGGTTATTTGAAGCTAGAACCAGTCTGACCAGTCTCCTCTGACCTCTGACATTTTCATCCACTCAGCTGCTGCTCACTGGGTGTTTTCTCCTTCCCGACCGTCCTCTGTAGTCTCTAGAGATGGTTGTTGGTGAAAATCCCAGTAGATGAACAGTTTCTGGCACCACCGAGACTCAGTCTGGTGCTCGGTTTGACTTTCAGCACAGCTCCATGCTACCATCTGACTGGCTGACTTCCTGTCCGTTTAACAAGCTGTTAAACTGGCGTACCTAATGAAGCGGCTGCTGAGCGTGTCTGAGGTATTGGTTACAAATGCAACATCATCCTTCTGTGAGGTGGGGACTTTTACTGGGAAAGAACCAGACTTTGTTTAGGATTCAGGTTTTTACTTTTGACCCCATCGCTGTCGTTTCAAAAACCTCTTTCAGATTTATAATCAACATCTGTAACCATAACCCTGTAATTAAGTCAGAACGTGGATCAAATTAGGTGAAGTCATTAAAAACCGGTCCGTCCCGTCTTAAAGCCTTGTGTGTCACAAGGTGGTGGTTTTATCTTTACCTGATGGCTTTGTTTTAGTTCAGGATCGAGTTGATCTGTCTGTTTGACGAGAACTGCTCACCGTTGTTTCTGAACCTCATCTACCAGAATATCCTGCTCAGTCACTGTCTTTACTGGGAGCGTCCTCGACAGCATTCTCAAGCGAGGCTTGCAAACGTTTCCAAGTAAAGCAGCTCTGAGTAGGAGCTCCTTCTCCCAGGAACGGGAACCGAACGGTGGGTCTGAATGCTTCTCTTCCTTCTCAGCCAAGGCCAGTACATTGTGAGCGGCTCTGACGACGGCTCTTTCTTCATCTGGGAAAAGGAGACGGCTAATCTGGTGAGGATCCTTCAGGGGGATGAGTCAATAGTTAACTGCTTACAGCCACACCCCAGCTACTGCTTCCTGGCTACCAGTGGGATTGACCCCGTGGTTCGGCTATGGAACCCCAGACCGGAGGTAAACGCCGATATTTGTGGATTTTTACACAACTGCCGTGTCACTTGAGGTCATATTGACCCACCTGTGTGTTTTTCCTACTCCAGACCGATGGTGAGAACGGGCGAGTAGTGGAGGACATGGAGGGAGCTGCTCAGGCTAACCAGCGGCGTATGAACGCTGACCCACTGGAGGTAATGCTGCTAAACATGGGCTATCGCATCACGGGCCTGCGTGGGGTCGGCCCAGATGGTTCTGATGATGAAGACAGCTCAGAGGGACAAGTACAGTGCAGGCCGAGCTAAGCGGACAGTCTTCCATTCTGTAGACTGGCTCCAGGGCGTGAAGCACCCCCCTGCTCCTGTGTGACCCCCCCACCCCAGGCTGAACACTGAGTGAATGTCACGCCACACTATGTCACACTATGCATCACCCACCTGAGTACAGATCTGCTGGAGATGGTTTTTGGAGGATGGAGGAGGGTAGAGATGACGCCCTTCTCCCCTTTTTTCCAAAGCACCAACAGCACCTCCGCCTGTCCCCTCCCCGCGGCGGCACGGAGAGCACCTCCCACGTCACTGCCCAGGGTCTCACATAGGAGGAGGAGTCCAATTTAAACTGCTATTTTGGAGGTGTTGGACAGTCAGGTGACCTATTTTCAGGCCAGCATGTCCACGTTGAGCGAGACCAGAGGACGGAGCTGCATCTGCGGTCTGAGCAAACGCCGCAGCAACCGAGTCCCGAGTTTTCCGTTTTTTCACAGGAAGCCGAGCGCCAATCGTAACTTTTCTCTTCATATTCACGAGCCTTGTTTAATTTAGCCTGTCTAGGGAAAAGAATTTATTTTATGCCAAAGGTTGGCATCTATGATTTAAACAGCCAAGGATTAACGTTTGGTTTCTACTTTTCAGTCACGCCGTTTTTAGAGTCTGAATTATGGGCTGGTTGTTTACACATCAACAAAACCTAAGTAGGAACCACTTGTAACAAATCTTTTGTCCCACTTTCTTTGCACATGCTTGTTTGTGATGAAACGCTAAACTTTTCGGAGAATAAGTGGGACACAGATGATCGTTTGTGCAACATTATAACTGGTTGTGAAGTATTTGGAGGCCGTAGGGTTCCCAGCTGCATGGCTCCTACATTAGTCCTCCGCTGCAGGAGGTTCCTCTGAACAAAGCTGTGTGTGTGTGTGTGTGGGGGGGGGGTGTAACAGGCGTCAGAAGAAGAGCTAATTATTATTATTAATTTAAATGAAATCCAACTTTATGAATTGGCTCTTAGCAACATGAATCCAGAGGCTTCCATGTTTTACTTTGTTCATATAAAGGTGTCTATTTTGTTCTCTAAGGAATCATGTCGTCTTTGATGCAAACAATAATAAAAACACTGAATACCTTGCTGGTGTTTTCTTCCATCACTCACTAAGTCATCCCTGCTTTCACGTGAAGCCGAACAGACACAACACTAAGTAGGTTGGGAAGATAAACCGCCTGTGGAGCTGCGGTTCGCTCATCTATCAGCGTCTGCTCGTTTTGCTGACTCCAGCAGCAGATGGGAGGGGGGGGGGTCTGATGGCCTACATACTGAAGAAATGAGGGTACACCCGGCTTTGAAGAACAATGCGTTGTTGCTGACTGGCTAAAACCAGTTTTAAATGGACTCATTAAATTATTGCTGCAGCTATCTTACCTTTCACCCCCACAGATGTGATTTTGTGTGTTTTCCTAACTTTCTCAGCTGGAGGAAGCCACGCTAATGACCGTGACAGGAAAACCTGACTTTGGCTTCCCGCACAGCTGTGGACAAACATTTTGAGAACGACACCGGTTCTACTTCAGTGGTTTTAGATCAGTGGTCAGATGTCCCCACTGAAGTAGAATTATTTGTATTTCATATGTTTCAAAAGGTTTGGAGGTGTGATCAGCTGAGAAGTGGTCATAAGATCAGGAGAGTTCCTGGATCAGGGACTCAAAATCCAAAGGTTTATTTTTTTCTTGGGTCATTTGGTTCTGACCCCTTATGGTACGAGGCTCTATCACGCTAGAAAAGACATTGATCATCACCAAAGTGTTCTTGGACGGCCAAGAGGGGTTTCTCTTGGAGGATGTTTCCGTTTCAAACTTTTTATCTAATCTGGGACTAAACCTAAACTGTGGGGGAGGGAGTCCACTCCTCTCAGGAAGGTTCCTCAGGAGGATCACTGAGGAGCTCGTGTCCGTCTCCAGCAGACATCGAGTGTCAGAGGACACACTGACCTGGACAGGTCTCCACTCCATCACTGTCACACAAAGACCAAGTTGAAGCCAAAGCCATTTTCAAACTAGCATCGTTCTCGACTCGAGCCAACACCATCTTTGTAGTTTTTTTTTCTGTCGCAGCTCTAAGGCCGCTTAACAGAGCGCTGTGATTGGATGGCACTAAAATTGTTCAGGCCAATGGTAGACCTGCTAAGGCTGCAATCGGAGGATCTTTTGTGACGTCAATGTTTATATTTTTTGTATTGCATCACAGGATTGTGTTGCAAGAAACAGCAAAGTTTGCCTATAATTTGAGTGTTTTGCACATTTGGAGCTGGGATTTAGTGAAGCGGATGGATCCTTGCTGTGTGGTTGGATGTTTGGCCCATGGGAGGCTTGATAAGAAGATTTAGTGGAATTTCCTCAGTAAAGAACTGCAAAATATGAAAAACCGGGCGACCCGGACTGTCCAACGAAAGCCTGGATTCCTAAAGCAATGGACAGTTTGTGAGGCTCATGTTGTTTATGGTTAGTCCACGTGACGAATTATTTGTTAACTAGAGAAGCTGATTTCAAAAACATTGTGTATTTTTAAATCCAGAGTCACGTTGTTTTGGCGTTCTGATTCAGGTGTCTCAACCCACGATCATTATAATAATAAATAAGGACACTGACTAACGAAGATTAACCCAGCTTTGCAGTCGCTGAGGATGCATCTGTTTTCTTTGGCAATCACCCATAGGTGATGTAAATCACCTTTGGGTGATGTAAATAACGCTGTGACTGCTCGTCTGAGCCGACTCATGCTTTTAGCAGGACCACAGCTTTCTGTTTTTCTGAAAAGATCGGCCCAACTTTCCTTGAAATAATCGTAGGCCTCCAGAGTTTGGCAACCCTTTAAATTTAATTCTATTAAATGAAAATAAATCCCCAGCAGATTTGATGACAGAGGCGAGTCTGCCATACACAGGCGCCACCGGTCCCTACAAACACCTCTAGCAGGCACGGCGGGTTAAGGCCTAGTCCACACGTAGCCGGTTTTTTTAAAAACGAATATCCGCCCCTCCAAAAACTTGCATCCACACCACAGCGTTTAAAAAAAAAACTCTGTCCACACGTACCCGGATAAATACGTTGTTAAGGACATGCCAGACCTGTAGACGGCAGTACTTCCCCCGTTCTTAACCTCGTCCTTCGTCTGTGGTCTTCCGCAAGGAGCAGTAATTCCGCTTGCAAAAACAAACAAGCAGAAAGCGCTTGGACAATTGATGGATCGGGTAATGACAGAGCGCAGCTCTGAAGGCTTCCATGATGCCGGATAGTGTAAACACAGGTCGCACACGTGATGTCAGCATTTTTTTGTCACGGAAAGTGACGTTGCGGACCTCAAAACTCCGGTTTTGTCTGTCCACACGCAGACACCCGAAACGGAGAAAACGCAGATCTTCACTTTGGCCGGAGTTTTTAAAAAGATCCGTTTTCGTGTGAAAAAACTCCGTTTTCGTGTGGATGACAGGCCAAAACGTAGGAAAATATCTACGTTTTGGCAGATCCCCGGCTACGTGTGGACAGGGCCTAAGTGTCTTGCCCAAGGACACAACAGTGACGGACTGAGCAGGGCTCGAGCTTGCAACCTTACGATCACGGGCGAGCACTTAACTCCTGTGTCACTGTCGCCCCTAAAAAGTGCAGTTCTAGGAACAGCTAAGATAATGCACAGAACCCTCATGCTCCCAGGCCAAACATGCCAAATATTTGAGTTCTTGGAATCATTCTGAATCTTTGTGAATTGATTCTGAATCTTTACAATTAAGAATCCCGATTCAGACTTGAATCGATTTTTTTCAGCACCTCTGATATATATGGACTAAAAAAGAACAACCGCTATTATTTAATAATATATGAGACATTTAAGACACATCAGCACATGAAAAAAAGCTTTTTTAATGCCCCCTTCAGGAATTACTCCTGAAAATTTTACTGTCTAATGTACTCCCCAACAATGATGAGGGATTTTCGCCCCTGGGTGGTACAAGTCTGAAGAGGTGGGTTTTTAGTTTTTAATTAAAAAGAGGGAGAGAATGAGTGGTGAAGGTCAGGGGGAAGAGAATTCCGGAGGAGGAGAGCAGAACTGCAAAGACTGTGATTAACTGTAATTTAATTTATCTGATCATTCTTCATAAGTAATTAATCATAACCTGCAGTTTATTCAAGCAGTAATCACTATCAGTAAACAGGAAAAAAAATTCCATTCTCTAAACTTTTGTCTAAGACTGTACAGTCTCTATGACAAAACTGCCCATCTTTGTTCCCGGTCACTGAGAAAAAGCTTCTTTTTAGAAGACATCACTGTTTGTATCCCAGAGGGCGGTGTAGACTAGCCCCACATAAATGGGCATTTTAATTTGCTTCAAACAATTAAAACAACACAAATAGAACAAAAACACAGGGTTTATCCTCTGATTACGACATAAATATTTATCCACTTCAAACTTGTTGCTGTCTGTGTCTGGTTAAAACAATTAAAAATGTAACTCCCAAAACAAAAAATAACATCTCCAATTACACACAGACATTACCTGATGAGCTTGTGATTGGTGTCAATGTGCACCATATACTTTGGGCAAGGAACTGTGTACGTCCTTCTCACTACACATCCCAGATGTGTCATTCGAGCAAGTACACCCGCACTGTCCACACGATGCATGGATGCATACAGTCGGTCCCACTGTACTCTATGTCCCTGGGCAAGTAGAGCACCTCGGACTACCCTGTACCCAGCATCTGGCATGTTGCTCTTAATTACTGTGATAAAATAATCTAGTTCCTCATCACTGCATTTACTGTATGTGGCAGATACAAATATATAAATAAATATATTATTTTCAGACATCCGTCTAAATAGAGTTGCTCTGGATACACCAAGGAGTTTGGTAATGACACTTGTTGGCAGACCCATTTCCACAAGGTGTTCGAGAGCCTCTCGCGACACCGCCAATCGTTGACAGCCACGCGAACCTCTTTCAACGTGTACAGTTATTAATGTCTTTTGATTATCTCTTTCCTGCTGGATAATAGTATTCAGATCGGAAAGAGCAGAAAGTATATCCTCTCCCTCCCACATCAACAATGTCACCTAGAGCACCTAATAAAACTAAATAATGGTGACAAGCAAACTATAGCCCTTCTCCATCAACAGGTTGCCTCTCCAAGATGCTTGACAGTCGATCGTAAAACCTCTGAAGGATGTCACGCCTCAATGATTCCTAGAGGAAAAAAAACAAAAACAGAACAAACATGAATTGGATAACTGTTGGGTAATAGAAATAAAATAACAACTTCCAAATATCTCATGGCACTTTTATTTTTTTAACACTCCAGCTATGATAGTTTTAATAAAAAAAACATTGTTAAATAAGACCAACTGTAGATTCAAAGGTACATGAAAAGATGAAGCAGTATTTCTGTTTATTATGTGCCAGAGCTCATTGGCCAAAATTTAAAGATGTATTTTTTTTTTTAATAATATTTCTTTAACTATCGCACACCACCAGAAAATCTAACATTTATGCACCGGCTCAGCCAGTGTCTGTCTCCTTATTACTGCACGCACAGCCTAAAGCAGGGGTGTCAAACTCAAATTCACAATGGGACAAAATTAAAAACTGGGACAAAATTGCGGGCCAAACTCAATATTTGTTGAAAAGTTTATTTACAGATGTCTTGTTATTCAATTGGAAAGAAACTTATTTTTGCATCTGAACACAGAATCTGATATGACCAAATTACACACGAGCAAGTACATTTTAAATAAAACACATCACTCGTTACTTGTCTCAATTTTTATTTACTCTTTTTACTCCTTACAATGTGTACATATTCAGTATTTAGATTGTTTTACCTTTTGGATATTTTAAGTTTGTTTGTTTTATGTTTTCTTTTAGTTTACTCTTTATTATTATGTTTTACTCTCCTGTTTGGCTTCTGTAATGAACGTTATTGCTGCTGTGACATCACAGTTTCCCCACTGAGGGACAATAAAGGGATTTTCTATTCTATTCTTCAATTTGTAGTCTGTCCAGTTCCCATTTTAGAGTAAGTTGAATCTTTTTTTTTACAGGCCAACAACAAAAACCAAAAATAGCAATTATCTTCTATGAAAATATCTCAGTTATTAACTTTCATACTTTGGAGCAGAAAAAGTTCATGACAATTAAATGTTTCAAGCTCAGTTCTCTCCACTCTGATGGTCACCTGTTCCAGCCAGATACCTTCTTTCTAGGCGTTCAAAGTCGGAAACTCGCTGAGTAAACTGGGCGCTTAGAGGAGTATCTTCAGTTGTTTAAGACTGAGGGTAACGCTGCACACGCTGATTCTACTAGCATGGATGCTAATGATCGTAAACATAAAAGAGGGCTTGCTTCGTCTCGCGCGCTAACGCCGCAAAGCACTGTGGGATTAGTAGTCTTATCAGCAAAATCGCCCGGCGGGCCAGTTTTAATATTATATATTTGATATTTGATTTCGCGGGGCAAATAAAAATAGACCAAGGGCTTGAGTTTGACAACCGTGGCCTAAAAAAATGGTACCTAGACACGCTAACTAAACAAATGTTCGCTTGAGTTTAGCTTGATGTTAAACTAAATGAAGAATGGACCAGACTTCACGTAACGTCTGGACTGAATTGAACATAAAACATTTTACTTGATAATGAAGAACGCTTCTACTCATAATTCTATAACATTGCATCAATTACAATGACGGAATAAGATAAAACTGTTACTCACAGACAAGGGCGTCAGTTTGTTTTCAGAATTGCTGGGGACACTAACCATACACTTGAGTGGGGTTTAAAAATTGCTGGGGACAATATAGGCTAGCACAGGGGTCGGCGGCTCTGTAGCCGCATGCGGCTCTTCCATCCATCTGATGCGGCTCTCTGTGCTCTTAAAATAATGAATTGATATTTAAATAAAAACCTTTATATTTTACTGCATTAATTTTACATCTGTATGCTAATTCTAAATGTAAAGATTATCTGCGTAAACCTGAACAGTTCCGACCCGGTCTTACTGTGAGACCGGGTTGACGCGTCACGCTTGTGTGTAATCATATGCGCTTCCTGAGATGGAGGATGTCAGATTCTGGGCTTCTCCTCAGACGGCTCCTGGATGCGTCGCCACATTGGAGACAGGAACAAGCACTATTCAGCCAAAGTTTCATAATCAGGGAACATTTTCTAAGTGACAAGTCTCTGAGAGACAGGGTTTGGAAAACACTCGCTTCAGTGGGAGGAACCTTCTCACATGCGCTCTGGTTCTGAGAGCCTGGATTTGTATTCTGAACAGTCTAAACATGTTTTTAAAAGAAACGTATGACAAAAGTGGCACCTGCTCAGTAAAACCACCAACAGGGTGAAAAATATCAAAATACTGTAGGCAGAGACGGGCTACAACTTCTGGATCATCTTTATTCAAATCGTTTTATTGATTATCTTCTTATGAAAGATAACTTTGACGTACACGAGCGACCAGGCGCGTTGCAAGATTTTCAAAAGTGTGGGAGATGTTGTCTGTGCCTAAAATAATTTGATGTTATTCACCTTGTTAGTTTAATTTCCATAATAGTGGAGCAGGTGCGGATTTTAGACGCGTCACGCATGTCTCCGTTTTAAACATGTTTAAACTGTTCAGAATACAAATCCAGGCTCTGTCTCGTTAGATTGGTGTAACTAAAGTTTGTACTGAATGAAACTACATTAAACCATGTTGAAAAGAAAAGGATCCGATTAAATCATTTCCCCTCATTTACAGTCACGGAGTACAGCGCAGTGCACGTGGCTCTGGGGTTAATCAAGTTTAGTTGTTTCTCTTTGCAACAATCTTCACAGGAAGGCAAAACAGTTAAATGGCAGGTTACAGATATTTCCATTTGACTGTATTTTGATGGATAAACTCAAGGATGCTGGCTGTTTTGAAAGAATTACCCCGACGCACACTGATGCGCATGGATGAGCTTGGAAAAATGTTCTTTTTATGAAATTATGAAACTTTGGCTGAACAGCGCTTTTTCCCGTCTCTAATATGGAGACGCATGACGCATCCAGTCTGAGGCAGAATAGCAGCTCAGAAAGCACCTGTAGAGACATTTGATCACGCACAAAGTTTATGTGGAGCAGAAGCGGTCGGGCCACGGCAGGTGAAATGTTCCTAGCCTACATGAAGTGAAACTGTTTAATTGTAACATTAATATGTTACTGGACATGCTGGTCTGGTTGGTTAGACCAGTGTTGGAAGTGGAAAACACACACACACACACACACACGCACGCACGCACGCACGCACGCACGCACACATACCCATACACACACACACACACACACACACACACACACACACACACACACACACACACACACACACACACACACACACACACACACACACACACTCAAACACACACACACACACACACACACACACACACACACACACCAATTAAAATAATGCTGATAGCATGGACTAGAAGACAGGTGATGGTTTTATTTAAATGATGATCAGGCTGATGTAAAATGTAATCTCCATCCACATCCAGACGGATTGATCCTCTATTCTATTTGCTCTGCTCTTGTCCGGACTGATGTAGCTGACGGTGCGCGCGGCGCGCCTAACGGCTGTGGTGCACATTTTACGCATTTGGAGAGATGGGCTGGATCCTTTGCTTTTACTGGAAGATGGTCCACTTGAGGAGTGGTTGCGCCGTAGGATGGCAGCACCGACGAGAGCTCCCAGTCATCTCAGCAAAAATCTTATTATTTATTTTGTTCTGCTCTCTATTACTGTGCGCACAGCGCGATCATACACACGGTATGACAGACAAGCGCTTCTGGAGCTACGTTCATCAGCCAGTTCGGACTTTACAGCAGGTTTTGACTCCGTGGACGCTGTGCTGCCTGGGATCCTTTGTTTACTCGCACGACGTCGAGGGAAAACAAAGAGGGGAAAACGTGCTGGAGTTTTGTGCCGAACGCGACAGAGAAACAGCAAGCCACCTCTCCCCAGCATCCTGCTCGCGAATCTCCAGTCTCTGGACAACAAACTTGACGAGCTGCGTGCACGGATTAAACACCAGCAAGACATCAGGAACTGCTGCGTTCTGGCCTTCACGGAGACATGGCTGGAGCCCAGCGTCCCCGACTGCGCCATCACGCCGGATGGATTCACTGTTTACCGGGGAGACCGAACGAAGGACTCAGGCAAGAAGAGGGGAGGAGGGGTGTGCTTTATGGTTAACTCCTTGTGGGCCAGGGATGTGTGTATCTTAAAAACTTACTGCTCTCATAGCCTCGAGCTCCTGACCGTTAAAGTCAGGCCTTTTTACCTCCTGAGGGAGTTCAGCTCAGTTCTCCTCTCAGCTGTTTACATTCCACCACACGCTGATAAAGCCACGGCTATGGACGAACTGTATGACATCATCACTGGACTTGAGAACAAAAATCCAGAAGCTGCCTTTATTGTGCTGGGAGACTTCAACAGAGCCAACATGAAGAAGGTTCTCCCCAAATACTATCAGCACATCTCCTTCCCCACAAGAGGTGATCAAACATTGGACCATTGTTACACTCCATTCAAAGAGTGTTACAAACCCCTCCCCCGCCCAGCTTTTGGTAAGGCAGACCATTGTTCCATTCTGCTGCTGCCTGCATACAGACAAAGACTAAAACGGGAAAAACCAGCTTCCAGAGTTATTTACAAATGGGACAGTGAGGCTGAGGAGGTCCTGCAGGACTGCTTTGAGACAACTGACTGGCAGATATTTGTGGATGCAGCTGATGGCAACATCAATGAACTCACAGACTCTGTCATTGGATATATTGGGAAGTGCATGGATGATATCATCACAAAAACCACTGTCCGCATATACCCAAATCAGTAACCCTGGGTAAATAAAGACGTTCGCGCCAAGCTAAAAGCGCGAACCTCTGCCTTTAACTCTGGAGATGCTGACGCATATAAAGCAGCCAGGTATGACCTCCGAAAGTCCATAAAAAAGGCCAGAAAGGACTACAGGGACAAAATGGAGTCCGGCTACCACAGCTTTGACACCAGGCGACTGTGGAATGGACTGCGCTGCATCACTGACTACAAGAAGGTCAGCACAGTCAGTGTTCAGCCCACTGCATCTCTCGCAGACGAGCTGAACAACTTCTATGCTCGTTTTGATGCAGACAACAGAGAGGAGATCCTCTACCCTCAAGAGGACAGTGAGGCTGCAACTCTAACTCTGGAAACAGAAGCTGTGAGATGGGCCTTTAAAAAGGTCAATCCTCACAAAGCTCCAGGACCAGACGGCATCCCAGGCCGGCTACTCAGAGTGTGTGCAGACGAGCTGGCAGAGGTGTTTACCAACATCTTCAACCTCTCCCTGAGGCAGTCAGTGGTCCCGACGTCCCTCAAAGCATCCACCATCATTCCCGTTCCCAAAAAATCAGTGGTCTCCTGTCTGAATGACTACCGTCCTGTTGCACTGACATCCGTCATCATGAAGTGCCTGGAGCGGCTGGTCAAATGTCACATCTGCTCCTCCCTCCCTGACACACTGGATCCTCTTCAGTTTGCCTATCGGACAAACAGAGCCACAGAGGATGCCATCGCCCTGGCAACACACACCGCCCTCACTCACCTGGAGAAAGGGAATACATATGCAAGAATGCTCTTCATCGACTACAGCTCGGCATTTAACACCATCATCCCCTCAAGACTTGCCACGAAGCTCGTCGACCTTGGGCTGGGAACACCGATCTGCAGTTGGATTCTAAACTTCCTCACAGACAGGCCCCAGGTGGTGAGAGTTGGTAAGCACACTTCCTCATCACTCATCCTAAACACAGGTACGCCCCAGGGTTGTGTGCTTAGCCCCCTCCTATATTCCCTGTTCACAAACGACTGTGTTGCTAAACATGAGACCAACATCACCATCAAGTTTGCGGATGACACAACCATCATAGGCCTCATCACAGGGGATGATGAGACGGCCTATAGAGAGGAGGTGATGGCACTGTACGAGTGGTGCCTGGAAAATAACCTGACTCTCAACATCAGCAAAACCAGAGAAATGATAGTGGACTACCGGAAACGACCAGTCAGGGAACACCAACCCATCCGCATCAACGGGGTCGAGGTCGAAAGGGTCAGCAGCTTCAAGTTCCTTGGAGTCAACATCACTGAGGACTTCTCCTGGACCCTTCACACAGACACTACTATCAGGAAAGCTCGCCAGCGGCTTTACTTCCTGAGGAGGCTGAGGAAGTTTGGCGTGAGCGCCTGCTTCATCTCAAATTTCTACAGGTGTGCAATTGAGAGCTGCTGACGAGCTGCATCACAGTGTGGTACGGAAGCTGCTCTGCCAGCAGCCGTAAATCACTACAGAGGGTGGTGAAAGCAGCAGAGCACATCACTGGCATGAGGCTTCCTGCCATTCAGGACATTTATCTCCAACGATGCCTCCGGAAAGCATACAGCATCATCAAGGACCACAGCCACCCGGCACATCAGCTGTTCTCCTTGTTACCATCTGGCAGACGTTACAGGAGTCTGTCTGCTCGGACTACAAGACTTAAAAACAGTTTCTATCATCAAGCCATACGACACCTCAACCACAACACCTAAACACACACAACACAGGACTCAGAAGCTACCCTGCAGCTTCACAAGTACTATATTTAATCCGTACTGGTCACTTCACTTTATTGTTATTGTAATTTATATCCAAAGTGCAACACTGTAATCTATATCCTGCATAATTTATATCCTGCAATACTGTAATTTATATCTAAAGTGCAATACTGTAATTTTCTGCAGCTCATTCCTGTGCAATATCCCATCTGCCCTCCCGTCATATTTCTTTTCAGGATTTTCTTTATTGACACATATATATTTAGTCATCTTTTCCCTTTTACCATGTCTCTCTAATATTTTGCTCCTTACTATATTTTTTTGCTTTATTTTATTATATTTTTATTATATTTTATTATATTTTCTCCTGTATCATGTTGCTGAGAGACCGCTGCTCGTCATACACGTTTCATTGCAATGTTGACCCTGTGCTAACTTGCATATGACAAATAAACTAAAACTGAACTGAACTGAACTTAACACATGGGTGTAGACTACATATTAATGACAAATGAATGAAAATTAAATTGTGAGTTTTTACTTCATATTTTAGAAATAAAAATGACGGGGGAACACATTCATGACGTATTTTTAAACGAAATTTTCTAGCGCGACCTGCCTGCTTCACTTAAGTCACAGCTTATTAAGGTCCGTCCAAAAACCGTGGCCCACCCAAAAATGAAAACCTGGCGCCGCGCCAGTTATAAACCTCTGCAAATTGTTGTTCTTCACGTTATCAAACTCAGACTTTGTACAGCTAATGTCAAGATGTAAAATGATGAATTCAGTCGAGCTCTTCCGTCCCTCCCTCTCCTGCTCTCCTGGAAACCCGACATTGGCTGTCAGAAGCGGGAGGTGAAGAAGGAGATGAGGCAAACAGAGTGAGTGTGCGACATAAAGAAACCAGACTGGTGTGGAGGTGAGCAAAACAGCTGGAAAAGTGTGGGTGTTGAATCCCCCACGGGTGCGATGTCCATGCAAGCGACCGGTACCTGCTGCTGTCACCTGGTTGTGAGCAGCTCTCTGCTGTCTGAGGGTAGGCCCCGCCCACAACGCCGCGGCTGCTGCGGTGTTTTCTTTACTGGAAACGGGTAATAATGGCTCTTTGATGGGAACAGGTTGCCGACCCCTGGTATAAGATCTGAGCTGGTAAAACAAAAATCCTCATCAGCAGGCTTTTTTGAAAGTGGGGGGGACACAGCTGCCAATCACAAATGTTGCCGGGGACATGTCCCCGGCGTCCCCGTTTAAAATGACGCCTATGCTCACAGATTGTGACCGGTCCATCTCGCTCTGCCGTGTGAACTGCAATACGCATGCGCACAGCAGATCTGTTCCGTAACATAAGGAGCCATATGATTGGCTGAAAGCGAACAGCCCTGGCAGAATCATATATTTGATTGACAGATTCATTAGCCAATGGTGACGTTTGTTGATCTGCGACGTTAGGAGTGGCTCAAAATTCAGCACACCGATTTCTCTCACGAATGCAGGAAGGTTCATAAATGAGAAGCTGTTCGTGAATGCACCACACAGATTTCACTCACAAACGCAGGAAGGTAGGTTCACACATGAGAAGCTGTTCGTAAATGCACGTTCAGCAATTCGTATGATCTGTGAGTTTATATTACAAGTGTTCTTACAAATTATATTTGTGAACCACAGAGTGTGAACTTCAGAATTAGCGTGTGCATTTGTGGAAAATGTTGCGTGACTTATTTTTTGACATTATATTTATGAGTCAAAGAGTGTGTGCGCGCACACACACTAACACACACACACCTTTATGATGATCTCGCAAACGCTGAAAACGCACGTGGCGCTGCACGTGACGCTGCCTGTTTACGCTTTATTACGTCGCTTTGTTACGTCATCCTGCCAGCCTATAAATAGGGCGCTAGAACCCCTTTGTCAGTCAGTCAGCTAAGCTAAGCTTAGCTGGAAGGATGAGTGGATTCAGAGATCTCTTGTCAACTGTACACTCAGAAATTTCTGTAAATTTACTGCAGAATTCCAACAGTAACATACCATTTTTCCAAATTACGGTAGGATAATGTTAAATCTGATGTTTTTTCTGTTGAATAACGACAGCTGGAAAATTACGGCAAAAAACCGGTCTGGTCTAATACAGTATTTCCTTTGAAGCACATTTTTGAAGTTGTCAACTTGAACAGCCAGTTACGTTGAAGAAGAAGAAAAAGAAGACAATCACTCTTCATCCTCCAACTTGAAAGCTTCTGAAGGGTGAGTTTATCACTCTTAAGAATGTAAATCATGGTTTTGGTTAGTATTAAGTCAATATATAGATCACCAGAAACCCACTTGTCAAAGTTTAGCATACTTACAAAACATGACACGAAATGAAACATCACTTGCACCATAGTAATTTTAGGAGTTTTATGGTGGAAAGTTAAATATTTATTTTTAATGACTGGAATTTTAGATTTGTCATGTAGGACCACGTTTTCGTTTTTCATCTTTGTACATTCATGCTAGCGTTAGCATCTAAACTGGAGGCTCTTTAGTGAGATATTTCATTAATAACTATTAATGTCAGTGCCACTGCTGGGCTCTCTATCAGGCGTACCGTGGTTGGCGGACATTCTTTTTGGGCCAACAGTACCGACCATCAACATATATACTGGACAATTCATTTCCATAGGCTCCAATAACACATTTTTGTGCCAAAATGGGAGGTGGCCACCACCGCCATTTTGACCGTGTCACAGGTTCCGACAAGCCCAGACAATTCCACAAAAGGCAAGAGAGGTGGAGCTGAGGGTGGGGCTGTAAGGCTGGGATAAACTGACGACACCCGGTCGAACTAGCTACAAGCTAACCTGAAGCTAACCCACAGCTAACGCAGAGGTGGGAGCTAAGCTAACGAAGGTAGCAACCATCGACATATATGGTAGCAACCTAGCTACAACCGGAGTTAACTGTGCACAACACCAGAGCTTCTGAGTCAGAGATATGCTGGGCTGACCGCTGGGTAAAACCGGGTGGAACACAGTGGTCTTCCAAAAGCTGCTGAAAGCCGGCAGCCCCCGCAGCAGACAGAAGCCGCGATCAGATAGAGATGCGCCGAGCTGCGGGGAGGGGAGAACCACAAGCCAGCAGCCCGCGCAGTAGAGCCCTGCACTGAAGCCCTAGGCCCTCGGGTCGGCCTGGCCCGTGGGCCGGGCCTCGGGCCAACAGCTGTGTAATTACCTCGGACACGGGCCGGGCGCCTTTATTTTTAATCGAATTCATAAAAAAAAGTTGAAACACTTAAATGCAGCAGTAGAGCCCTGCGCGGGACTGTTTTCTTCATTCCTTTCCTGCCCGCTCCCGCTGGATTTCTGACCATTACCGCCCGCACCCGCAGCGTGCATGTCTACTCCTGCCCGCAACCGCAAAACTCGGAGAAATTATTACCTCACAATAAAAGAGATGTATTGAGTTTGCCTCCTCAACATGTCATTTTATAGGCAATACCGGGGGTCGGAAAACTGTTTTGTTTTCTTGTGAAAATAGATCAAATTAAACTTGATTAACACCAGAGCCAGGCGTACAGTGCAGTGCGCATGTTTCTGGGGTTAATCAGGTTTAGTTGTTTCTCTTTGCAACAATCTTCACAAGAAGGCAAAACAGTTAAATGGCAGGTTACAGATATTTCCATTTGACTGTTTATTTTGACGGATAAACTCAAGGATGTTGGTTGTTTTGAAAGAATTACCCCGACGCACACTGATGCGCATGGATGAGCTGACATTTTAATTGTTAACGCACATCGCGGAGGTAACTAAATCAAGAAAAGATTCACATCAGAGCTTTATACTGGACACTGTGTTCAGCGCGGCTCGGAGCGCCCACGGTGGACAGTGGGCTGATGATCTGTAGAGGGGTTCGCAGCGCAGAACCACGGTGCATGCGGTAAGATTTCCTCCCACTGAAGCGGTCTGGAAACCCGGTCTCTCTGAGGGATGTGTCACTTGGAAAAATGTTCTTTTTGTGAAATTATGAAACTTTGGCTGAACAGCGCTTGTTCCCGTCTCTAATATGGAGACGCATCCAGTCTGAGGCAGAATAGCCTCTTCAGCAGCTCAGAAAGCACCTGTAGAGACATTTGATTACGCACAAAGTTTATGTGGAGCAGAAGCGGTCAGGCCACGGCAGGTGAAACGTTCCTGGCCTACAAGAAGTGAAACTGTTTAATTGTAACATTAATATGTTACTGGACACGCTGGTCTGGTTGGTTAGACCAGTGTTTGAAGTAGAAAACACACACACACACACACACACACACACACACACACACACACACACACACACACACACACACACACACACACCAATTAAAATAATGCTGATAGCATGGACTAGAGGACATGTGATGGGTTACGTATTTAAATGATGATCAGGCTGCTGTAAAATGTAATCTCCATCCACATCCAGACACAATTATCCTCTATTCTTTCTCTAGTTGCTCTGCTCTTGTCTGGGCTGACGTAGCTGACGGTGCGCGCGGCGTGCCTAACTAGCGGCTGATGCACATTTTACGCATTTGGAGAGGTGGGCTGGATGCTTTGCTTTTACTGGAAGTTGGTCCACTTAACGCACGGGTGTAGACTACATATTAATGACAAATGAATGAAAATTAAATTGTGAGTTTTTACTTCATATTTTAGAAATAAAAATGACGGGGGAAAACATTTATGACGTCTTTTTAAACTAAATTTTCTAGTGCGACCCTGCCTGCTTCACTTAAGTCACTGCTTATTAAGGTCCGTCCAAAATTACCGTGGGAAATGGGTAATAATGGCTCTTTGATGGGAACAGGTTGCTGACCCCTGGTATAAGATCTGAGCTGGTAAAACAAAAATCCTCATCAGCAGGCTTTTTTGAAAGTGGGGGGGGGCACAGCTGCCAATCACAAATTTTGCCGGGGACATGTCCCCAGCGTCCCCAGTTAAAATGACGCCTATGATTCTATGTAAAGATTGTCTGCGTAAACCTGAACAGGTCCAACCCAGTCTTACTGTGAGACCGGGTTGACGAGTCACACTTGTGCGTAATCATAGCTGAAGAGGATGTGAGATTCTGGGCTTCTCCTCAGACGGCTCATGGATGTGTCGCCACATTGGAGACAGGAACAAGCACTATTCAGCCAAAGTTTCATAATCAGGGAACATTTTCTAAGTGACAAGTCTTTCTGAGAGACGGGGTTTGGAAAACACTCGCTTCAGTGGGAGGAAACTTCCCGCATGCGCTCTGGTTCTGCAACGCGCTCCAAGCCAATCTCCACAACTTCAGCTCGCTGTGCACATGTGCGCTGACAGCGAGCTGCGCTGAGCAGTGTCCAGCTCAGATGTTCAAATGGGAATCTTTTCTTGGGTGATTTAGCTACATCTGCGATGTGCGTAGAATAAAATGTCAGTTTGTCTTGCATGCGTCGGGGTAATTCTTTCTATTCTTTCTCCGTCAAAATAAATGGTCAAATACAGAAACTGTCCGGTAAACACAAGCCCTGCTTTAACTGTTCTGTTTTCTTGTGAAAATTGTTGGAAAGAGATAAAATTTAACTTGATTACCACCAGAGCCTGCGCTGTTATCTCCGTGTCGGTAAATGAGGGAAAAACAAATTGATCGGATCCTGCACGTCTTTTAACACATTGGTCAGGATTGACGCACTTTATTTTCATTTAGTTGGTTAAAAAAAGTTGGGCTCGGGTCAGGCCAGAGACTCCTGAAAACCTTTTCGGGCCGGGTCAGGCTGGGGCTCCACCCCCTCGAGCCGGGCCGAACACGGGCTCAGATTTTAGGCCCGTGCAGGGCTCTACCGCGCAGCAGACAGAAGCCGCGAGATGCGCGGAGCTGTGGGGAGGGGAGGACGGGTGGAAAACATCGGTCTCCCGAGAGCTCCACAAGCCGATAGTCGGAACCCAGCTCCACCAACATGTTATATTTCAACCCATTTTCTAAAGTGCAGCATTATGTTAAATGCACTGGGTTTTACCCTAATACATTTAAATTTCATGGTTAAACAGTACATGTTAAAATCTAAGCTCAGCTCGGCAGTGACCTAAAATACATAAATATAATTTTACTTACCGAAAAAAATGAAGTGGAGACTCCTTGGACGCTCTATTAGTGCAATTAATGCCACAGCAAGTCATTTTGTCCAACAATTGCACAAATAATATCCAAAAAAGAATACACAAACACAGAGACTCAAAATCCCAGAACAGTTTCCAGGCCAGACCGAGGCTCTACTGAGGCCTTTCCAAGGAGCTAGCTCTGTGGTCAAGTGTGTCGGATGCTCATTAATTATACAGAATTTTAGTCTTTTAATACACTTAAACAGAAGAGTGAGAAAAAAATTCACCCCCCTCAGAGTTGTCATGAGTGTAAACTAGATCATTTAAACCAAAAACATGTTTTGGTACCAGGCTGTAAACATGTTTATTTCTGCTGTGAAATTGGTATTTTTAACATGGGAGTCAATGAGGATTTGCTCGCTTCTGACACCAGCCCCTAGTGGATGAGGGTGGAACTGCAATTTTTGGTACTTCCGGGTTGGCCTCAATTTTTGAGCCGCATTGTGGGGGCTTGGTACCAACGCTTTTTATGCCGACTTCGGACTGGTCCATAATAGCAGTAAGCTATTAGTGGCCCTATTGCAGTTATTTCTATTGCTAAAACTCAAAAAGCAAAAATGAGGCACAGTTTTCACAACCTCTACTTCTGTTCCCAATCGCTTGACTCAGTTTATCACTACTTAAGATTTCCTTATCATATTTGAACTCTGATTTTCCTCCTTTAAACTCTGATGTCAATTTCACATTACCTTGCTGTCAAAACACAACACACAATTTTCAGGTTTACAAACACTTCTCACATAAATTCTCAAAGCTTCGATCAACAACACACAAATATTCAAATCTCTAAACTGTCGGGTCTGGCGAGCAATTTGCAATCAGGGACTGCAGCATAAAAGTAAGTTTCCACAAGGCTACCCAGGTGTATGAGTGGTTTCAGGACCACCCACGGTTTTCCATTTTATACCTTCCACCTTATTCCCCCTTCCTCAATCCCACTGGGGAGTTTTTATCAGCCTGGAGGTGGAAGGTGTACGAAAGGAATCCACAGAGCAAGGTCCCACTGCTTCAAGCCATGGAGGAGGCTTGTAGAGATGTGGCCTTTGAGGCCTGTCAGGGCTTCATGAGGCACTCGAGGCAGTACTTCCAGCGCTATTTGGACCAGGAGGACATCGCCTGTGATGTTGATGAGGCCCTCTGGCCAGACAGAGACAGGAGGCATGATGCCCATGATTATGCTTGAATGGGAGAGGGGGTGGGGTGGGGGGTTAACTGTAAAAATAAAATGTTTTGTTTCAAAATTTGTGTGATGTCTAATGTTTGTCTTAGGCCCTGTCCACACGTAGCCGGGGATCTGCCAAAACGTAGATATTTTTCTACGTTTTGGCCTGTCATCCACACGAAAACAGAGTTTTTTCACACGAAAATGGATCTTTTTAAAAACTCCAGCCAAAGTGAAGATCTGCGTTTTCTCTGTTTTGGGTGTCTGCGTGTGGACAGACAAAACCGGAGTTTTAAGGTCCGCAACGTCACTTTCCGCGACAGAAAAATGCTGACATCACGTGTGCGACCTGTGTTTACACTAGCCGACAGCATGGATGCCCTCAGAGCTGCGCTCGCTTTATCAATTGTCCAAGCGCTTTTTGCTTGTTTGTTTTTGCAAGCGGAATTACTGCTCCTTGCAGAAGACCACAGACGAAGGACGAGGTTAAGAACGGGGGAAGTACTGCCGCCTACAGGTCTGGCATGTCCGGCATGTCCTTTACAACGTATTTATCCGGGTACGTGTGGACAGAGTTTTTTTTTAAACGAGGTGGTGTGGATGCAAGTTTTTGGAGGGGCGGATATTCGTTTAAAAAAACCCGGCTACATGTGGACTAGGCCTCAGAGAAAAGTGGGCACTGTCATACATTCAGTGTGTAATTCATTGTGTTCCATTTAGACAATTGTGTTTTCAGTTTTGCTCTTCAGTGTTCTTTCCATGCTTGGTAGTGTTCACCCAAAGGCTACTTGTGTTTTAGCAATGAATGGTATGTATGTGTCATGTGAAAATGTGGCTGTGTTTACCAATGAAAACACGTGTTCCGTTTTGGGAACATGTTAAGAAAGGGAACATGTTGCAAAGGGAAGCCACGGTTTAGGAATTTGTGTGTTATGTTTGGGGTTTTGTGTGTGCAGTTTTGAAAAAAACGTACAGTTTTGAAAAACGTGTTTTAGCAATCGAAAAAAACTGTAACATTTGGACTGTCTCATTTTTCTAACCAAACCGTATTCGCTCTGGTCCTGCATTTTGTAAAAATAATAAAAAGATAGCAGCGTGATTGTGTCCGAATCACTTGCAAGTGGGGACCAACTGATATGTATGGATGTACAAGATTCCAGCCAGAACTTCCTCCAGAGGAAACTGATGACACAGTGGAGGAGAAACGTCTAAGATTACAGAGCACTCACAGCAAGTATGGCATTAACAGACAGGATAGACCCGAAGTGACTGATTTGATGAACACCACATTTAGCCTTCAGCGCAAACATATAAACAGGATCCCTGCTCCCTCCTTAACTGATCTGCAAACCATCTGGCCATACCTGTTTACACAACATGGAATTTTTTCTCACTTTGAGTTGCTGACTGATGTTGCCATCCTCCGTGCCTTGGAACTGTCAATTGAGGAGTTTGTTAATGCCAATGTGGAGTACTTCCGCACTAAAGTCAAGACTGCTAATGTCCAGACAATCCTGGCACAAGAAGAAACGTTGGTTACGTATTGTAACCCCAGATTCTATGAGTCTAGTCGCAGCCCTTAAGCGAGCTGCTATTGGAAGGATGATCTCCGCATCAGCCAATCATGAAGAGCTTAAATGTACGCCCACCAATAGTGGGCCCCCTCGTATATAACCGCAGTGACCCCACTGCTCGCCTCCAATGGCTCTTATTCCATCATAACCAGTGAGGCCAAGTGGCTTAAGGGCTGCCACTAGACTCATAGAATCTGGGGTTACAATACGTAACCAACGTTCTATTTCGTCTAGTCTTAGCCCTTAAGCGAGCTGCTATTGGAAAAAAGCGCAGCTGGATGGGTTTACGCCACACTGGTTAACACAACCAATGGACACACCCAATCAATCTCCTTTAGTGAGGGACGTTCAGCCTCAGACCAGGCTTAAAGACTGAGGCAGCCACGATAAGAGAGGGGCCCTCACTAAAAAAACATCATCCACGAGAGGATGACATCCATCTCAGCAAGGCCAATGAGGTGCCATAAGCATTCATTCAGCCTGCTGGGGTCCAAGCACTGAACGAGTGATGGAACCTGAAGACACATCTCGTAAATAATAACGAGTAAAGGAACAGGATGAAGCCCATGAAGCAGCCTGACAAATGTCTTCCATCGACACACCACTGTGGAGCGCCATCGAAGAGGAAATCCCCCTGGCTGAGTGAGCCCTGAGTGCCTCAGGGGAATCCTGCCCCGATGACGTGTAAGCGAGGGAAATGGCTTCACACAGCCAGTGCGAAAGACGCTGGGTCGACAGCGCCTGACCAAGGGAAGACTCCCTGTAGTGCACAAACAGGTTTTGTGAACGACGAATCTCCGAAGTGCGTGACACATACCGTACAAGCGCGCGCACCGGGCAGAGAAGGTGAGAAGCCGCTTCCTCCTCAGAATTATGGGGAGGAGGAAAAAGTCCAGCCAATGAAATTGACCTGGATTTGAAGGAAGCATTAATGCTTTTGGGCACAAAGGCTGGATTGGGGCATAAAACAGCAGACCCGCCATCTTCCCGGATCCTGAGGCATGCGGGAGCCACTGAAAGGGCGGTCAGGTCACTCACTCTCTTAACTGATGCTAGCGCTAGCAGCAATGCAGTTTTAAGTGACAGGAACTTGAGTGAGACCTGGTCCAAGGGTTCAAATGGGGCTTTGGATAAGCCGTGCAGAACCACCGTTAGATCCCACTGGGGAAAAAGCGGGCGGGACACAGGTCTGTTCCTCCTGACACCTTTTAGAAAACGTTTTGTGAGGGGATGATTGAAAACAGATCTATCTCCAAACCCTTGGTGACAGGATGAGATAGCTGCAGCATATGTTTTAATAGTGCTGAAGGCGAGGCCCCTGTCCATCAGTATCTGCAGAAACGATAGGACATCCGCCAGCTGGCAGGAGAGCGCTTGAACATTCCGCTCTGTGCACCATTTCTGGAAAGCTGCCCATTTAGCAGCGTAAGACGCAATGGTAGAGGGCGCCCGCGCACTCTGAATCGTGGTGACCACATCATGCGGCAGCCCAGAAGCCTCTAAGCGTGACCGCTCAGCGGCCAGACCCACAACCGTTGGCGTATTTCCGGAGGATGTTTGATTATTCCATCCGCCTGGAGAAGGGCGTCCGCCCTCCACGGGAGCCTCCACGGGGAGCCGGACACTAGCGCTTGCAGGTCCGGAAACCATGACGCGGACAAGCGCCTGGGAGCCACCAGAATCACAGAGAGCCGTTCCGACCGAATTCGGTCTAAGAGACGGGGAATCAGAGGGACTGGCGGAAACGCATAAAGGAGCGCTCGAGGCCAGGGCTGGTGTGAGAAGGCGTCCGCCCCGAGCGGAGGTCCGTCCCGGGGACTCAGGGAAAACCACAGGCGACACTGAGCGTTTTCGCGAGCCGCAAACAGATCCACAGACGGTTCCCCGAACCTGATCCAGATCTGTGATATCAGTGCGGGATGCAGACGCCAGTCGGAGTCGCGGGGTCCCCCTCTCGACAGGATGTCTGCCGCTACATTCAGGACCCCCGGAATGTAGATGGCTCTGATGGACAGCAGGTGGACATGTGTCCAACACAGTAAATCTGTGGCGACACGCAACAGAGGGAGGGATCGAACTCCCCCTTGGCGATTTATGTAGGCTGCCGCCACCTGGTTGTCTGTGTGAACTTCGACATGACGGCCCTCGAGAAGGGCAGCAAAGTGTCTGATCACATTCCTCACTGTCATAAGCTCCAACACATTTATGTGCTCGTGCGTGTGGGAGGGCCAACGATCTGCCACCGTATGGGACAAGCACGTGCCCCCCCACCCCGACAGTGACGCATCCGTAAACACAGATACGTGTGATGCAGGACGTCCGATGGGAACCCCGCGTGAGAGGATGCAGGGGTTCCCCCAGTGAGCGAGGTCCCCGCCCACTGAAGGGGGAATCCTCAACATACGTCTCTTCTGACGTATCAGGTGCACCCGGAGGCGGGTGAACCAACGTTGCAAGCGCCTCGTGTGCAGCAAGCCTAGCGGCACCACCGAATGGGCTGCGGACATCATGCCCAGGAGTTTCATGACTAACAGGGCTCTCACGATCTTGCGGGGTTGTACACGGGAGATCACCGTGGAGAGATTTGCCGCTCTTGCAGGCGACAAACGTGCTCTCATTAGGGAGGCGTCCAACTCCACCCCGAGATACACAATCGACTGGGATGGAAGAACGGAGCTCTTTTCCCAGTTTATAGAAAACCCCAGGGTCGACAGATGCTCTGTTAACCTCCTGGTTTGCCGTGACGCCTCGTCCTTGGACCGAGCACACAGGAGAAGATCGTCCAAGTAAAATAAAACCCTCATTCCCTCCGTGCGCAGTGGCTGCAGCGCGGTCTCCAGACATTTGGAGAAGGTGCGCGGGGCTAGTGAGTAGCCGAAAGGGAGGCGATTGAACTGATATTGAACTCCCTTGAACGAAAAACGCAGAAACTTCCGGTGATTTGGAATTACTGGTATGTGGAAGTATGCGTCTTTCAGGTCGATTGACGTGAACCAATCCCCGGGGCGCACATATTCCAGGACTTGTCTCATCGTTAACATGCGGAAATGCATTACTGCTATGGAGCAGTTGAACAGGGACAGGTCGAGAATCGGTCTCATTCCTCCCGACTTCTTCGGTACTATGAAGTAGCGGGAGTAGAAGCCCGAGAGCTCTTGTCCGCGAGGGACTCGTGAAATAGCGTCCTTGGACAGAAGTTCCCGCAACTCCAGCTCTAGGGCCTGAGACTGTACTTGCGATGTGAACGTCGTCTCCACGATCCCGTTGAAGGGAGGTGGAGTGACCTGAAAATGAAGTGTGTGACCGCAGTGAATGGTGTCCGAAATCCATTTGCTCATGATACAAAGGCGGCGCCACTCGTGCGCGCGTTCCGACAGTGGACGCGTGTGTGCGGTCGCGTGAGCAACGACTGAGGGTTGTGCATGCGCCCTTACCGCCGTCGCCCATACCAGAGAACTGGGGGCGACCCATGGAGGGCTGCGCTCGAAAGGGCGTGTGCGAAACAGCTGGAACAGGCTGGTCCGCACCGCGGAGCATGGAGTCCGAGAGTGAAGGACGAGTGGGAGCCGAGCCTGTGCACGGGGGCGACAGAGTGCCCGCGGATGAAGCCGCGCACTGTGCCGCCGCGCGTGGTCGAGACAGCGACCTGACATCTCGCCCCACCCGACGATGTAGTGAGAGCTGGGAGAGTTGGGCCCGGCCGGATGCTGGGGCCGGAGCGCAAATGGAGCGCACCCTTACGGTTGGCCGTATATTATGACTGCCTGCAGGAACATGTATGCGTGCAGCAGTGCTTGGTGTGGGGAACATGTGTGAGAACTCGGCAGAGGATTCTGCGGAGGACTGTAGGATTGTGCTCTTTGAGTGACATGTTTTGGGTTTTATTTCAAAACCAACATCAACATCATTACAATCATGTATACACACATTCCCCCCAAAGAGTCACTTCCGTGGCTGTTTTCGGCGAGGCTCGTGCACCTGGGACTGCCAAGACGGCGTCTGCTGGCCCCGCCGGAACCGTTGCCCGCCATCTCGCTGGTCCCGCTGATGCGGAGCCGAAGCGGGAGGCCGGCTCCGTGGAGCGGACGGTGCAGCTGGGCGTTTGAAGCTTCCGCGCCGTTCGTCCCATCCTCTGGCAGAACGGCCGGAGTGCGAGGCTGACCGAGGGTGAACCAGGTCTCGTACCGTAGCCGATAGTTCGGCCGTCTTCTGAGCCCTCTCAATGACGCCCCTAAGATGGGGACCAAACAGAACATCGGTGGTGATGGGGCCGTCCAGCATCTCCCTTTGCAGATGTTCCGGAATGGAGGGCAGGGCCTTGAGCCAGATCGCTCGCTGGATGAGGGTCTGCCAGGCAGCGATGCGAGCAGAACCGGTGAGCACAGCAGCACACAAATTGAGGATAGCATCAGCAGTCTTAGTAATGACGGCTTTCGACTCCTCGGGGGCTTCCAGCTCCTCCATCATCCTCGAGACGCCGAAGGCAAGGAGGGCGATGTTATTCCCTGCAGCGCCGGTCTGAAAGGCACACTGATGTGTGCGGTCGGTGAGCCGCGTCAGCAGCTGGTCATGTTTTGAAGCGGGAACAGCTCGCGGGCCAGCGAGGTGGTTCTTGGCGCCAAACAGCGAGGCCAAGTCCGGCTCTAGCGGAGGAACGGACGGCCAGCCTTGGTCGGAAAACCCCTCGACCTTGGTGATGGGCGCTTAGGTGGAGACTGGCGCCTTGAGCTTGGCAGGCTCGGAGAAGGCGGCAGACCAGCAGCTCATAGCAGCGGGAAAGCGCGGCCAAATAGGGTCTAGACAGCGTGTCTGAGTTGCCCCGATTCCCGCCAAATCATCCGCTTCAGGCGGGGCTGGTTCTGGCACAGCTAGCCCCTTGTGGGCTGCTGCCGCAGAAATGATGGCGGGCAGCTCCTGGAGCAGTGCTCTTACTGCTGGCAGGGAGGAGCGAGAAGCCACTGGGACAGAAGGACCCGCTGGGCGGAGCTCATCGACCTCCGTTTTGTCTAGGAGGGATGCCGCCTCGTCGTAGTTCTCGCTGTCGGTGACGTCATCCAGCCGGTTGAAGCCAGCCGGCTCCTGACCGGCGTCGAAGAAATCCAACGCCTTGTCCAGCGGGTACGAGTCAGCCACCGGAAATTCTTCGTCGGCGGCGGGAGTGAAGTACTCGACCCGGCGAATCTTCTCTGCCACGGGCAGAGCGGCACAGAACGGGCACGAGGCCTGCGGGGTCAAGGCCAGGCCAGCGTGGTGAGCCCCGAGACAGACCTCACACTTAGTGTGCAGGTCTCCGCTGGAAATGGAGCCCGACTGGCAGGTCGGGCAGGGTCTGGCGTCGCTGGACATGGCTGGTAAGTCTTCTCGGATAATCTTGCTCTTTCTGGATAAATTTGCTCTTTAAGAAGCTCTCAGCTTGGCATGAAGAGAAAAAGGAGGCGAGCAGTGGGGTCACTGCGGTTATATACCACGAGGGGGCCCACTATTGGTGGGCGTACATTTAAGCTCTTCATGATTGGCTGATGCGGAGATCATCCTTCCAATAGCAGCTCGCTTAAGGGCTAAGACTAGACGAAATAGAACTGATGATCTAACATTCCTTGTTGTCCAGCTTTTTATGGCTCACTTCAAGGAGTCCCCTGATGGGCTGATTCTGACTACTGATGTAGGCTTATCGCACATAAATATTATGAGCTTCGTCCATTTTTGTATGTATATGCATACTGTCTTGCTACTTGTCCATGTTTTACAGGAGTTTGCAACGGCAGCGGATGTTGAAACCAGCCTAAGTTTGCCGGCCAGCCCTCGTCTGATTTTGAGTGAGTTCAGAACTGATTAGCACTATTCACATGTTTCGCTTAAAGTTGCTTAATATGTATATATGTAAAAAGAATATAAACACTTGTAAAAAAGGAGATCCAAAGGTACTTGCCCAACATTGTTAAAAAGCCTTTACTAGAATAGAATTGTCTTGCTGACCTTAAATGAAGTTCTGATGTTTTAAAATATTGTGTGGATAAAAATTTGAGAGAAAATGTAACAAAAACGTTCATCTTTGTCCACCACAGATGGCAATGAGCAAAAACTGAGTGGATGGATGGTCAGTGCTGAAGGCCGTGTCATCTTTGAGGGGGTCCTGCCAACATTTTCAACAGGGCTTGCAGCAGTGTTTGCCACATTTTACATCTTCAGCCTGCAATATCAAGATGAGGCAGCAAAGACTTTGGAGTTTGTGCAACGGTAAAATGATCCTGTGAAATTATTTATTTTGAAAACACGGCGCTGTAGAAAAAAACAGCAATGCCAAGACTTCAAAACTATCAATCTGGTCATAATAAAAAGTTGGCAAATTTGTTGATGGGGTTTCAATATATTTAAAGGGATGCTCCACCCCTAAGTGAAATTTGGTCTATTTCCATATTCCCCACAGTTTAATAAGTATGAAAAAAGCAGTTAGTAACCAACGCAGTAATTCTCCTGATCTGGAAGCAGTCCATTTGCTTTAGCTTAGCATAAACAATGGAAGTGAATAGCAAAAGTTAGCATTTTGTGTGCAAATGTGATTAAAATTACTCAATAATGATACCAATTATTCTTGGTGACCTCAATAATCATGTTGACTGCAAATAAAAACTAGGAAATAACACAAAGGACTTGCAGGAGCCAATTTAGACTTGGGACTACTTTTCGACAAAGCACCACTGTAACCACTGCTGAATGGCGCATGGATATAACACAGCGGTCAAAAATTACGTGTGATTTGCACGGTATTTTTTTTCTTAGTTTATTACACAGGTGTAATACAAGAAAAAGCCTTACTTATGTAGCAAAGGGATGTGAAAACGAGCCAAACACATACAGCTGCAGCGTATTTCACGTTATTCCCACAGATGTTTGTTTACAGAAGCCGGAGGTTTTTTGGACCGCTGTGTTATATCCATACGCCATGCAGCGGCAGGTTACAGTGGTGCTTTGTCGTAATGTAGTTCCAAGTCTAAATCGGCTCCTGCAAATCCTTCGTGTTACTTTTTACTTTATATTTTCCATCGACACGATTATTGAGCTCACCAAGAACAATTTGCATTGACTATTTTTAATCACTTTTGCACACAAATGCTAGTATCTGTCATTCACTGTTGATGCTAAGCTAAAAAGCAGACGTACTGCTGCCAGATCAGGAGAATTTCTGTGCTGGTTACTAAATGCTTTTTCTCACTTTTCTAACTGTGGGGAAAATGGAAGTAGACCAAACTTCACTTAGGGGTGGAATATCCCTTTTAAAAGCATGATAATTTCTCCAAAATACAGTACATTCAGAAAATATTCAGAGAACATCACTTTTCTCTCATTTTGTTATATTACAGCCTTATACCAAAATAGTCTAAATTCCACACACAACACCCATAATGATGATTTGAATATATTTTTATTCATTAAAATAAAGATCACTGAGAAGTATCGTGTACATTAATATTCACAGCCTTTGCCATCAAGCTCTAAATGTTGTCTTGTTGCATCCTGTTTCCACTGATCCTCCTTCAGATGTTTCTGAAGTTTAAAGCCATACTTTGCCAATTTTTCATATTTTTAAATCATTTTCTTGACCCAGTATGTGCTAAAATGACCCTTTACAGGTTTAATGAAATGCCACTCAGACTCCCATTGCCCTCTGTGGCCAAAATACCGCACTTGCAACTTTAGAGTGTTGGGCCACTCCCCGCTGGACTTAGAAAAAGGAGCTGACATACCTGTCGCTGCAGTCTGCTTCCAGCTTCTTGCATGTTTTAGATCATGAACATAGCTGATTTGTTTTATTTAGTGATGAATCACTCCTGCAGACACTAATGAAAGTACATTTCAGCTGTTAGATTAAGGTGTCTTCGTCTTCGTCTTCGTCTTCCTCCGCTTATCCGGGTCCGGGTCGCGGGGGCAGCATCCCAATTAGGGAGCTCCAGGCCGTCCTCTCCCCGGCCTTGTCCACCAGCTCCTCCGGCAGGACCCCAAGGCGTTCCCGGACCAGATTGGAGATGTAACCTCTCCAACGTGTCCTGGGTCGACCCTGGGGCCTTCTGCCGGCAGGACATGCCCGAAACACCTCCCCGGGGAGGCGTCCAGGAGGCATCCTGACCAGATGCCAAAACCACCTCAACTGGCTCCTTTCGATCCGGAGGAGCAGCGGTTCTACTCCGAGTCCCTCCCGAATGTCCGAGCTCCTCACCCTATCTCTAAGGCTGAGCCCGGCCACCCTACGGAGGAAACTCATTTCGGCCGCTTGTATCCGCGATCTCGTTCTTTCGGTCATTACCCAAAGCTCATGACCATAGGTGAGGATTGGGACGTAGATCGACCGGTAAATCGAGAGCCTGGCTTTCTGGCTCAGCTCCCTCTTCCCCACGACAGATCGGCTCAGCGTCCGCATCACTGCAGACGCCGAACCAATCCGCCTGTCGATCTCCCGATCCCTCCTACCCTCACTCGTGAACAAGACCCCGAGATACTTAAACTCCTCCACTTGAGGTAGGACCTCTCCCCCGACCTGGAGGTGGCAAGCCACCCTTTTCCGGTCAAGAACCATGGTCTCAGATTTGGAGGTGCTGATCCTCATCCCAGCCGCTTCACATTCGGCCGCGAACCTACCCAGCAAGAGCTGAAGGTCAGAGCTGGATGAAGCTAGGAGGACCACATCATCCGCAAAAAGCAGAGACGAGATTCTCCTGCCACCAAACTCGACACACTCCACACCACGGCTGCGTCTAGAAATTCTGTCCATAAAAGTGATGAACAGAACCGGTGACAAAGGGCAGCCCTGGCGGAGTCCAACCCTCACTGGGAACAGGTCCGACTTACTACCGGCTATGCGGACCAAACTCACGCTCCTCTGGTAAAGGGACTGAATGGCCCTTAACAGAAAGCCACCCACCCCATACTCCTGGAGCGTCCCCCACAGGGTGCCCCTGGGGACACGGTCATAAGCCTTCTCCAAATCCACAAAGCACATGTGGATTGGTTGGGCAAACTCCCATGCCCCCTCCATCACCCTTGCAAGGGTATAGAGCTGGTCCACAGTTCCACGGCCAGGACGAAAACCACATTGCTCCTCCTCTATCTGAGATTCAACTATCGATCGGACCCTCCTCTCCAGTACCTTGGCGTAGACCTTTCCAGGGAGGCTGAGGAGTGTGATCCCCCTATAGTTGGAACACACCCTCAGGTCACCCTTCTTAAAGATGGGGACCACCACCCCGGTCTGCCACTCCCTAGGAACTGCCCCCGATGACCACGCAATGTTGTAGAGACGTGTCAACCATGACAGCCCTACAACATCCATAGCCTTGAGATACCCAGGACGAACCTCATCCGCCCCCGGGGCTCCGCCGCTGTGTAGTTGTTTGACTACCTCAGCAACTTCTGCCCCCGAGATCGGACAGTCCATCCCCAGGCATCCCAGCTCTGGTTCCTCCTCGGAATGCGCATTGGTGGGATTGAGGAGCTCCTCAAAGTATTCCTTCCACCGTCCGACTATAGCCTCAGTTGACGTCAGCAGCTCCCCATCCCCACTGTAAACAGTGTGAGCGAGTTGCTGCCTTCCTCTCCTGAGGCGCCGGACAGTTTGCCAGAACCTCTTTGGAGCCGATCGATAGTCTTTCTCCATGGCCTCACCAAACTCCTCCCACGCCCGAGATTTTGCCTCGGCAACTGCCACTGCTGCACCCCGCTTGGCTATCCGGTACCTGTCTGCTGCCTCCGGAGACCCACAGACCAGCCACGCCCTGTAGGCCTCCTTCTTCAGCCTGACGGCTCCCCGAACCTCTGGTGTCCACCAGCGGGTACGGGGGTTGCCACCACGACTGGCACCGGCCACCTTACGACCACAGCTAGCAACAGCCGCCTCGACAATCGCAGAGTGGAACAAGGCCCACTCGGACTCAATGTCCCCCACTGCTCTCGGGACGTGGTCAAAGCTCTGCCGGAGGTGGGAGTTGAAGACCGTCTTGACAGGTTCTTCTGCCAGGCGTTCCCAGCAGACCCTCACTATGCGTTTGGGTCTGCCAGGTCTACGCGGCATGTTCCCTTGCCATCTGATCCAACTCACCACCAGGTGGTGATCAGTTGACAGCTCCGCCCCTCTCTTCACTCGGGTGTCCAAAACATACGGCCGCAGGTCAGATGATACGACTACAAAATCTATCATCGACCTGTGACCTAGGCTGCCCTGGTACCAAGTGTACCGGTGGGCATCCTTATGTTCGAACATGGTGTTCGTTATGGCCAAACTGCGGCTTGCACAGAAGTCCAATAACAAAACACCGCTCGAGTTCAGATTAGGTGGGCCGTTCCTCCCAATCACACCCCTCCAGGTCAAGCTGTCATTGCCCACGTGAGCATTGAAGTCCCCCAGCAGGACAATGGAGTCCCCTGATGGAGCACTATCTAGCACTCGTCCCAGGGTCTCCAAAAAGGGTGGGTACTCTGAACTGATATTTGGCCCATAAGCACAAACAACAGTCAGGACCCGTTCCCCGACCCGAAGGCGCAAGGAAGCTACCCTCTTGTCCCCCAGGGTAAACCCCAACACACAGGCAGAGAGTCTCGGGGCTAACAAAAAGCCAACCCCAGCCCTCCGCCTCTCACCCGGAGCAACTCCAGCAAAGTAGAGTGTCCAACCCCTCTCCAGGTCTCGGGTTCCAGAGCCAATGCAATGTGTCGAGGTGAGTCCGACTATATCTAGCCGGTACCGCTCAACCTCTGCCACAAGCTCCGGCTCCTTCCCCGCCAGCGAGGTGACGTTCCATGTCCCAAAAACTAGTTTTCTTGTCCGGGGATTGGACCGCCAAGGCTCCCGCCTTGGTCTGCCACCCGATTCGCATTGCACCGGACCCTTCATGTTCCTCCTGCGGGTGGTGGGTCCACAGTTGGACGAGCCCATGTATCCGGTTCGGGCTGGGCCCGGCCGGGCCCCATTGGCGAAAGCCCGGCCACCAGGCGCTCGCTCACGGGCCCCAACCCCAGGCCTGGCTCCAGGGTGGGACCCCGGTAACCCTCCGGGCCGGGTACTCCGACTCTTCGTTTTATCCGCCATGAAAGATCCTTCGAACCGTTCTTTGTCTCACCCTTCACCTAAGACCAATTTGTCATGGGAGACCCTACCAGGGGCACTAAGTGCCCCAGACAACATAGCTCCTAGGATCATTAGGGCACTCAAACTCCTCCACCACGATAAGGTGACGGTTCAAGGAGGAGATTAAGGTGTTAAAATAAAAATACGAACGCACAGCGAGGAGATAAGTTTTACGTTTGGTTTCACTAACGGACACTAGGGGGTGCTAAAACAAGCCTAAACTGCCAAGTGTTCCTTCAACGGGAGTCATCCTGTGGTAAATTCAGTTGGTTGTGTCACACCCTGTCCTGTCTCCCCTTATGGTTTAGTCATGTGTCTCTGTTAATTGCTCCCACCTGCCTCTCATTTTCCAATCACCCAAGTTCCCAACCTCTTGTATTTAAACCCCTTCAGTTCTTTGTCTCGTGTTGGATCATTGTTTCTGTCAGACGCGTGCCGGTGAGTGAAGCTGAGGCAGGATCCACACGCGGGTGCAAAGGCAGGCAGGCAGACAAGCAGGAATGGTTTAAAGGCTTTAATACAAAACACAGTGATTGGAAAATGAGAGGCAGGTGGGAGCAATTAACAGTGACACATGACTAAACCATAAGGGGAGACAGGACAGGGTGTGACAGATTGGACATGACGATCCTTGACAGTACATGTCAGAGCATAAAACAATCAAAAACTCAAAGAAATACGGCCATGTTTGCCATTACTGGGTTGGTAGCAGGTGCTTTGATTATTAAAGCGGTTAGAAACGCTTATAAATACTTTTATGGAGACGCAGAAAAAGAGGATTTATCCTCTTTAGAACAACCGGAGTCTGATTTTAATAGCCTTGGACCCGGAAAATCAACACGTCTTTATCTTGATCCACTGATTTCCAGTGTTGGGAGTACCGCGGTACAAAAGTAATTAATTACTGTAATGCATTGCTTTTTGCTGTAATGTGGTAATGTAAGGCATTACAGGGAAAGAAAATGGTAATATTTACTCAGTACAATTGTCAGTAACGCAGTAATTACAATGCATTTTTAAATCCAGAATCAAGATGTGGGTTTCCTAAAAATTAAAATTGCGGAAAGCCCAAAATAAAGATCCGGTATCTACATATATGACGTCATTTATGGACTCAGCTTTGTGGGCATTCTATGAGCAGAGAGGACGCAGCGGTAATGGCTCAAATACTCCAGCTGTGTCCTGCGCGCGGCCGCTGTTATATTCACAAAATCGCTCCACCAAAACAAAGTCATTCACTTGCGATCGTTCATATTCTCTGTACTTTCTGTACATTTTTGACGTGCTTTGCTTCAGCTGAGTTCATAATCTGTGCCCTCGCTCGGTGATTTCGACTCATTGCTGCGGGAGCGCAGCGCATATTAAGCTTTTTTTTGCGTTCGGTAGATCCCTTTGGCTGATTAGAAATCTAGGAAACTGTTTTTCTGGAAGACGGTGAAAACATGCAGCATGCAGGAAGGTTAGAGAGAGAAAGGGCCGGAAATTATTCAAATAAAGTCAAGAAAACAAAACAAAGAGCTTGAAAAGAAAAAAGTAGGTAGATTTATCCCCAATACACATTTTTACCAGTGAAAAGCAATAATAAATAAGCATTTAATATTTATACATGTGATAGAATCAGATCACCCCAGAAGTCAGTCCCACATCCAGGGCCGAATCAAGGCATTTGGGGACCAAAGCAAAATAGGCTTGGAGCCCCCACCACCTCACTCCCTGCTCAGTTAATCTAAGATGGCAGCGTGCTGAGAGTACAGATTGTTGTTGCTTTTATTTAATAAACAATCATTTTAAAGCACTGAGCGTCACATTACCAAATTCATATTGAAGTTGTTTTGGTGAAAGTAACTTAAAGTAATGCCAAAGTAGTGTAATGCCTTACATTTTAAAATCAGTAATATTGTAATGTAATCAATTACATTAAAATGAGGGTAACAAGTAATAAATAATGCATTACAGTTTTGAAGTAACTTGCCCAACACTGCTGATTTCCCTCTTTGCTGTTCACTCTTTCTTGACATTTTTTAATCACAATTGCCAATTTTTGCTCATTTTAAATATGTATTTTAAACATTTTCTAAATGCTTTTTTATATTTTTACATTTTGTGCTTTTGAGAAGCGCCTCATGATTTTTATCTTGAGAGGCGCTATAGAAATGATACTTTCTTCTTCTTTACAGAGACATCGACCCATCGGTTACAGACGATGAAGGGACGAATCGTCTCTCTCTGAAAGCTGACAGAACTGATGTTGAACATTCTTACGGAGAAACAGAAGACAGTTTATCCACTTTGCGAAAACCAGAATATGAAAGCAGCGATGGTTTTGGCCTGGAGATAGCAACTAGTCTACTCAGAGACGTCGAACAATCGGTTTTCCATGAAGAGGATTCTGGATCCCAAACAAATCTCTCTGTGGCCCATGAAGACGCAGAACCACTGACTGAAAAATCTTTCTTTTTCTTTTTTTCTTTTTTTTTTTTTTACCGTGTCCTGTCTGGCTGTGAAGCAAACAGAATTGATGTCTGAATGCTGGTAACAAGCCTTACAGATTTAGTCTCAGGTGGAGCATCTTTCTGGTTTTACGTCAGATGAAGTAACTACGTCAGATTTGGATGTGTTTGACTTAAGAGACTCTGGCTCTAAAGCTCCCAGTGAGCTGAAAGAATTAGAGGCTTTATGGAAGGAGAAGCGAAAACATCTCCGGTTTCAGCGGAAGATTGGCCTGGAGATAGAAACTAGTCTACTCAGAGACGTCGAACAATCGGTTTTCTATGAAGAGGATTCTGGATCCCAAACAAGTCTCTCTGTGGCCCATGAAGACGCAGAACCACTGACTGAAAAATCTTTCTTTTTCTTTTCTTTATTTTTATTTTATTTTTTTTACCGTGTCCTGTCTGGCTGTGAAGCAAACAGAATTGATGTCTGAATGCTGGTAACAAGCCTTACAGATTTAGTCTCAGGTGGAGCATCTTTCTGATTTTTCGTCAGATGAAGTAACTACGTCAGATTTGGATGTGTTTGACTCAATGGGGGGAGGACGCTGGTCTGTCTCTGACTACAGAGAGGGATATTTGGGAGAATCAGGCTGGTCTTTCCACAATTATGGAGGAGAACTTTGGGGAGAATGATGAAATATCACTTTCTTTAGAAGAAAAGGAGGAAATGTCTCCTACTGATGAAGAATTAGAGGAAATAGACAGTGACACATCTGTTTTTTAGAGGAAGAACTGATTCAGGGCGACACATGTGCGCTCCAGAGGGCCCTCAGTCGACGCGCAGGTGCAGTCATAGAGATCGGGGTAGGCCGGTGGTGGTGCGGGGGGCGTTCGGCCACCCCGTCGGTGGGTGACTCGCCGGCTCGGCTGGGGGTCACGGGCGCCGGCTGTAGTGGAGTGGGGTCGGTGATGTTGTCGACCCCCCCTTTCGGCGGGTGGCGTCCCCACCGCAAGGTACTGGGCTTCGGCTGGAGTCTCAGCGCCACCATCAACTCCCCCTTCGGCAGGTGGTGTTCCCACTCCAGGGTGCGGAGTCTCAAGCCTGATTCATGCTTCTCCGTCAGCTCCGCAAGGGACAGACGCGTACGGATTGACGGAAGCGTTTTGCCCTCATACTTCTCCGTCTCCTGGAGAGTGTTGCAAAGCAATTGCCCGGCAGGACAACAGAGGGCGTAGCGCTGTTCTGTGGTATCCTGTCATGTATCGGTCCAAGATAGTGCGTTTATATTGTGTTTTTTGTATATAAGAGACTTTTTAACGCAGACAAATTTGTCTCTCATCCTCCTCCACCTCTTCATGCGCTCACCACCTCTAAACCCACGTTTCCTGTCATTTCCGTCCACAAATAAAACGCTTGCTGTGTATCTTTTCACTCCTCCAGTCACGGGTGAATTAAACGTTCATGCTTTAGAGTTAAGTCGCGATGTATTCTTCAAGCTTTTCCGTGTCTGCCGCTAGTTATCCTCGGCTCTGTTTATGCTTTTGAGGGCGCAATGGCAGCGGTGTAGACAACAGCGGCGTCCTGACCAATCACAAGCTTGCGTTGTCCGTCTCGACTGACGGATGTTTAGAAAAGAGAGCTCGACTCCGTCCGTCCTTGCGGAGCTCTCCGGCAGGCCCGCAAGGACGTTGCGTGTCTCGCACTGACGCAGACGGAGAAGCATGAATCAGGCTTCAGGTGCAGTGCCACTGCAACTGTCAACCTCCCTCCCCTAGGGCAGGTGGGTTTCCCACCCCTGGGTGAAATAATCCTGCTGCAGAGACGACACAGACTCTGTGGGTGTCATTGACCTTGGAGGTATTGGACAGACTGGTCACCCTGGCGGCGCCGTTGTAGTTAACAACACCCAAAGAGGGAATGACATGCAGCAACAGGCCACGCGTGCATGGCTCAGTCTACTCGAAAGGCACATCCTCAGACTGAGCAGCAACGGCAGGCCATGTACGACCTGAAGGTCGCATTATGCTCAGCTCGGTGCCTGGCGCTTCCTGATTGTGACAAAGAGTTCCACCTTGAGGTCGTGTTCTCATCTAACTGCTTCAGTGTCGGTCTTTATCAAGTATATGACTGTGACAGGCGTGTCGTAGCATATGCTAGTAAGCTCTTGTCCGGTCCTGAGTTTAAATACTCTTGACTGTGAAAAGCTTTGCTTTCCACCATGTGGGCAGTTAAACACGTTTCCAGCTACATTGGTGGACAGAAAATCATCGTCATTGAAACACAACATCGGCCAGTGACCTTCTTTCCGCTTCCGGTCGGTAACAAGATGGCGCCTGTGCTTGGCTTAGCTGCAGTCACCGGCCACTTTTTCAAACTTTTCTCCACTAACCTCCTCTTTTCCACCTTGCTCCTGTCTGCGATACTCTTCAGTAGTGTCCCTGCTGCCATCTCCTATGATCGCCAGACTCTTTTGTCCTTCCGTTTGTTCACGATCGCCCACGATATTCTGGTCTGGTTGAACTCTGCCCGAGTGGTAATTCTTTTCTTAGCCAGCCCCAGGGTTCTGGTCGTGGTGGAGGCCTAGCTGTTGTTTACAGAGACCATCTTCCACGTAGCTCTACAACCTCTGGTCACTTTGCTTCCTTTGAACTGCAGCTGAGTAAAGTCGGGTGTAAGGACCCGTTCTACTGTGCTGTGGTCTATCGTCCACCTGGTCCAAACACTTCTTTCCTTCAGGAGTTTAGTAACTTTCTATCCTCCACTGTGAAGCTGTCCAGACTGGTGATTGTTGGTGACTTTAACATCCACGTTGATGATCCCTCCCATCACTTTGCCATGAATTTCTCCAGCACTATGGACTCCTTCAGCTTTACCCATCATGTTTCTGGCCCCACACACACCAGGGGGCACACTCTGGACCTTGTTTTTACTTCTGATCACCATTGCATTTTCTTTAACTTGTCAGTTTCTGCGTCCCCACCTCCTGCTCGCCGTATGGTTAGTTCTCGTTTTCTTAATGAGAGCACAGCTAGCAATTTTTCTGCTGCTTTTGATCCACCCTGTTCTTCTGATAACGACCCAGATTCCTTACCTTCTCAGTCTAACGATCACTGCCTCTCCATTCTGGACAATATCTGTCCTGTCAGAACCAGATTAGTTCCTGCAGTGAACCCTACTCCCTGGTTTCATGACAGCCTTCGCAGCCTAAAGTGCCAATGCAGAAAAATTGAGCGTTTGTGGAAGAAAACTCATCTCCACGTCCATCTGCTGCACCTAAAAGATCTTCTGACATCCTTTAACTCTGCAGTCAGAGACGCTAGGGTTTCCTATTTTTCCAACCTGGTGTCCCAGAGCAAAGGGAACCCCAAGGTGCTGTTTAACACCATCAGCAGCATCGTCTCTCCTGCCTCTCCTACAGCCTCCATCCACTCTGTTGCAAACTGTGAGAACTTTCTGTCTTTCTTTGTGGACAAGTCAATAAGGTTAGATCTAGCATCTCTCCTTCAGCCTTATCACTGCCTCTCCTGACTCCAACCAGGCCCATCATCCTAGATAGCTTTGCTCCTGTTTCTTTGCCTGAGTTAACCAAACTAGTTAACTCTATGAAGACCTCTGCATGCCCCCTCCACATCTTACCCTCATCTTTGTTTAAAAATGCTTTTCAGTCCATCGGTCCCAGCGTGCTCTCTATAATTAATGCTTCTCTGGTTTCTGGTCAGGTCCCTGCTTACTTTAAGAACGCTGTAATCCACCCGCTTCTTAAAAAAATGAGTCTTGACCCCTCTCTCCATAGCAGCTTCAGACCCTTCTCTAAACTTCCGTTCATCTCCAAGATCTTAGAAAAGGTTGTGGCTAAACAACTCACAGCTGCTCTTGATGAACATAACATCTATGATAGCTTCCAGTCAGGTTTTCGTAGAGCTCATTCTACTGAAACAGCTCTCCTTAGGGTCTCTAATGACCTTCTGACTCAGTGATGCAGGGGACTGTTCTGTTCTGGTCCTGCTGGACCTGACTGCAGCTTTTGACACTGTTGACCATCACCTGCAACTGGAGAGGCTGAGAGACTGGGTAGTTCTATCAGGAACGGCTCTGGAGTGGTTCTCCTCCTATCTTTCTGAGCGTTCCTTTTCTGTGGCCGTCTCCAAGTTTAGGTCCTCCACCACCTCCCTTACCTTCTTGGAAAATTAACGGGTTCTTAACCTCTAACCGGAAGCCCGTTAAGCATCAAGACCTCTTCATGGCTTGTGATAACCCTAGCGACATCACATGACATGCAGATCTATTGGCGTGAAGTCAAAGGTCTTTCTCGTGTACCCGGAACTGATAAGGATCTGATTGCAGACTCTCTTGCCAAACAAGGTGCAGCTGTTGGTACCCCATGGTCCTTTAACCCCTTGTGGCTCCCTGACAGTGTGTCTTCTCGGTCAAACCCACCCCGTGTGTGTGTCGTGACTTGAGCTCAGGCCGTTAACGCGTCCACCTCTCGACCGTCCGATGGTTTTGAGTCTGTTCTTCTTGTCTTTTCTGAAAACAACCTTGTCAGTCTTCAGTCCCAGGACTCTGATATTAGCAGGATGATCCTGTACCTTTCTGATCCGACAGCTCATCTGCCTTCTCCTGTCAAGCTTGACTCCGTTCCTGAGCTATGGGCTCTCTTTCGTGTTCGTGTCATTCCCTCTCTAGGTGTTGTTAACTACAACGGCGCTGTCAGAGTGACCAGTCGATCCACAGCCTCCAAGGTCAGTGACACCCACAGAGTCTGTGTCGTCTCTGCAGCAAGATTGCTTCACTCGGGGGTGGGAAAACCACCTAAAGCTTGGTTTATGCTTGACGCATTCACTTTCCATTTGGTGATGCGGCTCGCAGATGGAACGCGCTTCACAACTTGCAGCGTTTATAGGTTCATGCGGCTTGTCTCTGCGGTGAGCTAATATTCTCTCAAACTGTAGGGGGCAGCATAGAGCTCTACGGCATGCATCCAACACTACACCATAGTAGAAGTAAAAATTACTGTTTACAACATGGCATTCCAGCATGTTTTAACAGCGTCCTCGTCTTTTCCGACAGTGCGAGCTATTTCTCTCCAAGAATTATTAACAACGTGTTGATCGCGGTGATCTTTGAGAGCTGAATCATACAAATGTCTGTATTTACGAACCTCTGCCATACTAGTTCTTGCCAGTCCTCCATGTTTTTCCGCGTCCGACCGTCCGCATGGTTAGAAAATTTCCTAGGTGCGCGGTGCGGAAATTTTGGGCCGTGCGGAGGCGCTGTGGAGGGGCGTGGTTGTTAAAATGACGCAACCTCGCGGATGCGTCAAGCATAAACAACATTAACTTAGGGGAGTTTGCAGTGGCACTGCACCTGAGACTCCGCACGCTGGAGTGGGAACACCACCTGCCGAAGGGGGAGTTGATGGTGGCGCCGAGACTCCAGCTGAAGCCCAGTACCTTGCGGTGGGGATGCCACCTGCCGAAGGGGGGGGCTGACAACATCACTGACCCTACTCCTACAGCTGGTGCTAGTGACCTCTAGACCTGACGTTGGTGACTCGCCTACCACAGGGGGAAGGTTGAATGCCACCCTGTGACCACACTGGCTGACCCTGATCTCTGACTGCACCTGCGAGTTGTAACGTCAATAAACCATTACGCTACAGCGTCGACCGAGGGCCCTCCAGAGAACACACCTGTGCCAGACACGTTCTGAGACATTGCATTCACCTGCAAACAAACACTTCATATTAGATTCATCCAAACACAGGGTTGCTTTTTTAATACCAAAGTCTTTTTAATATCAAAGTCTTTTATAAATTGTCATGTTTTATAATTGTTTAGTAATAAATTTCTTAACCTTCTTAAACTTGACTCTTTCTTGAAATAAACACAGAGTGGGTGTACATTGATCACTGAACAGGCAAAGATCTTTAGATCTTCTGAATTAACAAATAATCTTTGCTATTAAATTAAATCTTTAAAAATAAATATTATAATCTTTTGATTAAACATAGACCAAGCAAGTTGGTGTATGAATTTATATCTATTATATTTATATATCCATATATAATCTCATTCATCAATTTGTTTGATCTTAGGAATTAAAATATAAGCTGATAGCAACAGCCTTTAATTCCTATGTTTAGGTCATTAACCCTACAGTAACATTGAATCATCTCTGGTTTCGGTGTTTAACTGGCTTATGCAACATGTGGTGATCTCTCCTCACATCAGCATGGAGCCATAAAAACTCTTCCAGACAGAACATCACTTTATTTAGAAGTAGGAAATATAAAAACATAGATGGAGTAAACTAAGGAAAGATGGGCAAAGCGGGCAGATCTAAAGGCTCCTTATGCTAAATAAATGGGACTTGTGGTATAGCTAGTTTGTGCTGACACGCAGCGGTCAGGGTTGTACAACAGCTCGTATCTATAGAGGGGAAGCCAACATACTCACACTGCTTGTAAACTTCATTGACATTTGAGAAATCATTGATGTCAGCGAGAAGCACGGTGGTTTTAACAACTGCCAGAAATAAAAGTACACTGCATGAAGAACATCTGCAGAACAATGGCTTCTACACAGAGGATCGCCTCACCGTTCTCATAAGTGCATCCTGCATGTGCAGCTCGGGGGTGACGATGGCTGAATATATCGCGTTAGCGTTCACACTTGTTTAATTTTCTATTTTAATTCTGGTGCCTGTTAGCAGCTGAAACACATCATCACGTGCTTGTGGATATCAAATATTCTATATGAAGACATGACTGTAATAATAAGTGTAGCAGGATGAGGTAATCTGCTCCTGATTTTAATAAATAACACCTGGTATTAAAGTCAGGAGCAGATTACCTCATCCTGCTACATAAGTAAAGGTTAGCTGCTGTAATTTTAGTGTGCTCATAGAAAACGTGACAAAAGAACACAAAACATATTTCTCTTTATGACCTATATAGTTGTCATCAACATAACATGATTTACAGAATACATGTGACCAACTAACTTCATGTTCTATCACCGGATGTTTGGATCATAGACTGTCTGACACGGACCATGAACGCAACAACTCGTGTCGGATTCACGGACACATCCGTCTGTCGGAATTCATGGCTCCGCCTCCACCCTGCCTCTTTACGTCATCTGTCATTCCTGACCACAGACGGTGATGGCGGAGGTTGACGAATCCGACATAATGATGAACTACCACGGTGATTTCTCAAAGACAGAGAGGAGGAGCTGCCGCTATCCTTACTGCGTTGTCTGGACACCTATTCCAATTTTATCGTAAGAAGCTAACGCATTCCAGCGATTTGCTAGTTTAACGCAACGTGTTATCCCTGAACATAATACGGATTAGTTGTGGCTGGGTGGTGTTTTGATATATTTCATGGTTATGTTCAATATATTCTGTGTTGTGTTGCACAACCAAACACATGAGGTGGCTCATTGATCATGCAGGTGGGTGCTTCCCTTCGTCGGTCACATGGGCATTTGCACCTCAGCGGGAGTCATCAGAGATTTCGCAGGATCTTATTTTGTCTCGGTGAGTTCTAAATTGTATGGCACGTCGTTTTAACATATAAGTATACAACATGATGAATGTCGACTTTCGATCAAAATTATAATTATCAGAATTTACATTAATATACATCTAATTTGACATTCCTACTAATAAATCGTAGACAGGTTTAACGTTTCCTTTAAAAATAAAACATTATTTAATTAATGTTAAATAAAAAAGACACTTCCGATTTACAGGACTTTTTTTATCAGTACTTTTTTTGAAAATTACTTATACCACGAACATTCTTTCATT
The DNA here is from genome assembly GCF_043380555.1 of Nothobranchius furzeri. Taxonomy (NCBI): domain Eukaryota; kingdom Metazoa; phylum Chordata; class Actinopteri; order Cyprinodontiformes; family Nothobranchiidae; genus Nothobranchius; species Nothobranchius furzeri. The sequence continues at coordinate 40,707,812 of NC_091745.1, read as the reverse complement.
ACAGGAATAATTCACCCGTAGGGATCAGGAGCCTAAAGCAAACATACAAATACTCTGAATACAATTTATTACATAGACAGGAGATGTTTCTGATATTTGAAATGTTTATGGATAGGATTAATTCTGGATGACTGAAATATGTTCTTTATTTTGGACTTGTCCATCAGTTTAAATGCATCGTTTCCTTTGCTGTTTCAACAGCAGAGAGTAGCTGCAGTGTCAGGTTTATTTAGGGCTGCTCAAGAAAATTGCTGTGGCTTTCAAAATAAAAGCTGACTTCAAATTAAAAGTAGCGTAATTTATATTAGCAACTGTGTTTTTAGAGTTTAGTGGTTTATCATTTAGTTTATCTTAAATATTTGGTAAGTCTAGGTAATAATTAGTGTGCTCTACAAAAATCAGATCTTTATTTTCAGAGGGCAAAGTTAGATTTAGGAGTGCTCAAGCAAATAGCCTAAAATCACCACTATTTATCATGCAAGCATTTCACATGCTGCAGCACTGATGCTACCCCGATGGCCATTTATGATTTAGTCACAATCACAACATACTCTTCAGCAATAAACTCACTCAGCTTCATAAACTTGAAATGTTACATTTTGTTCTTGCTGTCCAGGAGGACAACATGGGGTTTGGCCGGCCAACAAAGTAAGTTAAATAATACGATTCTTGCCTGTGTTTTTTCTGAAGGAGGGTTGAAGTGAGCACACTGATGGTAGCTATTGTTGCAGGTACTGGAAACTGGACGTGGACAAGGTTTGTGGCAACGGCGCCGCCACATGGGACCAAGCAGTGCACGATGCATCCGAGGAATACAAATGCAGGCCGGTATGACTTCGTTCAGGAGCTTTTATTACTGCCTGTTACCACATCGATATTAACATTATGCTTTTTTTTAATTATTGAAGCACAATTTGTGCCTGGATAACTGCCACTCCCACGTTGCCTTGGCCCTAAACCTGATGCGATACAACAACAGCACCTCCTGGAACATGGTGAACCTGTGCATGCTGTCGTTTATTCATGGGAAACACGTGAGGTAAGTGTTGCTTTGCTTTGAGGACGCTGAAGGCTAAATGAAGTGACATCACCTGGTTTTTGGTACCGAAGTGAAGAAGCTTGACCAGGCCACGTTATTCAGCAAACTGACGGTTTTGAAAACGTGACATTTACAATCTCCAAAGAGCTTCTTTAAACTAAACAGGAATAAAGCTGAGCTCCGAATCCATCCTCTGAGGTAGAAAACTATTTATGGAAGAAAGATAACTGCATCATCTGGAAAATAAGTTTGATATTTAATATTCTCCCTGTCTCTTCATTGGAATAAGTCCGTGCCGTGGCTGGGTTATCGTTGCAATGAGAGAGAGCAACCCCCCTTCATTATTCTCCACTGACCCACATAGAGAACAGTGCAGCCAGGGTGTGCGGCGTCTTCGTATACACTCCCACGGCTCAGGAGGCGAGTTGTGTAATTAATCACCGACAGCAGCGCTCCCCGACTGCACCGCCGCTGGAGGTCACCGCTCTGCTGGAGCTCCCTGCGCCGGCGGGCGGGGTGGACAGCGGCACTTGGTGTGGGCTTGTGGGAGTTAAAGTTTTTCCTTTGCTTACTTTTAATTCCTCTTACTCTCTGTTTTTGTTCCCCAGCTGGGCAGCTTTCCTGAAAACCTGGCTGCCCTTCGTCATGCTGTCCGGAGTCCTCACCACCTTCATCCTGACGCTCAGCCTGTAGCGGCGCAGACGGCTTTGCACACTTGCTGGTACGAGCGGTGTTCGGACTGAGCAAACATTGGGACAGAACACGCCAGACAAAGGACTGCAACGTCTCATTGAGAGCAAAGCTTTTTTTTTTTTGCCGTTTAGTTTAAGTGAGGAACACTACCAGTGCTTCCTTCCTTTTCACACAATGGTCTTTTATTTTGAAAATATCAAAACTCCCCTCCATGGGATTGAGATTTCAGCGGGATGCAGTTTTCATGAATGAAGGTTTAGATTGGGAGTTTTTGGAGGTCTAATCTTAATTCTATTGAGGATTTAAACTAAAATGGATAAAATAATCTCAAAGCCGTGAGTCCTAATTGATTGTTAATCCAGAAGATTTGAGTCGCCACCAGAGATAGAATGATGAGAGACTCGCATGTAAAAAGTTGTGTTGTTGTTATTTGAATCTGTTTTATTTTTATTTTTTTCAGACAAACTGAATGTTTTCCAACTGTACAATCTCATGCTGGATTATCATCTTGTTTTTAAATCTGCGTGATAAATAATCTAATTTATTGTTGTGCATTTTACTCAATTTCCAATAGTTTGGTGAGTTTAATGAGGTTGCTGCCCTGCCTCCTCAGGCAGACGGTGATCGCCCTTATTGTCCTCTGTATCTTTAAGGGAACCACATACCTTTTTTTTTTATCTCACAGATTCTGTGTGATATGAAGCACCATCAGGTTATAGGAACCTTTATACCCACAGCGAAGCCGACTAGGAGAGTCAGCCGCAGAAACGAGCAGCATTAAATTTGTTCACTTTTGCTCCTGTGCTGTAGTTTGATTTCTTTTTTAGCTTATTACCGTTTGGCTGCAGATTAAAGATGTGCATTTTTGCAACGCGTTTGTTTTTGGGAGTTCTCTTTTGTGCACCCTACCAGTGCTCGGGGTGTCCGCTTGGCTGCGAGTGTTTCGCCGTCACTCACACTGTGAAGTGTGTGTCCAAGTCTCTGCTCAGAGTGCCACAAAACATTCCGGGGTATGCCCGGACTGTCGTCATCACTGGGAATAACATCCATCAGATTGGAGCGGAGTCGTTCTCAGAGCTGGAGAATGTCACAAACGTCATTTTGAGCAACAACAGGTGAGAACTTCAGCGTTTTGCTTCACTTGTGTACATTAAGCATGTCTGACTTTAGAAATAAAGGTTATGTCTGTGAACGTGGCTTCTGAGGCAAATTACTTCATGTTGATATAGTGAGAAATCGGGATACCGATACCAGTACCGATATCGGTAAAAGTGAACCGATACCAGTATCGATATCGGTAAAAGTGAACCGATACCAGTATCGATGTCGGTAAAAGTGAACCGATACCAATGCAGTAGCTTGAAAGTGGCTTCACTGTAACTTGTCATTTCTGTTCACCAATTATTTTAGTTTTGTGATCATTTCTATTAATATGTATATTTTTATCTACCTCACAGTCTTTTCCTCATGAAAGCAGAGAAGAAAATAAAACCTGCATTCCGATTCATAGCATGTTTTTGTGTGGTAGAAGTATCAGTAATCGGTATCGACGAGTACTCAGATCCAAGTAACAGTTTGGAGAGAAGTGGTATCGTTGCATCCCTAGCGAGAAATGAATCCGGATGCTCCCAGCTCTTCGCGTGTTTTGACACGTTGGGATGTCATCCTATAAATCAGACGAAGGCATCAAGAGCAGCACAGAGTCACGATACTGATACTGTGGTAGTTAAGGATGTATTGAACAAAACCATGTTAGATGAATTTCCAAGCAAAGGAAACCACCTGCTGTGTCTTTAAGGAGGTTTCACAGTGTCGATCATCTTCTCAGGATCACAGAGCTGGCGGCCCACACCTTCTCTGCCCTCATCAACCTGAGCTTCCTGGACCTCAGTGGGAACCAGCTAGCCCTCATCCATCCAGAGGCTCTCAGCATCCCTGGAAGTCCTCTCCAAGAGCTCGACCTGAGCTGTTCTCTGTTCAACTTCACCGCCCTGACAGACCTCGCCACGGCTCTGCGCTGGGGTGGCCTCTGGGGGCTCCTCCGCCTTGACCTCTCTGGAAACCGTCTGGCCCTGCTTCCACCTGGGATGTTCTCCCACGTCCCCAGTCTACAGCAGCTCCTTCTGTCCAACAACTCGCTGGTGGCTGTCTACAGCGGGACCTTCTCTGGCATGGATCACCTGGAGACCCTGGATCTGACACACAATGCCTTTGGGACTTTCAGGAATGATGCTCTACAAGAGCTGGAGAGGCTCGGGAATGTCAGAATCCTTCTCGGTGACAATCCGTACACCTGCTCTTGTGAGATCCGAGAGTTTGTCACGTGGCTGAATGACTCCAGAGCCCAGGTGGATGTGGATGCCGTCAGATGTGTGTCACCAGCAGGTGTAACCAATGTCCGGCTGCAGGGACTCACTGTCCAGGCCATTGGTTGTGTCTCTCCAGTTCTCCCTGAGGTGACTGACCTCACGCTGCAGACGTCGTACGTCTTCCTGGGTCTGGTTCTAGGCCTCGTGGGCATGATTTTCCTGTTTGTGCTTTACCTGAATCGCAACGGCATGAAGAAATGGATCATAGAAACGAGAGATGCCTGCAGGGACGTTCTAGAGGGGTACCACTACCGGTATGAGATCGACTCAGATCCTCGGCTGGGGCGCATTGCAGCCGACAGCAGCAGGCCGCAGAAGCATGGAGGACTGGCCCCGTCTCAGCAGCTGCCTAATGACACCTGCGTTGTCCAGGACCCCACAGAAACACACGTGAAACGGGCAACTACCTCCCCATCAAATTGACTTCTGATGTTTGAGTGTAATTAGTTAACAAAATTTGATTTTCTGTGAATTTGACACAGTTCCAACCTTTAAAACCCTTGTTGAAAGTGCCTTTGTGATCGTAAGGCAAGTTTTCTCATTGAATTGAGCTTCTTCCTGTTTGTTGTTTCATCATTAGAGTTTGGGGTGGATTTTTAATCAAATGAAACCATTAATTAAACAATTGTGCTAAATAAAAACTCCACGAATAAGCCATCCCATGTCCATATTATTGAATTTTAAACCAGCTGAAGATTAAAAATGTGTTTTCTGCCGAAACAAAAATGATTTTCAAGAAGTCACAATTGTTTGTAACCCCAAACAGCTGCTAGAAATTAAAAATGCAAACCAAACAAGAGCAACGCTCTTAGGTTATTTATTTGATTAACCCCATCTTTTAATTAACTCATCAGTTTGATCAAAAGGTTTACATAAAACTGAATTAACTTGGATGATTTTGCAACCAGTTACTAACTCAAACTAATCGGAATTTTAATCATTAATATTTATATTATATTAATACAACCCATCGTTTAAAGGCAGCCTTGAAATCAGGGGCGTGTCCAGGGAGTGGCCTGGGGTAGCACATGCCACCCTTGGAATCTGATTGGCCACCCCAGGTGCCACCACACTAAGTTCCAGTTTAAATTGACTTTACATTGTCGACAAAAGGCTTGGGTTGTAAACTCCAAAATAGTGTGTGGTTGCATGCACCTTTCACCTTGTTTTCTAGCCCAGGTATGCAGTATTAATATTATTTAATATTTTTCATATTCACATACATAATATTTAGAGTCCCACTCAACTCCAGTTGGTGGCAGTAATGACAAGAAGTGACTTGCTAACCACCACAAAAGTAGAAGATGAAGAGGGGGAAAAAATTGTGATTGTGCAACGTGACACTCAAAAATTCACTAGAAAGTAAATAAATAAACGATTTGTGTAAATAAATAAATAAGCATAACCATTGGTGCCACCCATGGGCCACCCCATTTTAAAAGTCCTGGACACGGCTCTGCTTGAAATGTGTCTTTTTTTTAGTCAAACCAGTAAAGTTTACACTGTGCTTGTTTAGCCACATTTTAAATAGCTTAAATTATAATTTTATCTCTTTTTGCATTAGTAGTCAATGATTGTACACACACACACACACACACACACACACACACACACACACACACACACACACACACACACACACACACACACACACACACACAGCACATAAAATATTAGTATTTGCTGTGGTGAAACGATTATTTATTACTATTATTGTTTACCCAGTTAGTGCCCCTAATTTCGCATATATTAGCAGGCCTATAGATTGTTGTTGGATGACGATAAACATGTTAATTCTGAATAAACTCTGGATTTAATTGTTCTTTGCCCTCTTTCTGTGACTCTGCTGGGCGCTGTGCTTTCCTGCAGGTGAGGCGAGTGTGATTAAGTGTGGGCAGACAGTGAAAATGGGGCAAAATGAAATATAATGTTTGGAAACACACCTGCTGCTGCTGCCTGTGCAGCTGTGCGCATGTCAGCCCTGCCCTTTCAAAGCATGCTCAATCATTTTAAAAAGTGAAAATCTGTTAAATTGAATGCTAAATGTTTTTGCGTCACGAACTACTGCGCCAAAATAAAAATCGAAAGGTAACCCTTCTGAATTCCCCTTCCGCTCATATCCGCTCGGCGTGACGTCACGACTCACCTGTGGGTGGGTGTTTAGGATCTGGGATTAGCTGTAGCCGCAGGTAATAGCCAAACATTGGGAGAGACTCGGGTTTTTAACCAGCGACGAGGCGAATGAGCGGGCGCGCGTGTCCCGGTCGCGGCTCCGGACTGCGGGCTTTAGGTTGGGAAAGTCGGTCGTTTTGGAGTTTTAAACAACAACTCACCTGGAAGTCTGCGAGGTTTCAACCTCCGTCTCGTTTTCTCTCGGTTTGAAGCGCGAGCAGGAGTCTGAGACTTCCGCGGTTCGTTCGCTGGGAGACGAGCACAGCTGTTCCCTCTTTATGCGGTAAGTCCAGCAGAGCAGCTCAGGGATGAAAGCGGAGCTGAGGAAGGGCCTGGCCAGTCAGGACGAGCCGATGATGAGTAGTGCTCAGTGCTATTTCTCTGAATACTCTCGAGTCCGCAGGTTAAGTGGTTCTGCAGGTTGTTTTGAGCTGACACGGCTTTAACCTGTAAACATTCCTCTTCCTCAGGTCCCAGGTCCTTTGAGCCATGCCTGGCCACAACAGGGGAGCTCCCCAGGCACCCAGCCACCACCATCCCCACACCTCAGGGTCCAGGACTGACAAGTACAGGCAAACCCGGCCCGCATACCGGGACGGGGCTGCTAAGCACGACTTCTACAGGGATCATCATGGAGATCATCAGCACAACGAGCGCCCCCGGTATGCAGAGAACAAGTACGGTCACGGCAGAGGACACCCACGGAACGGCACGGCCCGGAGCTCAGAGACTATAGGATTTATTCCAGGGTCAGCAGACAGCGTGCCCACCAGCAGGCCCACCTGTGGCTCCTGCGCTTCAAGGGGCTGGAATAGCTGCAAGGCTCTCCTCTGTTGTTTGCTGACCTGTGGCTTTTACGGCAGCCGGGAGCCCTGTCTGCCTGTTAATGAAAGCTCCACCGACCACCCACATAAAATGGGCAGTGAGCCTCCTAATGGCATGGCCTTGAGCAACCCAACACGTGACATCACCTTGGAACCCAAAAAACACTCCAATTTACCTGCAAATGAAAGCTTCCGATACCAAGATGTTCGCTTCAGGGGGGAGATCGTAAGTTACCCGGTGAACGCCCCCAAACGGACCCGTGCACCTGCTAAGGGGGAGAGCCAGCGACCGGTCAGCAACACCAGCCTGCTGTCCAACGACTACTACGATCTGGACGACCCGTGCGACAGCACGGATGTGGACTCTCTCATCACCAAGAAGCTGCTGGAGCTCTACGCATTGCATCAGATCGAAGAGCTTGCCAAGTGCACATCCGACCAGTCCTTCTCCCGCAAAACCAACGAGATCAGCGAGCTCATCTACAGCATCGCCCAGAACTACAACCTGGAGGAGCAGGAGGCCGAGTGCAAGCTGGTGCACGGGGTCATCCGCATCAGCACGAGGAAGACGAAGAAAAACCCCAGCCACAAACAAGCGGCGCAGCGTCCCAACGGCAGGAACGACGGGACGCTCCCCGACAGCGGCACCGAGACCATGACCTTCATGAGCAGCGACTGTAAGAGTTGCATGACACCGTTTTTGTCTCGCAGTAATAATCGGTGCAGTAGACTTTTCCACTTGTCTTGTTCAGCAGAAGGCCAGAAATAACAAACATCTGACCCGTTTCCCCTTCGGTGACTCATCGTGTCTGCTGGGACTCTGCTGTCTTTGTTTATAAACCCTCAAACACAAAGCAGTTTACAGGCCTATTAAACAATCTGCTAATCCGAGGCAAGTTGATACAAGTGCGGAAAACCCAAAACCTTGTGAGAGCAGATGACCGGACTATTGATCACACTGGAGCTTATTGAGGGCCCTTAAGAGGCCCTCTGTGTTTGCTTTGCCACATTTCATTTCTGCGTCTATTTAGTTCTAATTGTGTTACAGATCCGGAGGTGAAAGTGTCTGAGCGGACGCCGTCGGATGAGCTGGCCAGGAAGATGAGACCTTACAGTGGGAGAAGTGAGTGCACCTGGGAGTTTTCCATGACGGGTGTACTGACCCGTTTTTTGTCTGGAGAAATTCGGGTGTAAAATTTAGCGTTCCTCCGTCTGTGATTGTCTGCATGGTGAGGCTCCCATCTCCCCTAACCATTGTGCCGTCTGCAGCTGCAGGCTTTCTCTCACCTCCTCCCTACTTTCCAGCAGCACACTTCTCTAACAAACAGCATTCCTTCTCCTTTTTCTTCGCACATTACAGTCCCACCTAATGCCGTGCCGGTCTTCCAGGCTCTTTTATCCCCCCCACCCCAGCTCAGCGGTCATGCTACACCTCCCGCTAAAGCAGCAGATCGAGTCACATCAAATCTACACCTTGTAACGTTACGTCATGTTAGCAAACAACTTGGGTTACTAATAAATTACAGTGCAACTGGCTTTTTTTTCTCCCTTCAAACTTGCTTTTTAGCAAACAGGCAGTTTAAAGGTGTCTGGTTACACGCCTCTGAATGAGGGTACAGCACGTTGTGTTTCTGCAGCTTTCTCACTGCACGAACCCTCCCCGTGCAGATGATGTAGAGCCCTCGCTGTTTGAGTTGTTTAATTGTACAAATGTTGCTTCTCCACCAGCGTATTCCTCCAGCACCGCCACGGTCTCCTCGCCGTACCATCACGACACAGGAAGTCACTCGTCAGGAGCTCCTCTGCTCATCTGAAGAGACTTGATGTGCTTTTACTGCAGAAGGGTGTCACCCGACTGCTGTTGCTACTGCCATGGATGCTGTTACTGAGCAGAGCACCGTTCTCTAGATGGTTACAGTTCTCCAGTGAGAGGAGAAGACACTTTTTGCTATGAATTGTCCCCCTGAACAAAGGTGTGTACGTTGTTTTTTGATGTTTAGGTAAACCTGTGATCAGTGTTCTAAAGATTTAGACTTCTCTGAAAACATCAGTCAGCCGTCAGAAAGCCACAGGATCAAACCCCGTGGTAGGTCATAACCGTCCTCCTTCCTTTTTTAGTTTTACAAGCGTTGTGTTGTCTGAGCTGATCTGTTACCGTTTCTTTAACCTGAGATGTTTTTTTTTTTTTTTTTTTTTTTTTTTGCTGCTGCTGCTGATGTTTAAGCAGCAGAACTGTGCTGAAGCCATAACTGTTCTTGAAATGATGTTGCATTGTGCCGTTTGGTGTCTTTTTTTATATTACCCAAAAAGTTGTATTTTAAAAAAATAAACTAAATTCTTGTGTTTTTTATTGCATATTTAAGTGTGTTTATGTTCTCTTGCAGCCACAAGTGGAATACTGGCATATTAGTGTAGCTTTCATACACCAAGAAATCATTTTTCATTCGAGTTTCTTCCTCTCCAGCTCACTTTTCCTTTTTTTTCCGAATCTGGGATTGTTGCAGGCTCGTCTCCGAGGTCAGCGTTCTAGCAGGTAGAGGCTTTTTCCGCCCTCAGCAAAAGGAGGAACTCGTTTGGCTGGTTCTGACAGAAAGGAAATAAAATCCCGAGGTTTGTCTTTGTCATTCATGGAAAAAGGAAAGAAGCAATTCCGATAACTAGACTTGCTGCAGGAGCCTGAAGAGAATGAAGAGTTTGGTTTCTGGTTCTAATCTGTTTTAGGACGCGTTGATCGTTGTTTCACGTTTTCTTGTTTCTGCTCAAATGAAGATGTTCAGTTTGAATGCACCGGGTTCTAAGTTTTCAGTAAATCTAGCAGATTACAGCCACCTTATCCTAACAACTCCAACATTTGGATGATTTCATATCTGCTGAAAAGAAAAATTGCTGCAGCAACAAAAATGTGTAGTTTTTTTCCACTTTGCACTCGATTTGAAGCATTTTGGACTCTCCTTTTGTCTTGTTTGTGTTGCCGTTTCCACGCGTAACCCCATTTCCACCGGCTCACCGCCCCCACCAGCACATTCCTGTTTTACCTGTACGAGTTGTCATGTAAAGACAGGGTTTCACAACTAACATACCACAAAGTAGGATGACTAAGCCTGATTTCTCAAATAACTACATGCAGACAGTGTTTTTTTATACTGCGCTGAGTTTAGCGTTCGTGCCATTCTGTCCCTTTTTGTGACGATGGGGTGGGGGGATCTTGATGCTGTGGTTTTGTGAGAAATGCAAAAGTAAGAAAATATTTGCCGCTAGTCTTCTGAGAAAAAAAAACTTCCACCAAACGTCCTCTAGAGGGAGACACAGCACAGCAGTACAGGCAGAAAAAAGGTTTTCTGTTCCATTTGAAGCCACAAATGTGTGTTTTCATTCTAATTTTAGATTCTCTCCTTTAACGCGCAGGCTTACGCTTGACTTTCTGAAAAGTTTGCTGAGCACAACATGTAATGGAGGATGGATCCACGGATCGGACTCAGTCGTGTACAAAAATATATTTATTCAAGTTTTCTGGAAATGCAGATGCTTATTTACAGCAGAGGAGCTCATCGACACGTAGGATCAAAACTCAAAAACCTCTCAGGAGTTCTGCTCAGACGGTGAAGTGACCTCAGCTTCAGCGGACGAAAGTCAAAACCCTAGTGTGCTTTATAGAAGCCTCTAAAGCACGCTGCATGGAGGTCACCATCCCGAGGACCACCCCTCCCATCGGCTGAAGAGCATGTCGACCAGCAGCTCCAGCAGGTTGGCCTGGCCTATCACAGGCCTGAAGAAGAGTTCGGTGATGAGGCTGGGTGTGATGCCCTGCAGCATGGAGGCTGTGAGGAGGATCCGAGCAAAGCGCTCCTGGTTGCCAGGGTGAAGCAGCTGGACCACCTCGCTCAGGGCGTGCTGAGCTTCCTGCTGCAAGCCTTCGACAAACAGGCCTGCCTTCAAATCTGGTACATCTGTTTGAGAGAAAACCAGAATTGTTGCTTGACAAACGAGTCCTTGGATTATCTGTTGTCTGAATCCAGTTAACGCAGTACATACCTGGATTAAATATCGTGGTCCCTTTCAGGTAAGCGTACTCCTTTGGGCTCACATCTAGACTCCAGAACTTTTTGAGACACGACTTGAGTTTGCTGATGCCTGCCATGGTTGGCTGCTCCCGCTCTGTTTCAGGGCTCTCCTGGCAGTTCAGGAGAATCTTCTTCAGCATGCTGTCAGCAGGGACGTCCGCCACCTCAAAGTCCACGCGCTCCTGGGCCAAACCCAAAATAAAAAGTGGCACCCAGCTGCTTTTAAGTAGTGCAAACTGGTCACTGGGTGGCAGCTGGTTAAACGCTGGCAAGTTCTTCATGAAGTGGACGGTTTTCACCAGAACTGCAGACGCCTCTTTGCAGACCACAGACGGCCTTTTTAAGCACACTCTCCGCCGCGTCTCACAGTTGCATCTGTGAGGAACGGAACTGTGGCTGGAGGTGTCTGGAGTCGGTCTACCGCTGTCCATCTGGCTCAAGATGTTGTAGAGGATCGGGTTTAACTGCCTTTGTTTGTTAGCGGAACACTGGCATCTGTTATCCATCTTTCTTCGATGCGGCTGCTCCTCTGAACCTCTTCTCTGCCACGACGGGCTCCGTCTGAGCTTCTGAGAGCTGCTGCTTCCTCCAGTCTTATTTATAAGGCCAACCCTCCCTTCTTAGTGGACCTTGAAATGTCAATACACCCAATGTGAAAAACAACCGCGCGCTCTGCCAGGTGACTGCTGGAATAACCCTGGGAAACAGATAAGCTTTTCTCATTGAGAAGTAGCTGCTGGAGTCACACATGGATATCAAGTGGGATTGGCCTTATCTGGAAGGCAGTGTCATCAACCCAGGCAGTACCAAGCTACCAAGGACTGCAGAGGTAATCAGCCCCACGCTGTGTCACTGCACCCGCCAGCTCACACCTGTAGTGCTGGAAGGAGGCCAGACCACAAAGGAGGCCGTTGACCTTCACATCGTGTTCTCATCAAACGTAGTTTAGTTTAGACAAACGTTTCCAAACCGGGAACAGTGGGAATTATGCTTCAATTTTAGGGAAACAGTAGTAGTAGCATAAAACCACCAAATAATTCCCGACCACAGCTGCAGTTCTCCGCTCCCCACGGGGATGGGTCAAATGCGGAGATGAATTTCAACAGTGTGTGATGACTAAAGGAACTATTGAAATGATTCCAAATGACTTCGGGAAGAATATAAAACAAGTTCATCGCTGTAGCGAGCCCCCTAGGGGCAAGTTGCATTGATAGCTTAACCTGTAACTCTGGGGTGGGAACAAACGGTAAAATGTACACTTAATGCATCTAATCCTCAGAAGTCCCAAAGCATACTTCAACCTTATAACCACTTCACCTACTAACCTTTAAAATCGGACCGGCTAGCAGCAACGCGACTCTACCACTGACTCTGTTTGCTCTTCAACGTTGATGTTTTCTCTCCACAAATAACACGAGCCTGGAGGAGGTCTGCTGTGTGGTGGAGTTGCTTGTGCTAACGTTAGCTTCTACTACCTCTCTGCTGTTTCCTGGATGCTAAGCCAACAACAGCCGCGAGTCAAGGAGGGTGAGTCCATGAATGTTAGGTGACAGCGTGGCGTAGATCTGTCAGGCTTTTCAAATCCTAGGTGTAGGAGACTATTTTCATGTTCAGCATGAACGAAACACTCGGAGACCGATTATAATCAGAAATAATAATTAAAACTTTTTTTCAGTGTTCCACACCGTTAATGGATATCCATCAAGATTTGCGTTTTAATTCTGCCTTTTCGATCTTTAACACGATTATTACACAGAAGATTAAAAGGTTGTTTGTGTGATCGTAAGGGTCGTGTGTAAGACCAGTTTTTCATTTGAAACATGCACAGAAGTGTTTGTTAGTGATCTGGAACGTAATTAACCCGTTTTACAAATGTCTGCTTCTATAGTTTCTTTGTTTGCATTTGCTTTTGCCCAGTTCCTGAGTAACAGCTGCATTTACGTAGAAGTTTTTGAACATGTTTATTTTGCTGTCAACACATTTGAAATGAAATGAGGCATTCTAACTGCAGATGTTCCGTTTGTGAGACAAACTTATCTAAAAAAGCATCTTGATCAAAAAAGAAATAGTGTTATTGTTTTTACAAATGTTACATTCTCTTGTTGTTGGCCATTTCACAACTAATCTCAATAATGTACATGTTTTTCTTCAGTTCAGATTATTTATATAGCTCCTAACTCAGCAGACGGCATCGAGTCACTGACTAGGTCTTTGCAGCAATCCTCAAAAGCAAGTGTGTAGCGACAGTGGGGATTGGGAAGTCAGCGCAAACACACACACACACACACACACACACACACACACACACACACACACACACACACACACACACACACACACACACACACACACACACACACACACACACACACACACACACACACACACCAAGTGGTGTTCCTATGGCTAGATTGTGATTTCTTATTAAATATTCTATTTAGTGAGAAATAAACTTTATTGTCTTTATCTGGGTGAATCTAATGGGCCATTCCCATCTGTACCGGGTCGGCCCGGGCCGGGTAGCCCCAGTCGGCCCCAGCCTGGCCCGGTTGATTCCACACATCCTTGCCTTAAGCCCATGTGGGCTGATTCTACCCACCAATCAGAGGCTTGCTCTAATGGAAGGTGTGAATTTGCTGTCAGCAGTGGGTGTGTTGGCCCTGGTCGGCCTGAAGCAGACCCCCTTGAGAAGAGGGCTGAGAATGAGCCTTGGTTGGCCCGGAAAAATACCAGGCCACCCAGATATGTAAACAACCTACGCTACCCGGCCCGGGCCGACCCGGTACAGATGGGAATGGCCCATATAACTGATTCAACAGGTGAACTAGTAGTAGCACATACAACGTTAAAGAGAGTAAAATGTTATTAATAAGAGAGGGAGTATGTTAAGTAGTTAGCAGCAGCATGCTAGCCGGCGGCCCGCTCCATGAGGCCACCACAGCTCAGCAGAACACCGGTGCTCTGCGTTAAGTTGCATCCATGTGCAATCAACCATAACAAATCATTGGATGGCCCAAACACACAAAGGATGTTTGCATCAACCTCAGTTTAGCCAAGTCTTCTATAAGAACATAACAAAAGGGACAGAAAATTAAGCATAGCTTAATAAACATAACAGCATGAACATAAGATGTATTTATTGCCACTACATCACCTTCTGCAGGGCAAACATGAAACATGAATTGTACAAAAGGGTGGTGCAAAGTTCTCAGCTATGAACATACACGTACAACGAAAGGGACAAAAAGAGATTTTAAATGTGGTTGGTTGATACGCAGGTGTGGGTTATTCCTGGGGAAGAAGTTGAGTGGTCTAATGGGATCTGAGATGTTTGTCAGGCTTATGCCGCCTTCGGTTTTATATTATACAGGTAAACCGGCAGGAAAATAAAGATCTAACCAACGATGTTACAAACGGGAAATGCTACAGATAGCTGATTCTCCTTCAAATGCAAATGACAGTAAACTTTGTTAAAAGTTGTGTTGTGCAAAACTTAAAACATTGCAAAGCCTTATAAAATAATCTTTGCATAAAACTTATTTCTTTAACTTTGCGTTGTTTTAAAGTCTCTTTCCGGAGTATTTCTCTTATCCGATGGCACCATCTAGTGGCCGACAAGCATATGACACAAAAACTCTCGCTCTGTTTTTTTTTAGATGGCGATTTCCCGTTTCCGTTTATAAATGTGCTTCTGTAGCCGACAAACAGCTGAAACGTGTTGTTTTACGAGTATTATTCTCATGTCAGGCTGTGTTCTCATTTATTTATATTTTAAAGTCTTACTTGTCCGTGAAAAGTTCATCAAATCTGCATCAGCCGAAGTATTCCTTAAATTTGAAGCAAGTAAGCGCTCGTCTAACGCTATTGGTTAGTTCTGGTCGGCGCTCAGTTTCCTATCGCACGGAGCTCTGCGGGGCGGGGGGCGTGCTTACATTATATCACAGTACATGATCAGATAATCACTTTTACAGATTTCTGACAAATCATACATCATTTCTGAAAGGGGAAAACTCTGGAAAGCAGCTTTAAGTATTTAATAAACTAGCTGTTAGCCTAACAGTCTGGTCAGGAATCGTCTCTATTGTTCCACACAGAAGATCTGAACTTTCTGAATCACGTTTGACTTTAAAAACCGCTCAGGCCACTGGGAGCTTGTAGTGTTTGTTCTTTGTAGAGCAGGTTTTATGTCATGATTTTATTCTGTTGGAGTGTCAAGGAGTCGGAGTCACGGCGTCTGTAACGGGCAGTACAACGTTTCGCCATCCTTCTCCGTGCCTGGCACAGAGGTTCCAGACTGATAAGGAAATGACTTTATTACGGTCGCAAATAAACACAACTGTCAAATAAAAGAGATCTTTGAGTTGTAAAAGGGATCACCGCATTCATAAGTCATAACGTAAACCATGGAACTGCTGTTTTTATTTGACACGAACCGTTAAAGTATCCGAGACTCGGAGGAGGTGACCCGTCGAGCGCTGGAGTCAAGGACAGTTTCCAAGTGTATGACTGCAATAAAGAGATTAGACACCAGACACAACTGGCAGCACCAGTCACCGAATCTTAGTTTTATTGCATCATTCCATTTACTCATTCCTTGAAAAATTCCTCTGGAAAATGTTTCCTAGTCTCCTTTTCTGTTCCCGAATTATCCTCGTGGCCAATAATGCGAGATCTGAAACAAGTCAGGATGAGGCACGAGAGCTTCAGTAAAACACAAAATCATCACGAATGTGAGACTTTCTCCAGAGTTGACCTACAAAACACTCTGCAGCCCTCAAGCGTTGTGAAGCGCGATGACAGCTGTAAAGTCCTGCGATAAGGCCCGAGTTTATGGAGGTGAGGAGCAGGCGGAGACAAGCACGGAGGACACCAGCTTATCTCTGCTGCCAAAGAGAAAATAAAATGTCCTTCATACTGTAAGAGGAACAATCTGCAATCAAGGAAGCAAACGTGATGTAACTCCTTAATTCAGAATCGAATTTCCACTCCTGTGAAAATATTTACAGTTCAAGCAGAACTATCGGTGAATCCCACTGACACTCAGTTTGTTGTCCCAAAACGTCTCCTGAGCAAAGGCTGCTGTGTATTCCCACTGGGTCAGTGAACTCACCATGCGACCAAATGTGTGTGTGTGTGTGTGTGTGTGTGTGTGTGTGTGTGTGTGTGTGTGTGTGTGTGTGTGTGTGTGTGTGTGATGACCGTCAGATGTAGAACAGGACTCTGTCTGGCTCCTGTTTTACCGGGTCATCACCACAAAGATCAGTTATTTAACCTGGAAGCTCAATTCATAGAATTGAATCCACACTTACATATCTACTTCTGAGCATGTTTGTGTCAAATTACAATGATTTATTAAGGACTCAGTTATCAGTATGCTAGTGAAGGTTTTCAGTCATCCAGTGTGATGGATGTCCAAAGGGTTCAAATGAAGGCAACTGGACTTCTTTGGTTTCTTGAAGATGTTTTGCCTCTCATCCAAGGAGCTTTGTCATTTCTGAGGGTCAAGCTTAACCCTCCCACTGTCCTAATGGGTGTGACCCCGCAAGGAAAGTTGACCATTGAGCAGAACTGATGGTTTATCCCTTGAGGTCCACGTGGCAGGGGTGAGGTGGTGCTCACTCCTCACCCCTGCCACTTGTACCTCAAGGAATAAACCATCAGTTCTGCTCAATGGTCAACTTTCCTCGCGGGGTCACACCCATTAGGACAGTGGGAGGGTTAAAAACTGTAGCTGTCTACAAGCTGAACTACCTAGACGTGTCCATCCTCACTACCCCATGAGGAGTCATTTATGTCGTTATGTGTTATGATGGTTGTTTTGGAATTGGGTTTAAAGCTGCACTGTAGGTTCCACCCTTCCAGCACCTACAATGCAGCTCTAAACCCAATTCCAAAACAGTTTCAGCTCGTCAGGCAACAGACAGTTTCTAAACTTCCCAGGGGGAAATAACCACCTCAAGAAAACAGGAAAAATTAAAAGTGCAGAGGAAGAATTAAAAAATGAACGAGAAAAGGTAGTCAGGATCAAAGACAGAATTGGCAGAAACAGCTTGAAGAGGAAGTAGTCAGGAAGAATCCACAGGAGGTCACACCAAACCAGCTTGAACAAGTGAGTCTTCAGCTGCTTTTTAAAGGAGACCACTGAGTCCACTGATCTCAGGCTCAGGGGGAGAGATGTCCAGAGTCTGGGGGCCACAACAGCAAATGATCTGTCACCTTTGACCTTTAGGCTGGTGCTGCACAACCAGTAGGCTTTGATCACTGGACCTCAGGGACCTGCTGGGGGTGTAGGGACTAAGAAGATCACCAATGTAAGATGGTGCTTGTCCATGTAAGGCCCTATAGACCAGAACCAGGATCTTGAAATGAACCCTGAAGTTGACTGGCAGCCAGTGAAGCTGGAGGAGAAGCGGGGTGATGTGGGTGTGTTTGGAGGACTTGGTCAGAAGCCGAGCACTTTTAAAGCATTCTTTCACTATTAGTTAATTAATTGCACATACGAGTTTGTACAAACCAGAATGACCATGACGCTGTAACCTGTGTAATATAATGTGTAGAAATGATGTCAGGGTCCAGACTCCTGAGTTTAGTTTTACAGCCCATTACTAACAAGACGCAACGATAAAAGCTGAGTTGAAGGCCACAGTTAAAGCTGTCCTCTGGGTCAATGAACTCGGACTGAGCAGATTTCATCACTGCCTCTGGGACTGTGTTTTAAAATGAAACAAGAATCTCCTCCAGATCTGACTTCATATTTTAGTGAATTTAAACATGATTCAACACCTAATTTGGCAATTTGCTGGCAATTCAAATAAAAAAGAAAAGAAAAAGTTATTTAGGGGGGCTGCTCTGGGTGAGAGGGGGTGGGCTTGGGTGGGTTTCTTATTATAAAATTATTTATTATTGTTCAATTATTTATATGTGGTTAAAATACACTGTCCATCCCCAAAAAAGTCACCACCTGGATTTAAATAAGCAAAGATGAGCCTCCTAATGAGTAATTACTGCATGGCAACAAGTTATTTAACCCTAACTGGAGGGGTTGCTTCTCATTTCCTCCACAAACATGTGGAAAGACACATCTGGTGGTCGTGGAAAAGATGTTCGTCTGTGTGAGAAGGGTCAGGTCATCGGCATCAAGCAGAGAAAACATCTAATGAGACGCAGAAATGACTAAAACTGGGTTAAGAACTGTCCAACACTTCATTAAAAACTGGTCTGATGAGTCCAGATGGACCCTGTTCCAGAGTGATGGTGCATCAGGGTAAGAAGAGAGGCAGATGAAGTGATGCACCCATCATGCCTAGTGCCTACTCTACAAGCCTGTGGGGGCAGTGCTATGATCTGGGCTTGCTGCAGGTGGTCAGGTCTAGGTTCAGCAACAGGATGTGCTCCAAGAATGAGGTCAGCTGACTACCTGAATATCCTGAATGACAATGCCAGGATTCATCGGGCTCAAATAGTGAAAGAGTGGTTCAGGGAGCATGAGACATCATTTTCACACATGGATCGGCCACCACAGAGTCCAGACCTTCACCCCAATGAGAGTCTTTGGGATGTGCTGGAGAAGGCTTTGTGCTGCGATCAGACTTCCATCATCAATGCAAGATGTTAGTGAAACATTAATGCAACACTGGATTTTGAGTTTGTTTTATATATGAAGTTCAATGAATATTAAAAGATGTGTTGACTTGTTTAATTTATATTGCACACAGTGAGTGTTCAGTTGTCTTTCACAATCAATGTTCTGCTCTGGATGCTACAACCTCCATCCATCCATTGTCTGAACCCGCTTGTCCATATAGGGTCGCGGGGGGGCTGGTGCCTATCTCCAGCGGTCAATTGGCAATCAAGCGTGATACACCCTGGACAGAGTGCCAGTCCATCGCTACAACATTAAATATATACCAGCAACAAAATACTTTAAAAAATCTGTATCGGCATCGGCCTTAAAAAAAATCATATCGGTCAGCCTCTAAACACTGCAAAAGTTCACTATGAGGATTATTCGTAATAGAACATACCGACCCATTGTTAGCTCATTCTAAAATATTAAAATGCAAAGATGCAATAGAACTAAATACAGCTGCATTTATGTACAAAGTACATTACCAGAACCAAAGTACTCCGGATGTTTGGTCACCTTCGATTTCACTGGCAACGCAAAGGAAGCGGATGTTACGTCAAGCCGTGCGTCGTGTTTGTTGCTGACGTTTGACAGACAAACATGGCGGACTGCGACTCTGAGCCTCTTGCGTATGTAGCGATAAGTAACATCCCCGCTGCTTTCCGTTCAGCAGACCTGAGAAATTACTTCAGCCAGTTCATAGAAAGCGGTGGTTTTTGTTGTTTTCACTATCGACATCGGCCGGAAGTTCTCAGAGAGCCTGAAAGAACCGAAACCACGGTGTGTGGAGACGGAGAGAGCTCCGGTGTTAGCAGCTCTGAGCCAAAGCGGGCGGTGAAGTCCAAGTGCTGTATCGCATCAGTCGGTGCTAAAGATGCTGACCGCTTCATCCACATGTACGCGGGAAACCACTGGATCGACTCGAAGGGGAGCTGGCTCTCCAGGCGCTGCGTTATCAGGAGAGTTAAAGTTTCACAAGACAAAGGTACGGCACTCTAGTCTTAAATAAGACCTTAGGGGAACAATAGTTACTACTGAAAAAGAACTTCAGATAAAATGAACGATATCATTTATTAGTGGCAGGGGCGGACTGGGACGGGAATTTGCAGCCATCCCAGGCCACCACCACCCGATAGGCCTTGTGGTCACCGGTGGTCACACGTGATTACGCATAGCATTCTGGGATGTAAACAAACCGTGAAACAAAAGGTGCTGTCGCAGAGAAGGAGCAGATTTGGGTGAAAGAAAATGTTAAACATTATACATACCCCAAAAGGATGCGGAATATACAGGGATACATTAAATAAAGACGAAGTGAGCATAATAAATGATTTTGATCCATATGAACGGCCCAAGGTCGGATCATCACACCATACCATACCACCTTTATTTATTAAGCACTTTAAAAACACAGCCATATGGCTGACCAAAGTGCTGAACAGTCGCACAATAATAGAGATTAAAAAAACTTAAAACAGTACTATAAAATACAGCAGACAAAAAAAAGTACCATTAAAACCAATGAAACCTTACAATGGACAATAAAATAAGAGTAGTAAAAGCCAAACTAACAGCTAACTGTTAAAAGCAAGGGTAAAATAGTGTGTCTTTAGTCTAGACTTAAAATCTGCCAAGGTGGGTGCCAGTCGAACTGTGACTGGAAGTTCGTTCCACAGTTTAGGAACGGCAACAGAGAAAGCTCTTTGTCCACATGATTTGTGACACGCTTTCGGGACCTCGAGGAACAACAGGCTGGAGGACCTGAGTGTGCGACCGGGAGTATAAATTGAAAGAAGGTCCGATAAGTACACGGGGGCAAGACCATGGAGGGATTTGAAAACAAAAAGTAGCAGTTAGTATATTGTACCCTGAAAGTGATGGGCAACCAATGAAGGAATTTGAGAACTGGTGTGATATGCTGGCGCCTGTCAGTACGTGTAGGAATTTAGCAGCTGCGTTTTGAACGAGTTGAAGTCGGGCAAGGGTTGACTTATTGACACCCAGCAAAACTGCGTTTGAGTAGTCGGGCCTAGATGCGATGAAGGCATGAACAACTGATTCCAAATTTTTTCTAGATAAAACGGCTCTTAATTTGGACAGATGGTGGAGTTGGAAAAAACAAGATTTTACAGTGGCATTGACCTGGGCGCTCACCCTTACAGATGAATCCATCTTCACACCCAGGTTTGTCACAACGGTTTTTAGATTTTGAGAAATAGATGAAAGATCTGGGGTTTGGAATGAGCTAGATCTGACCGGATTAAACAGGATCAGTTCAGTCTTGGAATCATTGAGATGCAGAAAATTTGTGGCCAGCCAACATTTCACATCACGTAGGCAGTCTAGAAGAGGCTGGATGACATATCGTTGCTGCTGCAGTTCTGCATAACTAACATTCAGGTTATCCGCGGGTCCTTAAAAAGTTTTAAATTTGCTTTTCAAAATTTAAGGCCTTAAAAATCCTTAAAAAGTACAAATAATCCTTAAATACAGTTTCCAAAGGTCTTAAATTACCAAAGGCCCAATAAACAAGATTCTTTTATATCTATAAAATTTTCATGAATTTCTAGTTAGTGTTCAGCATTTCTCGTGTGTGATAATGGTGTAAGCAAAACCGTACACATTCAGTTGGTTGTGAAAGGGGGCTATTTTTAGATGAGCACATTAGCTGGTTAAGCTAGTGAGAGCTTGCGCCATGGGGAATTGCAAGTTTAATGGTAACTGGATGGCTAATCCCACGTTCGCGATGTGGTTAGCACCTGTTAAGCTTAAATTCAACTTTTAAAAAAAGTTTAAATTTGGTCAAAGTGGCCTTGAAAAACGTCTTAAAAAGCCTTAAATTTGGCTCCCTTAAACCTGCCGATACCCTGAACATTTTCGGCTATCTTGTTTGTGCTGTGAGCGGATGCAAACATCTGGATGAAAAGTAAACGTTTTATTTGTTGGGTTTTCCAGTAAAACAGTCAAAATTGTCTTTCCACAGAACAAGGGTAGGAAGAGAAGCTGTGTAGTATGTCAGTGCACCTGCATTAGCTTACCGGTTTGTGTGTGTAGCCTCTGTGTGTGTGTGTATGTCATGGTTGAAGGAAAGAAACAATTAGGGCTGCAACTAACGATTATTTTCATAATCGATTAATCTGTCGATTATTTTTTCGATTAATCGGTTTGTTATTGTTTAGCTATTTAACCTATACAAGTGATGAATACATTTCAGTAAGAAACAGAAAAACATAGGAGAATTGTGCAGTTGACTGCAATCTATTTTATTGCACATGAACACAGTCAGTGGTGTAAAATGAGCTAAACAGTGCAAAATATCAGTCCAGAATAATTTTTTGGCATCAAAATATAAGAGGTAAATTCCATAAAAAATAATGTAGAATCTAGAATAGAGTTTGTAAGTGTTATGCATTGCTGAGGGGTGAGTGTCTCTTTTCCCATGTAGTTGTCCATCGTTGCTTGTTTTTTTTCTGCATAAGAAACACAAATAGACTGAAATAAGTACACATATAAAATAAAGCAGCACAGACACTACAACTCTAAATCAATATTATATTATTTTAATTGATTAACAATATACAGTGATCATTTATTTTGACAAAAATGTGTTGTGAGGCGTTTTACAGCATTAGATAGTAAAACAGCCTTTTAATAGTAAAGAAAAAGACTTTCTGAATTTCTCCTGTACTTAAAAATTGAAAGCGTTCAACTATGTCGCATTATATTCACCTGGACACAGCTCGTCTGTATATTTTTCTCCGCGGAGTTTCCTTTTTTGAATGAGGAACATAGTTATGGGTTTGTGCCGTTTTTCTCTTAACGAGAACATTCGTATAAACAGACGTGCTAAATTTGGCAAGCGCATGATTCACAACACGGAGGAGATTCACGATTGCATTTAGTCAATCAGAAGTAGAACACCGTAAACTGATGCGGCAAAAAAAAAAAAAACATGTTTAACATCCACTATAACGAACTCAGCTAAAACACTAAGTCCCAAATTTGATCGGCATGTAGTGATGGATCATTAGCTTGTTTATTTTCTGTTACTTACCGAGCTGGCTCTTACTCTGCTGCATCAGCCCCCACATGTTTTCGTCTCAAATGTTCACTTAGGGACGTCGTGATTCCGTGCCATGCTAGATGGTTTTTGCATATTTTGCAGGTCACCCGTCTTTTCATGACATCTAGAGTGAAGTGCTCCCATACTCATGAGGTTTTTGTCCGGGGTTTCTCTTCAGTATTGTCGCTTCTATTTTTCTTCCGTGTTTCTTCTTGTTCCGCCATCTCTCACAGCAAGATGCGCGTCAGTAAAGTGATACGTCATGAAAACCGAGGGCACTTATTGGCTCGTTTCTTCTTCTACGGCTCCACTGGTAGATCAGTGGCTCATTACTGCCACACACTGGCGGCAAATTGAACAGATTGTGGTAAAAATAGACTTTATGCTGTAAAATGTGATTATTAAACAACTAATCGATGACTAAAAAAGTTGTTAACTATTTTAATAATCGATTAGAATCGATTAAATCGATTAGTTGTTTCAGCTCTAGAAACAATGTATAAAAACGTACACCATCTGTAACTTACCAGAATGAAAATACCCTGGAAGGTGGTGTTTGGTCGCCTTATAGTAGCAATCCAAGTGAGCCGACGAGACTTTCCTCTTCCCCAGAAAATCTGACCTATTTATTTTTCACCTAATTATTCCTCATTATCTGAGTTTCAGAAGTGTGTTGGATCATGAACCAAGCTTTGTTTAAGACAGAAAATACTAAAACATTAACAAATAATAAACATTCAATTAAAATGTTGGGTGTTTAGTTTATATTTGCTGATAATGATAACAGTAGGTGTCTGTGGGCTGAATTAGGATTTAATTATAGCCAACTAGCTGATGGATCTCCATGACTAACCAATTTATATTCATACATTTACTTTAAGTGTGTCAGATTTGGTTAATTGTGTGTGGCTTCATCTAATCTGAATTATTTACTCATCATCTTCAGCAGCTATCCCTCATTAAACTGTGATTTCCTCCAACAGACTCACTGTTTCTCTCCTGGGGCGCTGGGAAACGTACCCCTGAACTGCAGCTAGACTACCAATCATATTTTGTTGCTAGGGAGAACTGGGGAATTTGGGGCCAGTCAGCATCCGTGAATTTAATGCCTCTGGGGCGCTGGCTGACAGCTCACAAAAAACAACTAGCTAGCATGATAGAAGGAGCTGGATCTAATTTCCACTCACTCTGTCACTTCCTCATTTACATAAACTCACTGTTGGTTTAATATAGGACTGCAGTCATATCTGTTGCTGTAAACTGTGTTTATTTGTTCTCATTTTATGGGAATATATTGTTTAAAACCATCAACATGCATAAAACAGCATATCTAATTTAATTTGTATGTGGTGTGTTACTGCCACCTACTGGCCAAGATGAGTATTGTGCTCTGAGGTGCGCCTCAGAGCAGATGATTGAGACACCGGATTAGGCTCACACCTTAGTCCTGCATATTTATTTGAGTAGCATAGCAATCACAGTCTACTTTAGCTGTACGTTTTAAATTTGGCTTCATCTGACACTGCTTTTTAGGAGGAGGGGAATGATTTGTTGTTTTGGAATTGTAGTTCATTTTCAACTGTTCATTTAACACTTATTATGGACTAAGATGGGATATATTTCACCAATAGCACGCCCAAGAATTTCTTTCACCAGCTCTCGCTGCTAAGTCAATGTCCTTAGGTGTCATTTTGACTTTTATCTCCTGATGTTCATCGTGTCTGAGGGAGCAGGTATGGAAAACAAGAACACTTCCTCCCGGTTGTCTTAAAGTTGAGTTTAACATGATTCAATATCACTGCAGCCCGTGAAATAAAATAATAAAGTTTGGCCAGAACTTCTACAGGCTGACAGCAGCATGTTTTTATTACTTCCTGTGCCTAAAACAATCAGTTCCTGACACTCAGCT
The DNA here is from genome assembly GCF_043380555.1 of Nothobranchius furzeri. Taxonomy (NCBI): domain Eukaryota; kingdom Metazoa; phylum Chordata; class Actinopteri; order Cyprinodontiformes; family Nothobranchiidae; genus Nothobranchius; species Nothobranchius furzeri. The sequence goes on along the minus strand of NC_091745.1, from coordinate 40,683,055 downwards.
TGTGTCATCCTACCCCTTCTACCGACATGACCACATAGTTGAAAATGTTCATTGTGCATTTCTACGACTACAACACGTCGTTGTGGGTGCTCCTGTCTTTATTGGGTCTTTCATATGGATCCAAACCATTTTTAATGCTGATTTGGTTCATTAACCAGTCCCTGGTTTCCATATTTACCGTGTCCCTGTGTATTTTGCGTCCTTTTTGGAATTTAAACCTATTTATTAGTTTCTTTCTCCCAACTCTGCCTTTTCTCTTTGATGTACAGTTTGTTTCTACGGTTTGTTTACACTCGTGAGGCCATCAACGTGGCTGCCACGTGCCAGAATGCAACGCGTGATCCCAAGCCCTACTGACGATCGGTGATTTATTTGTGACGTGACAGATTGTTGTCTATAGCACTGTCTTTCTGTTGTTTCAGGTGAAGGATCATTCCCTTATAAAACCAAGTACGAGCTGCGTCATCGCGTCTCCTTAACTGAGCAGTTCACGGAGGCCGACCTGAGGAGCTTACCTGAGCTGAACCCACCTTCGCTGATGCAGAACGGGAACGTGGGTACACCTGTGAAGGTCTTCCTCCAGCTCATCCAGTCCTGTCGCCTGCCCCCTCGTCTCATTCGCAAGTTAGGTCTCACTTTCCCGAAGACCAGCTCTAGTCGTCGCTATGGAAACGTGCCTTTCCAGTACCACAATACCTGCACCCTCCCAGCCACAGAAGAGACTGTCTTAACAGCTACTGGGCATGAAATAACTGGACTGAGGACTGGGACGGCTCGATCTTCAAGATCAAAACTCCTGACTGATGACAGACAAGAAGCAAAGGCTGAGGAGATACAGAACGGAGATGAAGAGGAGGATGTTCAGTCAAATGCAGATGATGTGGGTTTAGATGAATATTTATCTGTAGCTGTCAGAAGTCAAATAAGTGTTGCTGTTGTCTGATCAAGCGTGATTGGTTGCAGGATGATGACTACTGTGAAGAATGGGAGCGCCACGAGGCTCTGCATGAAGATGTGACGAGCCAGGAGAGAACAAAGGAGAGACTGTATGAAGAAGAGATTGAGTTGAAGTGGGAGAAGGGAGGTCCAGGTCTGGTGTTCTACACAGACGCTCAGTACTGGCAGGAAGAGGAAGAAGGAGGTAACGCTAAAAAATTCAGATCAGTCTGACTCGCCATGCTAGCACCGTTTTTTTATAGCATGGCTCTGGAGGTGGCGCATCTTCATTAGATCTTTCTCAGCTAAAAAAAGATTCCTTTAAAGAGCAAGTCACTCCCAAATAAACTTATAAAGCCTTTGTGTTTTGATGTTCCCCCATGCTGCACCAGCTCCGTAGCGCACGGTGCAGGACATGCTTTATAAAAAATGGCTCTCAGGCGGAGTGCATTTTAGCAATGCTTGGAAAAAATGAAAGGCATGCTTATTATTTTAGTACTTTTATGATTTATAGGTTTTCAGCCTTATTATCTTTGGGTTTTTAAATAATCATATTTTCATGTGTTTTCTTCCTTCTAGATTTTGATGAGCAAACGGCAGACGACTGGGATGTTGACATGAGTGTTTACTATGAAAAAGGTATGTGGGCAGCTTAAACCCTAAAAGAAAATCAGTGTGTAGATGCAGCCGTATCATTAACCCTCGTCTCTCAGATGGAGGAGACATGGACGCTCGGGACTACGTCAGCATGCGATATGAAAAGAGACTTAGGGATGGTCTTGAAGATGGATCAGGGCACAATCAGTCGATTGGAAGATTTGAGAGGTTCTCTAAGGTAAGGGCAAGATGCTGTTGTGGTTGTGTTTGAGGTCCACCGTGGGCTGAACTTGGAGGAACAGTTTGTCCGACGCGTGCCCGGTCAATAATACCAGCCGCTTCTTTCCAACATTATTCATTTAATCCGTTCTTTCTTCGTTCAATCCCGATTCATTCATCAGACTGAGACACAGGCTGACCAGGTACAAGTAGTGGGAGGTTAACCTTGATCATTTAACACGGTCAACAAAACAAAACATGGCATCCCCCAGCTCACCCCACTTCCACATTCCTACATAAATACCCACACGTCTATGGACATAACCTTTATATACCATGACATAACACACTCACACACCTACAGCAACGCCCCTCACCAGTCATTGCTGAGTATTCACCAGACATCCAGAATCAGTTCATTTACACTGATTTGGTGCGTGCACACAAATATTTCTCTGCATTCTTGTGTGCTCTTTTGATGAGAATTTTTTTATTTTGTAATAATAATTTAGAGTAAATGTTATTTGGTTTAGGGTTTTGGTCGACGCATAATGGAAAGGCAGGGCTGGAAAGATGGCGAGGGACTGGGAGACAGCCAGGTTGGGATTTCTGAAGCTCTGGAGAATGAGGGTCAACATCCCAAATGCAAGAGGGGCTTTGGGTCAGTTAAAACACGGAAACACAATCAGTCAACAGCTGGGAGCAAACAAAACGATCGGATACTGATGTTTTGTTTTGTTTTCTTGCAGGTATCATGGAGAAAAACTGTTATTGCATCCATTAAAAAAGGCCAAAACAAACCATCTCATATGTACAGTGTACGATAAACCTAAAGACATTGATAAAGGTGACACCTTACTGAGACGCCAACCTAACACCAGCATGAAGTACAGAGGATGGACACCAGGGGGAGTCATTGGTTTAAAAAGATGACTGGTTCTGTTTGATAAAATCTGTATATTAACCTGTTTGATATTTGTATCAAGTTTGTATTAAAGCATTTTTAACTTACTCAGATTATTTGAGAATCGTTTTTATTAATTCAGTCAGAGAAACCTAATGTTCCATTAAGCATTGTTTTTTGTATTCAAATATTGTTTAGAGCAAATAATAAAGTGATACAAAGTAGCGATAAAGTAAACTAAAGTGCTCTCAAAATTAACCGGGTTTCTTCATTCGAGCTGCGCTGCTACGTAAAGTGCTTTTATTTTGACAAGCGTGACCTTTAACCCGGACGTATTTCCTGTTAGCTTAAGCTAGCATTTGTTATGTGTTGATTCATTTGTACGCAACGTGTGGCTCGCATTGGTGTTTATGAACAAATCCGTGCAGCTACAGCGCATTTCTGTTCGTTTGAGGTTGTGTTTTGGATCAAAGAGTCGCACGTTTATAAAGTTGTAGAACTTAGTTGGGTGTAGCGACTCGCTTAAAACTCATTTAGTGCGTTACAACGTTCACGCGGGAAGCTAAACTGACCTGAGCCCTTTTTAACGCCACATCAGCACGTCTTTTGTTGTTGTTGTTGTTGTTGTTGTTCCTTTTACATCTTCTGGTCTCATCCGATGTGAACTCCCTCAGCCTGATGAGAGCATTTCTAAACCATGACCTCTGAGACCGGAGGAAAGCCCCAACTGCGTTTCGGTCAGGTTGTCATCGGACCCCCGGGCTCAGGTAAAACCACTTACTGCCAGGGCATGCAGCAGTTCCTAACTAGTCTGGGACGCAAGGTGGTCGTGGTGAACATGGACCCAGCTAATGAAGGAAAACCGTGCTCCTGCGCGGTGGACATCTCAGATCTGGTCACTCTGGATGATGTTATGGAGAATCTGAAGCTTGGACCCAACGGGGGACTTCTCTATTGTATGGAGTATGTGGAGACGAACCTGGACTGGCTGGAGAGCAAGCTGGCACAATACAGAGACTGTTACTTTTTGTTTGACTGTCCCGGTCAGGTGGAGCTTTACACACACCAACATTCAGTAAAGAACATTTTCTCACAGCTGGCCAAGTGGAATTTCAGGGTAAGTTGGGATCATTCTTCACCCTAGATGCTCATGATGGTGATGATTTTCCACTAATCGTCTCCTTAGCTGACAGCGGTGCACCTTGTGGACTCTCACTACTGCGCTGACCCAGCCAAGTTCATCTCTGTGCTGTGCACGTCTCTTTCCACCATGCTGCACGTGGAGCTGCCCCACGTCAATGTCCTCTCTAAGATGGATTTGATTGAGCAGTATGGAAAACTAGGTAAAACCAAGAGCTGCTAGCTGTAACTAAATACAAAATAAACAGGAAACACAATATAAATGTGGCTTGTTTCTCTCGAATGACACGCATAGTTTTCTAACTTGTACACCAAGCATTCAACTTATTGTCCTTATTTACAGCCTTCAACCTGGATTTTTACACCGAAGTTTTGGACCTGACCTTTCTCCTCGATCACTTGGCTGCAGATCCGTTCTTTAAAAAGTTTCGCCGCCTTAATGAGAAGTTGGCCGAAGTTATACAAGATTACAGCCTGGTCTCCTTTGTCCCTCTCAGTGTGCAGGTATCACTGCGGGTTTTAGTTGTGCAGTTGTGGCTTTTTAAAGGTTCACACTTCCGCTTCCTGTTGCCTGAGCTGTAAAACCACACAAGTGGATATTTATTACGTACGTTTGCATTTCATTTGAGATTAGTTTTGTACCAAAGGTGCTCTAGTACACTCAGAGGTCTGAGCACCAAGTTCTTTGGTGCGTTTTTGCTCGTAGATTTTACAAAGACGGAGTTCCCACAGAACGTCCGTAGAAATCACTTTAAGGTCTGACGTTGGCTTTCTAACTGTTCAGAGAAATCACAGGTCACTCACCTCCTATTTCTCAGTTCAAACCAGACCATCATGAATTGCTTTTAGCATTTGAACCTGAAGATTGGCGCAGTTATCCTCCGATGGAACGGACAGTTAACATGAAACACCACATTTGTCCCTGACATTACTTTTAACTGGAAAACTGTTTGATTACTCTAAGAGACCCACACAATAGACACAGCGGCTCTAGTGGTGAGGATGGGAATGCCCCAGCCAGCCTATGCAGCCACTTGTTACCTAGGTAACCTCAGGTATTTAGCACAGATTTAAAAAGCAAGAAAGCCTACCTTTTGACCCTGAGAGTATATTTTTTTGAAAGATTGACCTTGTGTCAAAGACCTTTACTACTTGTGGTTTTGTGTGCAGCTTATCTCCCAGAACCAAACCTTGATTAACAAAAACACGGGAGGCTGTGGAGTCACCGCGTTTCCAAGAAGGCTTCAGAAATCCTTGGAAGGAGATAAACGCAACTGGGTTAAGATGAAACTAGATTTGAAAAGTTTAGCGGATACTGAGATTACCTGCTGTTATAAGTCAGGAAAAGAACAAATACAAAGGACCTCCAACAGGATTTTGTCAGGTTTTTGGTCGACTAATTTAAATAGTTTCAGAGAATTTTTACGAGGAAATCCCAGATGACGTGCTTTTGTTTTGTTTTTTTCTCTCCAGGACAAAGAGAGCATGATTCAGGTCTTGCGAGCGGTGGACAAGGCCAACGGCTACTGCTTTGGTGACTTGGAGGAGAGAAATCTGCAGGCGATGATGTCAGCTGCAGTGGGAGCAGACTTCCAGTTCAGCTCGTATCCTTTCCCCAACTCTGATGACTCATCTGTTTTCACTTCAGACCTGAAGCCACTTTTACCACTTAGCACTTAATTAGGATTCTATTTCATCACTGACATATTAGTTAATGACCCTACCAGCATGGTTATATAAATAGACCATTCACTCATCTTGTTTGGGTTTTTCTTGACGTTCCACCCTGCAGTGCTCTTGGTGTGCAAGAGAAGTACGTTGAAACCAGTGCAAAGACTGTGGAGGAGGAAATAATGCAGCTTTAAAACAGAAAGCTCAGACTTACCTGTTCAGACTTGGCAACATCGCTCTTGGCCGTCCTGAATTTATCCGTGGTACAAGAGAGCTGGATAGACGGGAACTAAATTTGGCTGCCGCACAGTAAAATAGTTTCACCACACCTCGGAGGAACCACAACGAGGAACGCAGAAGAGAGCAACGGCTGAGCTTTGTTTAGCAGCGCCATTACTTTGTTTTTGTTTTTTACTTTTACTACAATAAATACAGAAACTGTTTTTTTATAATAGATGTTCTAAGGTAGTCTTGTTGTTTGTGTATTTCTACTTGCTTAAAAAGATGTTCAACATCTTTAAATGAAAAAGAATATTTTTGTCATTTTAATTTGTGCAGCTGTGAACAATTAGATCAGAACAGATGCATGAGGAAATAATAAAGACTTGTAATGAATGTGGAAAGCAACATGAGATGTGTGCATCTTAGAGGTGTTGGGGTAAAATAACTAAAAGGATGGATTTCTGTAAGAACACGTGGGTTCTCAGCGTTGGCATGCAGGTTTTCATCTAACAGCAAGTGTGTTTGCTGCAGAATGTGTCTACATGCCTCGTTACGTTTGCATCACCGGAGTCTTTTCTATATCTATTCTACAACCATTGAATGTGTAATTTTATCAACCCAATTTGAGAGTTGGGTAGGAGACACGTGCCTGTAGTTTGTGTTCGGACCAGCAGGTGGCGCCGGCGCGTTCACCATCTCCTTCCTGATCCACTAAAATCTGTTCCGGTTCTTTCAAACGACCAGAGCAGAAAAATGAAGTCAGGCGGGGAGAGGAAGCCACATTAAATCTGTGTTTCTGCACAACTGGGCCTGTGTCTGCTCTTTGGGATGGAAGATATTCTCTCTTTGTAAATTAAACCCTGTTTCTGCTCCTCCTGTACGCGGCTTTACTCATTTGAAGCAAAATGTTAATCCACACTTACACCTTACATCAGCTAATAAAACTTATCAAAGATGCACTTGGTACGATTTTTATTCCTCTGTCTCTCCCTCCTGAGTTTCAGTTTGACTAAAATAAAAAGCGTGATCCAGTTTGTGAGCCTGGCCTGCACCGATGTGGGAAATCACATTAACCCTGTGTGGTGTGGACATCTTCCTGCCTTTAAAGCTGTGTGTGTGTGCGCGCGCGCGTATTAGGGGGTGTGTCAGGCAGAATGTTAAATTGTGTTTCGATGTTTGTACATGTGATCGACTATGCCTCATCGGTGGTACTTCCTGCCTTCCCCCCTAGAGGTAGATAGATGTGTGTTTGTGTGTGAGAAGAGAGAGCAGGGACGGTTCGCGCCGGCGCGCGCGCGCGTGAGGAAAAGAAACCGAAAGATCCTGCCTTGGCCCACTTACACACCAATTTAATGACATAAGACACTATAATAGCTCCTGTAATAAATTGTATTAATTTCCCACAATAAACCAAACCAAAACTCTGAGCTTACTTTTCATTCTGATTCCACCCTGCACAATGCAGTACACACACCCTTGTGTGTGTGTGTGTGTGTGTGTGTGTGTGTGTGTGTGTGTGTGTGTGTGTGTGTGTGTGTGTGTGTGTGTGTGTGTGTGTGTGTGTGTGTGTGTGTGTGTGTGTGAAGAAAAAAACACCGTCTGCCTCATTTTGCTTGTGACGAATGGAGCTCAAATGTTCATTTTTATTTTTTCTAACACTTGCGAGACTTTGAAACTGTCCTTGTGTGTTCTTTCTGCTAGATAAAGTCTCTCTTCTTCTCCCCCTGTTTGGTTTAATGTTAGCAGGCTGAGAGCGCCCATCCCCCCACGCTCAGCAGAGAGTGTTTCTGCCGGAGTGAGATACAGACAGAGGAGAGAGGAGAGGGGGTGGTAGAGGAGAGCAGACAGGCAGGGGAGGGAAGAACAGGGAATGTGCATTGGTAATGCTGCAAGGCTTCCTCCCTCTGCCGTGGAAAAACCTGTGTGTGCTGCCTAAATAGCTGTCAGAAACACCAGCAAGCAAAGACAGGGACATTTAACCAGAAACAGTCCCAAGCTTTCTTTGGTTTTTAATAAAATGATGTTTAGAGAGTCCGGAACATTTTTAAAAGGCTCTCAGCATGTGTTTGTCAGACATAGATCACTAAAAAAAATCCCACTAAAAAGCTGTCGTGAAATAAATTAATGCTATTATTTAAAGAGCAAGTCACCCCCAAATCCACTTCTTTTTTGCTGATTAGCTACATAAATGCAGTCAATCATTTGGCACTTAAGTGCATCTTAGTTAAAATTTAAATATTCTGCCTAAAACTGTCATTGTTGCACAGTTGTCAGGTAAAAACTCTGCATTGCATTTAAATTTAATCTGCCATTGCTATAGGCCAAGAAGTACACTATGATGTCAGCTGGTACATTATGAGGTCACAATGTCGTGTGTGTGTGTGTGTGTGTGTATTTGTTAGTGGCTCCGCCCTTTCAGTCTGCCAGGCAACATTTTTTGCATTTTTCAAACAGGAAGTGGGAGTGGAGTAAGACTCTGGCAGGGGGTGACTTGTTCTTTAAGTTTAATTACAAATGTAATGTGAATGATTTGATTTCGCACAAATAAATGAAGACAGTGCCCAGCCACACAGAAAACTATATGAGCAAGAAAAAGTGCAATTATTGTACAAATTAAAGGCAGAATATGTATTGAAGGCAGAGTTTTAAATAGAGATCAGCTCATGTTGAGAAAAGAGGAAGTTGTAGCTGCTTTTATCAAATGTTGAGATTACCATTATTGCAAAATCTCTCAGATTAAAAGCACACATTTTAGCTCAGCATAAATTTTGAGTTATTTTGAACAGAACTTTATTGCAGATGATGATGCACAACAGTATCAACCAGCTTTTGTTTGGGTATTTTAGTGCAAACAGAATAAATTGGAGGGGGGAATAAAAACGGCAGTAAAACAACATCTAGAATGCAAAAATGTTTGTGCACAAAAATGAAAATAAATTTGTGTTTAACAAGGTGAGTGAGCTAAGGCGGGCATCTTTATTTGGGTAAGTAATCCTATTTTGAGAGTTTCATTCAAGTCTGTCCAGTGGGTCCTCAAATGCTTTCAGACAGGAATAAACATTAGCACCCGTGCACCATCTTTTTGTGCCAGGGAATTCAAAATGAGCTTAAATAAGAGAAAATTTGACCAAAAATTGATTCAAAAATGAAAAACAAGTTAGGCACAAAGTGAGATGTGATGAAAACACAGGTAATAAGACACACAGACAATTAAAACTGCTTATTTGTGTGTTTTTGTCCCTATGTAGGCAACTTAATTACCAGGAGCTTCGTGTCTCATATGGTGTAATAAACACCTGTAGATGTTTCATCCATATAGAAAAAAGCTATGAATAAACAGCATACATAAAATCCATGGCGTCTTTACTTTTCGTGTTGCTTCTGAGTTAAATACACAAAAATACTCGTCGTAGGTAGAAAATATTCCATATAAGATGTAAAAAAAAAAAAAAAAAAAAAAAAACAGCCAACATGATTTAGTTGGAGAAAACGGTTCAGTCCGGCTCTGAGCGGAGCCGCTCCGTGTTTTGCTGCCGTCCGCGCGGCTCGGTAAAATGGCAGTATGTAGCGGAGCCTCGTGTTGGTTGGGCTAGCTCCCTCTACCCGGGCTCAGTAACACAACTCCCACAACAATTTCTGTCGCTTCTCATCGCGTTGTATGGAGCCTCCATCATCTCTCTAACCCATTTACGGAGCCGGAACCGGAGGGATGGCCACCGGGTTCGGTCCGGAATAAGGGTGGGAATGAACCGACACAAGGATTACTGGTTCTAAACAATTATTAATATTCAATGCTAGCGTTTGATTGTGACTGACTCGCTGAGAGAGGGAGAGAGGTGGTGGTGGTGGTGGTGGGGGGGTATATCATGGCCGCTCAGGTCGCCAGCGCCGCCACTCTTAACACTAGCCCGCCTTCTGAACTTAAAAAGCCGGATCGAGTGCCAAAGGAAGACTCGGGTCCGGGAGAGAAGCAGTCCGACAAAAAGCAGACGGGTTTGGACAGCGGATCGCCGGGCCGGGGGGAGCTGCAGGACGGAACTGATGGTGGAAATGCAGGGGGAGGAGGGGAACCTGAGATGAAGAACGGGAATGGGAACCCGCCCAGGGTGAACAATAATACGCCGAATGACTCCGTAGGACCGGAGGGAAATAACCATCCCGGTTTTGCGCATCACCACGGTCCCGCTTTCCCCCCACCTTCCTACGGATACAGTCATCACTACGGTCGGGCCGCTTTTCATCAATATGGCGGACAACAAAGCCCTGGCATGGCAGCTGCTGCGGGTCCGGGTGTGCAGTCGAGCAACATGATGGACCCGTATCAACCCAATTCACACGAACATGGCTTTTCGAACCACCAGTTTAATAATTACAATCCATTCCCGAACAGGACTCCGTATCCCGGCCAGGCGTACGCCATGAACTCTCCTCGCAGCGCTCAAGCGCCGACAGCTGGGGGGCAGCCAGCTAAGCAACAGCCACCACCGGGAGGACCCACGGCGATGGCTGGATCTTACAGTAATCAGAGATATAACATTGGGAACCCTCAACCAACATCCACGCCGACTCTCAACAAGCTCCTAACTTCACCCAGCGCTACGAGGGGTTACCAAAACTACCCGTCTGGCGACTACAGTAGCCAGGAAGGAGCTAGTAAGGGACCAGCGGAGTACGGAGGGAGCAACCCGAGTTGGCAACAAAGAAGCCTTCACCCGTCGCCAATGAGCCCGGGAAGTGCTGGACAACCGCTCGCTAGAAGCCAGGTAAAGTAGATTTATTACTAAAACAAGGACCCGAGCGTGTTTCCTTCCTTCTTACTATTAGCTAGTTCTCAACGTAGCAGGCCAGCCATTGTCTGGTACTAGTTCGCAAAGACTCTAAAATGGCTGCCTGTCGTGTGTATTTTTTTCTCTTTATAACAAACCGTTGAATATGTGACGCTTCATTGTGTTTACTGAAGCCTATAACGACGAAAGAGCGGCGCCTGGGTAAGACAAAAGTTGAAGAAACGATGTTCCGGTGGCTAAGAAAGGCCCGACTTTGAGAAGGGGGCAAAAAAATAAGAGCTGCGGCTCTTTTTAATGTATCTTTGCTGTACTCTATTATAGAGTGGGATTACATTGCCTTTTGTTACTAAAACGGCTTCAGTACGCAAGCATAACACGTTTATTTTCGTATTCATAAGAGAATGTCACTCGTCTAGCGTTTGTACGGTTTCGTCGTCTGCTGGGATGTAATTTTGTGGCCATGACGGAAGGAATGCGTCGCGTGCCGAATGAGCCCTCCTCGGTTAGCTGAACGGCTCGTGGACGCCAGGTTAAAACTGTTTATTTGTCTCGTGAGATGTCACTCAAGTTCGTAAACTGCCAGATATTTGATAACTTGTATTGATTAGATGCGCTTCCGCGCCGCGGTGAGTTTTCTGGGCCAACCCCGTCAACAGTCGGCTTTTCCTGATGAGCGTCTGAGTCGCAGATTGCAGTGGGATTTGAATTGTGGAGGTAAAATCCTCTGTCAGAGCCAGGAGATAGTTGGTCTTGGGTTGACACGCTAGCTGAGATCTGATTGGCTCGTCATCCGCTTGCTCATGGCCATTTATAATTACATGTGATGCGAGGCAACAGTGGCTGATAAGAACGCGCTGCGTTAGCTCAACACGCGTCTTTCAGCTTCTCGGTTCAAGTCTTTTATTATTGTAAATACTGATTAATGATGGGATCAAATGTGTTATCTGGTGTGCTTTAATAAACAATTAGATTTTACTGAACCTCAGAGCGTATCATAGTGATATTAGAGCATCTTTATATAATATGATACAAATAAATTGTTTACAATATAAATGGTTGTAGGGATGTTATGATCTTGCATTGTTGGTATTTCTTGAATAAATTCCTCCCTTTTCACTATTTGTTAAACAGCATCAACAATCTCAGGCCTGTGTCTGGGAGGGTGTGTGGCAGCTATGTCTGGCATGCCACACAAGTCTGACCTTAAAGAATTCCCCCCCATCCTCCCCCCTACAAGCCAATCAGAAAGCGGTCCACCATCTCTCACCCACCAAGGGAGTTTCCTCTCTTGTCTTATGCAGATTAGCCATGTGCCGAGTTTATTTATTTCACCTCATTATCTTGGATTTACAGTTGGGCACATAAGGCATGTTGCGTTGCAGAGTGACAGTGCGCACTCAGCTAAGTGCACACGTGGGAAATGATTATAAGTAACACCAGAGGTCTGTTTTTTCTCTCGTTGCAGAGGTTTTAGAGAATGTGTACGTTTCAGTCTTTGAAGCTGTTGTTGTTGTAGTACCTCCCTTATGTCTGGTGTCATTCATTCAAAGCCAAAAATGCCTTCTTGTGGGGAGGGAAGAAAAAAACCTACTTGGACCAAGTTCAAAACAGGAGCACAGCTGGGATATGTTTAGGATTGGGCAGACTGCCCTCTATTCCAAAGTAGATATATATAGCTCTGACTTCCGAAACTATGGCAAAGTGAAGTGAAAAAAAAAAATCTGGGTAATGACCGTGGGAAGTAAGGTGGGGGTGGGGGGGATCACAGTTTGTCCATTCATTGAAGTGTTTTCACAGTTGAGCTCTGAACAGAATCCAAACGACAGCCGAGGATTTGAACAGAAACGACCCGATGTTTGAGAGGGGGTGACTTTAAATTATATTTTGTGAGTATTGAGCTGTGTTTTTCCCACAACTAGCCTCCCGGTCCCATGGATCCTATGGGAAAAATGAGAGGGCAGCCATATGGATCAGGCAGTCCATACAGCCAGCAGTCACAGCAGGGGCCTCCTGCAGGTCCTCAACCTGGGCCGGGGTACCCAGGTCAGGCTTATGGCCCCCCAGCTCCTCAACGATACCCAGTGGGAATGCAAGGGCGTTCCCCAGGAGGCATGGGTGCTATGCCTTATGGTCCACAGGTATCTGAATTTAAATCTAGATTGTTTTTCCTGGATTTTCTTTCTTCTGTTTTGAGTCTAGATGTTTTACTTTATTCAGATGGGAGCGTACGGACAGCCGGGACCAGGGGGGTATAGCTCTCAGGGCCAGGCACCGTATTACAGCCAGCCAGGCCAGACTCCTCACCCAGGTCAGCAGCAAACCCTTTACCCCCAGCCCTCACCTGGACAAGCTGGAAGGCAGTCGCCTTACCCGGGGCAGCCCCACCCTCCCACTTCAGCTCCACACAACCAAGGAGGACCAGCCTATCAACAGCCCCACATGCCCCCACAGTCTCAGGGGCCACTGCCAGGCCCGTCTCAAGGCCCCCCCCAGTCTCAGCCGCCCTACTCTCAAGCGTCAGCGCCACAGTCCAGCCAGTCTCCCTACGCCCAGCAGCAGGGGCCTCCCAGTCAGACCCCGCAACAGTCAAGTTCCCAGGCTCCCCCCGGATCTCAAGGCCAAACCAACTACCCAGGGTCCACACAGGGCCCCCCGCAGCCCCCCTCACAGCAACAGCAGACGTCGTCTCATCCACAGCAGCCCCCGGGACACAGCCAACACCCACAGGGGCAGTCTGCAGCGTACCCTCAGAACACCCAGCAGCAAGCACAGCAGTCACCTTATCAGCGTTTTCCTCCTCCACAGCAGCAGGTACTCCCCCTGTTGGGACCACACTCATCCACCAGGGTGTTCCTTTACTGTGGTTTGACTCTTCTGGTTGTTTGTTAGGAGATCTCCCAGGACTCGTTTCAGTCCAACGCTCCTCCATCCACCCAGCCCAAACCTGGTCCAGAGGACAGTCAGGGCCGCCCATCCAGCCTTCCGGTCAGTCAAAAACCTTGTTTTTGTTTGTGACGGAGAAAAAGTAAGAATCTGTGGAGCTGCACTGAGGTGGTTGATTTGAACAAGTACACGAGAATGCCACTGGAAAATATGAGTGTCTTGTCGGCTTTAGGTTTACGACACCTGAAGCAGACGGACCTCCCCTCGTCTTTGCTCGTTTATCAGTATTCAGGAGAACGTTGGTTGTGAAAACCTTTCATCTAGAGTCACTTTGTGTTTCCTCAGAGAACACCTTAGACCAGCCCGGCGTGACTAACAATGCTACGTGGCTTAAAATAAAGTTGTTATAAGTTGAACCGACTGTTTTCCTCTGGAGGGTTAACTGTTAGAGAAGCTCCGACATCACGTGGCTCAGCTGCTGCTTCATGCTGACTCTGCTGCTTACATCCTACAAACCTTCGTAACCATGACAACCTCTGGCAATAATGCACACTCACTTTCTCAGTGAAAAGGATAAATAAGGACAAAGGCCTCAGGGGATGTGTGTGTGTGTGTGTGTGTTTGAATCTATGCCACTCATGTCCTAGCACACACAGAAGGAATTACATCACGCTGTTGGAGCCCACGCTTGAAGTGGATCGTGTAATACCACCTGGAAATCAGAACGCTTCAGCCGGCACAACCTTTGTGTAAGTCTCTGACTGGTGTTGACCGTGTCTTCCTGTTGGTGTTTGCAGGACCTATCAGGGTCCATTGACGACCTGCCCACAGGCACAGAGGGGCCAGAGGGCGCCCTGAGTCCCGGCGTGAGCACATCTGGTGTGTCGAGCAGCCAGGGCGAGCAGAGTAACCCCGCTCAGTCGCCCTTCTCCCCTCACACATCCCCCCATCTCCCAGGCATCCGAGGGCCCTCTCCTTCCCCTGCCGGCTCCCCAGCCAGCGCCAGCACGCCCCGAACAGGACCACTATCACCCGCCAACATGCCAGGTGAGCCAATAGCTACTGGACGTTAACACCCCAGGCCTCAGCTGCGTGTTGCTACTGGGGCTTTGAAGTGGATCAGAACACTTTAATCATGACTTCATCAGTTGATGTTGTTGAAAATTGAAAAAGTTGTTTTAGTTTTTGTCATTTATTCTGTTATTCTTCATTGTTTGGGCATCACTGTGGTGTTATCTGGAGAACGGCCTGATGAAGCAGAGGTTTTTACTTCAGCCGAGTTTGGTTCAACAACGTAAAAGAGGGAACTTTGTGTTTGGATAACGTACATGTTTGAGCTGCATTTGGGACTTTTTAGAGTATTTTATATTATTTTTCAGATGTGTCTGGAGAGTTCCTTAAGAGCTCGTCTAGAGTTTGCGTTTATAGGTTTGTGATGTGTTCCTGCTCTTCTGGAACGTCTAGCTATTCTCGCCGACACTTTAAACAAGTCATCTGGAAACCTGAGGTCTGCGTGGCACCTAAAAGGAGAACACCCTGTCAGTGTCAGGAGACAGAAAAACAAGCGGGCATGGATTTAAAGGATACGGTGCATCATGAGAACTTAATTGAACATCACTTGTTAAGCAGATTCTACAATAAAACTGGATGCAAAAGTAAAAACAACAAAGTGTAGTACTGAGAAAAACAAACGAGTTAAATCCCAGATAGTCAGAAAAACTCTGATTCCCAGTTTGTCAGCCGCCTCTGATCATTTACACGAGCAAACATGCGGTTGAGTAAATGAAATACACGCTGGTGGTTCAGAGAGAAGACACTTGGCTACGCTGCGTGTTGCAGCGTGGTGAAAGAAACCGTCTTTTAAACCTTTTGTGATTGATCTTCTTTATTTCCTCAAACCTGAATAACACTAATAAACTCATTAAGTTGAACGCAGACTAAACAAACTCTGTTGTCCCCGTTTAGGGACCCAGATGCCTCCCAGACCGTCGAGCGTGCACTCCGATGGGAACCTGCACCCCGGCATGAGCCAGTCCCCCATGGCGCAGGACAGAGGTGCGCTGCTGGTCTCGGCGATGAAGCGGCTTGTTTTTGCTTTACAGTCTTAAGCAACATCTCTGTTTTTGTTAGTTCCAGGGTTCATGCCCAGAAACCCGCAGATGCCCCCCTATGGCTCCCCCCAGTCAGCCTCTGCGCTGTCGCCCCGCCAGTCCTCCGGAGGACAGATTCATCCTGGGATGGCGCCATTTCAGAACAGCTCTATGAGTGGCTATGGGCCGCAGGGAGGACAGTACGGCCCCCAAGGTTTGCACTTAACATTCACTTTGTAGAAGTAATGGAATCGTCTCGTAACAAACCAACAGAGAGGGCGCTCGGTTCGACGGATTTCTATAAGCATTTCACATATTTTATTTGTTAGGGAGATCTTATGGAAATAAGCTATTAGACAACCCCGTGGAGTACGTTTCCCTGCCTGGTATGAAGACCGTGACATCGCTGGTCCCTCCCTCTGACTCTACTGCGGCTATTTATAGCTGTGAAGCAGAGAGTCAGCTGATGTAGCACTGCCTCCTGCCAGCAGAGCCGAAACCGTGACAAAGCCGTGTGGCTCTCGGTGCACGCTTCTCTCTGCGAGCAGACTGAAAGGAAAAGTTTGTCTTGCAGCTTTTTAAAGAAGTGCAGCAGCTTTAACTTCTTCATGAATGCGAGCCGCTATCTCTGTCCTGCAGCAGGAAATTTCCTGCCCTTGCGACCTCTTGAGTTTGATCTCGTGTGTTTCTTTGTGTGTTTTATTTGATATCATCAGTGGGTTACCCCCGGCAGCCTGCTTATGGAAACATGCCCAACGCCAACTACCCAGGACCAGCAATGGGCTCCATGAACCCCATGGCAGGACAGGGTGGAGGGCCGCCATACGCTGGCATGCCTCCAGGAAGGATGCCTCCTAATCAGATGGGCGCACGTCCTTACGGTCCCAACATGGGGCCGAACATGCCTCCTAACATGGGCAACATGCCTCCACAGGTAGGCTCAGGAATGTGCCCGCCTCCAGGAATGAACAGGAAGCCCCAGGACCCGACGGCCATGCAGCATCCTTCCTCCAACTCCATGCTGAACAGGTGAGCTCACAGCTGACCCTGGTGTGGGCGTGTCTTTGCACACGGCTCTACTCAGTTACCCGATGTCCTTCTTCCAGGATGCCCGGTTATCCCAATATGTCTCAAGGCATGATGGGTTCTGGTCCACCATACAGCCAACCAATGAACAGCATGCCTGGAATGATGAACACTCCAGGTGGCTCACCCTATCCCATGGGGCCAAACATGGCCAACAACACAAGCGGTGAGTTACGCCGGTGTGACCGAGGGCTTGTTTTTGTTTGTGGTTACCTGACGGCTGATTCCACTCATTTTCCTTGTTGAGTAGGGATGGCTGCAAGTCCAGAGATGAACAATAAGATGAATAACAAGGTGGATGGCAGTGGAACTCCCAAGCCAGAATCCAAATCTAAGGTAACTCACTTTCAGCGACACCTGAAGCACGGCTGGTTGAGCCTTTTTGGATTCTCTTGTTTTATTTTTATTTCTTTTTCACGAAACAGAAGTCCAACTCTTCCACGACCACAAGTGAGAAGATCACACGCCTGTATGAGCTGGGACCAGAGCCTGACAGGAAGCTTTGGGTCGACCGTTACTTGGCTTTCGTTGAAGAGAAAGCCATGGGCATGACCAACCTGCCGGCCGTCGGACGCAAGCCCCTCGACCTCTTCCGGTTGTATATGTCCGTGAAGGAGATCGGGGGAATGACGCAGGTTAATATTGTGTTTAGACACCGTGATGGGTTCCAGAGATGCCCACCCCGAGCGGTTTGGCCGTAGTTATTTTCTGATGATGTGATTTTGCGTTTGCTACAGGTGAATAAGAATAAGAAGTGGCGTGATCTGGCCACTGCTCTGAATGTGGGCACGTCCAGCAGTGCTGCCAGTTCTTTGAAAAAACAGTACATCCAGTGTCTGTACGCCTTTGAGTGTAAAATTGAGCGTGGTGAAGACCCTCCCCCTGAGATTTTCACAGACAACAAGAAGAACCAGGCGGCTAAGGTGCAGCCACCCTCACCAGGTTAGAGCCTCACTCCTCTTTTCGTTGCCTTGCTCTAAAAACGACTCGTTTCCTGATTAAAGACATGAACCGTGTCTGTTTGCTCCCCTCTTGTTTCACACTGAAGCGTCCCTCTGCTCCACAGCTGGGTCGGGCTCTCTGCAGGGTCCTCAGACACCCCAGTCCACGAGCAGTTCCATGGCTGAGGGGGGGGACCTTAAACCGCCCACTCCAGCCTCCACTCCTCACACACAAATGCCCCCCATGCCACCTGGGTCCAGGTGATTCCCACAGATTTACCTCACCAAGCTTAACTTGTTCCAAACACCATGAGTAGTAAAGTTAACATTTTTGTCTGTTCTAGGAGCAGCGTGAACCTGCAGGATCCCTTCTCCGATGGCAACGACCCTGCCTTCCCCAGGAAGAACATGACCCCCAACGCAACCTACCCGTCTGGCATGAACACACCGGACATGCAAGGCCGCATGGGACCCTACGAACCCAACAAGGACCCCTTTAGTAACATGCGGAAAGGTGGGAGCACCGAACAAACTCGGTTAAGTCTAGCGCTAAGAGGCTGGATCCGAGTGTTCTGTAACTGAATGTGTTTGCAGTGGGGGAGCAGTTTCTACCTGCCAGCCAGGGTCCCAACAGCATGGTGGGTGACCAGCAGCAGCAGCAGCCACCACAGCAACAGCCTCCTTTCAGCAGAGGACCACCTGGGGCCATGGGCACAATGCCGATGGGGCCCCGGCAGCAGTATCCTTATGCACCAGGCTACGACAGGAGGTGAGAGTTAAAGAACGGTGTAAAGAATTAGATGAATTCCCATTTGAACTGATTTGGTTTTACTCCACTAACAACTCCACTGGCTCCCAGTTCGATACCGAATTCAATACAAACTGCCCCTCATCACCTATAAATCTCTCAATAACCTTGCCCCCCCCCCAATCTAACCAACCTTCACCGTCGTTCTCCTGCTCGCAACCTCCGTTCGGCCGACTCCAATCTTCTTTCTCCCTTAAGTACTCCATACCACACCCTGGGAGATCAAGCCTTACGCCGGGGACACACCGGCCACCGAAGCGCAGCGAAAAGGGGACCGCCTTCATTCGGCACCCTTGTTATCCTATTCTATAGATCACATGGGCCGCTGAAGCGCCGCACGCCGGGCCCGCTCTGTTTTTCATGAGCCGCGGGTGGACCGCGTTAATTCTGGCAGGAAGTCAAACCCAGACATAAGAGGCGGGCCGGTAAATGTAACAAAATAAAGCATTTCAAAATACAATTCCGCGATAGTCAAATGTGTTCGTAAACAGACACTGCATAAAAACCACACACACACACACACACATTCGCTGTGTGTGTGACCACGTGAAGGGGGTGCTGTTTTGGGTGTCTTTCAACCGGAGCAAAAGGATAGAGAGGCAGAAAGTCGTAGGCCGTAGAAAGTCGTATTAACAACTGGTTCACACACACACACACACAGCAAGGGGGGTGTAAGTAAGTAAGTAAAAGTGTATTTACTCTGAGATATCTGGAGGGGGAGCTGGTTCTGCGGGGTTAGCCGCTTGGTCAGATGATTCTGTCATGTTCTGGTTTAAGTAAGTAAGTAAAGTTTATTTATATGGCGCCTTTCACAGATATAAATCACAAAGCGCTGTACAACATGAGTAACATCAGGGCAAATACCTCAAACCAATAAAAACATCATAAAAACAATAGCAGTGACAACAATAGTAACCAAAATCAGGAGTAAAAACAAAGTCAAGGTGTGAACAAGAACAAAGCCATCTTTTAGAATATTTAGCGGGGGAACGCCTGGATGAAAAGGTGAGTTTTAAGATGTTTTTTGAAGACCTCTACAGATTTCAAGAGACGGAGATTTGAAGGTGGACTGTTCCAAAGTCTGGGGGCAATAGACTGAAAGGCCCTGTCCCCTTTGGTTTTTAGTCTGGTTCGAGGAACAGCCAGGAGGTTTTCAGATGTGGATCGGAAGTGGTGTGTGGGGATAAAAGCTCAGATAGGTAGCTTGGAGCCTGGTTGTTAAGAGCTCTATAGGTCAGGACTAAAACTTTAAACTGTACTCTAAATTCTACCGGGAGCCAGTGGAGGAAAAGAGCAGAGAAAAGGCAGAGAGGAAATGGAGGACACCAAGTGGTTAAAAGAAAAACTAGGAGGCACGCCTGAACTGAGGAGCAGCGAGCAGCAGCCGAATTTCGTGAGCGCTTCGCTTCCCGGCGCTTCGGCGGCCGGTGTGTCCCCGGCCTTAGTCACCGCCGCCCCAACTATCAGGTCCCTCCACACCTTTAAAGCACTGCTCAAAACTCCTCTTTTCAAACTGGCCTTCCCCTAACATCCTCTGCAGCAGGCTGCTCGTATTTATTAGTGTTATTTTTCCCGTGTTTGTAAAGCGTCTCTGAGTGACCTTAAAAGCGTTAAATAAGTCTGACTGAAACATTAAACTCTTATGGGATTTTCTCACTGTAAAATTCTCATTATTCTTACATACTGCACCTTTAATGGAATTATTCACTCCCTTCATGTTTCCCTGACTGGCAGGGCTAGTTGTGTTTAATGAGAGAGAAAAAGAGCATCAGTCAATAGAAATGTAAATGATGAAAGAATGTATTCAAACCTTTGTTTGCCTTTTGCTGCTGGTGTTGAGCTCATAATACTCTGTGCAGTAAAATATTTTAATAAAAAAAAAATTCACGAGTTTTCTGTCACCTCCCCTAGACCGGAGCAGGGGATGGGCCCCGAGGCTAACATGGGATCAGGTGCTCCTCAGCCAAACCCGATGATGCCCGCCAACGCCGACGCTGGGATGTATTCACCAAACCGCTTCCCGCCGCAGCAGCCACGGTCAGTCCTCCACTCAGCCTTCCCCCACTTCAGCTGTCTGTAAATGAAAAAGGATTACTTTCATCTGGTCAATTTAAAAGCTTTAGAAGTGGAAACTCGTCGGTTTTGTGACAAACTTGTCAAAATTCAGGGCGCGTTTCATTTTGGTGGTCGTTGTCTTGATATGAAAACATTAGCTCTAGTTTAAGCTGACAATTTTATTTGACTTTAATATATTAAGATGGACGGTTTTTATTTGATCCAAGTTGTCATTGGAATTAAAAATTCTGACGGCGAATAACTGAAGGAAAAAAAAGTTGTTTATATTTTCTACCTAAACATTTATTATTTGGAAAAATCAAAACTTGGTACAACAAAATTGTTTACACATTAAGTTTCTTCTGGTCTAGCGTGGATGCTTCTGGACATCAGAAGGCTGGTTCTAACCGCTTATTATTAACATGTGCAGGCATGATTCCTATGGTAATCAGTATCCCGGGCAGGGGACGCCCTCTACTGGCTCCTACCCAAACCAGCAGCCTGGAAGTTACCCTCAGCAGGTAAATGATCCATCTGCACCACATCAGCTTTAGGCTGGGCTCAGATCCAGTCCGAGTTTTTATGTCTAAAGTGCCTAGAAGTTAAAATGTACCCACCATTTTAATGATTAGAAAACATTAGAATATTTTTTAACTTAAGTTTAGTCTGTAGAGTTGTTTTGAGTATTTGTGTAATACATTTAATTCTGCATTTTTTTGTCTAGAGTTACAAACGTTCCATAGAAGGAGTGTTCCCTCCATCAAAACGTCATGAGACGGAGTACAGCGGTTCCTTCCCCGGAGGGCAGCAAGCACCACAGCAGCAGCAGCAAGGTGGCGCCTCTGCACCTCCTTCGGGACAGCAGGAGTCATTCAATCAGTACGGCGTAGGGAGCGGGCCGTACCCTGGCCCTGACCGCCGTCCCCCCGGACCCGGCAATCAATTCCCATTTCCCTTTGGTCGTGAACGAATGCAAGGAGCCTCCGGGCCAAATGCGCAGCCCAACATGCCCCCTCAGATGATGCAGCCAGGTGCTGAGGGCGCTCAGGGCGGCATGTGGCAAGGGCCTCGAGACATTAACTATCACAACTACCCTAACCGGCAGGGTGGGCCTGGTGGCCAACCACACGGTCCCGGGTATCCTGGTATGAACCGCTCAGAGGATATGATGTCATCAGAACAACGCATGAATCACGATGGCCAGTGGGGGGGTCAAATAGGCCCTCGGCAGCCTTCTTACGGTCCAGCTGGGCCTGGACAGCCTATGCCCCGTTCAGTTCAGTCCAACTACCAGCCCCCTCAGGGTGTGCAGAACCACATTCCACAGGTGCCCAGCCCGGCGTCCATACCCCGCCCCCTGGAAAACCGGACATCGCCTAATAAATCTCCTTTCATCCACGGAGTAATGAAGATGCAGAAGGCCGGACCCCCGGTGCCTGCATCCCACGTAGTTCCGCCTCCTGTGCAGTCGCCTCTAATAAGGAGAGACATGCCTTTTCCCCCTGGCTCTGTGGAAGCTTCACTTCCTGTTCTCAAACCACGACGAAGACTCACCTTGAAAGAAATCGGTAAGATCAGAAATTAGAAATCCAGATTTGTTCTAACCACAGTTCTGTCTGTTTGTTTGTTTGTTTGTTAATCTAACTTGTCGTTGTACTTGGTGATATTTTTTTCTCTCATGATCTAGGAACTCCAGAGGCCTGGAGAGTCATGATGTCGTTAAAGTCTGGTTTACTGGCTGAAAGTACATGGGCTCTAGATACCATCAACATCCTCCTGTATGATGACAACAGCATCGCCACCTTCGATCTCAACACGGTAGGGCGTAATGTCGATTCCTTTCGTGGTGATACGTCACCGTGTTGATCTCGTCTCATATTTGACCTACTTGTGTTTTTGACACAGCTGCCTGGCCTGCTGGAGTTGGTGGTTGAGTATTTCAGGCGTTGCCTCATTGAAATCTTTGGCATTCTGCGAGAGTATGAAGTTGGAGACCCTGGCCAGCGGACGCTGCTTGATCCGGATGCCTTGAAGCAAGACTTGGACAGCGTGGAAGTAGATGAACAACATCTTGAGGATATGGAACAGGAGGAAGCGGATGATGAAGATGAGGAGGAAACTGTGCGACCGCCTCATGTGAAAGAGGAGGAGCATCAAGTGCAGTGCTCTCGGGGTCGAGATGGGAAGACGGAAGACGACGAAAGGAAGAGCAAAGTTTCTTTATCTGACCAGGCGGCTTCATCGCTATGCCTACCTGCCCATGACAAACCCAAACAGGCCAGCAAGTTTGACAAGTTTCCCCTGAAGGTGGTACGAAAGAAGGACCCGTTTGTGGCTGCCCAGTCCAAAAATCACGGCAAAGTGCAAGAGTTTGACAGTGGGCTGCTTCACTGGAGCGCTGGAGGTGGAGACTCAACAGAACACATCCAGACTCTCTTTGAGCCACGCAAAGACTTCTTGGAATCACGAGAACGAATACCTTTGTCTACAGCCCTACTGATGCGGCGGGTCCCAGAAGGGGACGTACGGGAAAACGGTTTACCTACTGAGGAGGAAAATACGAAACCTGAAGAAGAAGAAGAGGGACAAAAACAGACAGACTTGGAGAAAAATGGCTCCGTAGGGAGCAGCGACGAGGAGAGGCAATCAGATTCAGACGCAAAGCTTGCTGTAGGAGGTCCTACGAGTAATCAGGAGAATAGACCCATTCTTTCCTCTGGAAGTGTTTTAGCCCAAAAGGCACAGCCGTTTGGTACCATATTGGAGGATGAGCCCCACAGTAAGGATGAAGGGCCGCTTGTTACACTGGCCACCTGGCAGGATTCATTAGCGCGTCGCTGCGTTTGTGTCTCAAATATTATCCGCAGCCTCTCCTTTGTGCCGGGAAATGACCACGAAATGTCCAAACACCCTGGGCTGCTGCTAATGCTCGGGCGATTGATTCTTTTGCACCACTGGCACCCTGAGCGCAAACAGGCCCCCCTCACCTATGAAAAAGACGAGGATTCAGAAGAGGGAATGGGCCAGAAGGATGAGTGGTGGTGGGACTGCTTGGAGCTTCTGAGAGAAAACACGTTGGTCACATTGGCAAACATTTCAGGCCAACTAGACCTCTCTCTCTACTCAGAAAGCATCTGCTTGCCCCTGCTGGATGGCCTTCTGCACTGGGCAGTCTGTCCTTCAGCAGAGGCCCAGGACCCGTTCCCTACCCTGGGACCCCATAGTTCTTTGTCGCCCCAGAGACTGGTTCTGGAGACGTTAAGCAAGCTAAGCATCCAAGACAACAACGTGGACCTCATCTTGGCCACGCCACCCTTCGGTCGATTAGAGAAGCTCTATGGGAACCTGGTGCGGTTAATCGGTGACAGGAAGGTTGCGGTCTGCAGGGAGATGGCCGTAGTTTTACTTGCCAACTTGGCCCAGGGTGACACGATGGCAGCCCGAGCTATCGCTGTTCAGAAAGGCAGTGTGGGCAATTTGCTCGGCTTCCTGGAAGACAGTCTGGCTGCCACACAGCTTCAACAGAGCCAGAGCTCTCTTCTGCACCTACAAGGAATGCCCTTCGAGCCCACCAGCCCGGACATGATGCGGCGAGCTGCCCGGGCCCTGCTCGCCCTATCCAAGGTGGAGGAGAACCACTCAGAGTTCACACTACACGAGTCCCGACTACTCGACCTGTCCGTGTCTCCGCTAATGAACTCGCTGGTGTCTCATGTTATCTGTGATGTACTCTTTTTGATCGGCCAGTCATGACAGCTATGGGGAGCTGTGGCTCCACTTCTTGAGCAAGGGGATTTTTCCCAATCCCCCCTCCCCCTGGTAAATCTGGCTTGTGCTTGTGTCCAAAACAGGGCGAGGAAAGTTCAAAAGACTGGCTTTAATTTATGAAAATCCTTCAGAGTACGTTCTGTGCGCCCTCCACCGGGCCAGCCTTCCTCGGGGAGGGCCGTCACAGATGGACGGTGGATCGCCACACCGACAAAGACTACTTACAATGCCAACTGGACGACACAGCAGAGCACCGATGTTGGGAGACTGTTCCGCACTTGGGGCGGGGAGGGGTGAGGGAGAAAGTACTTTTTAATAAAGATAAATAAATGAATAAACAAATAGCTGAAAAACAAAAACTGTAACCAAAGTTGCTGTTTCGTTTACAGTGAGTTTGGGAGACAGTGTGCCCTAGCTCTCCCTGTGAGGGCACAGTGAGTCTGTAACGGAGGTGACGCAGACTGACAAGTGACCTACTGGTTTTAGTTGCTGTAGCTGGATCCTCACCAGTCAGCCCGACAGTGCTGTCGATAAACACCTTCACCGGGGAGGCCTGTGCAGTGTGCAGTAGATTGTAGGACATTTTCTGTACCGTACTGCTCTTGAAGTGTAAGCATTCTGTAAAACTTGTTTCTCACAGAAGCTGATGATGCAGCTCTAGAGTTTTGAGGTCATTTTAGTTTGGTGTTAAACAGAAAATGGCTTTCTTCCCCAAAGTATCAAGAACCTACAACACCCTTACCTCCTCTTATCCCTTGATTGTATGAATACCCTTATGAAAAGAAATCACCTCTTAGGACTGGTTTTCAACTTCAGATACAGCTTTGCTGTGGTGTATATATAATGTTGTACATTATACTTCCTTCCTCTGTGTCTGTCTCTGTCTGTGTCACTATTCTCACACTTGAGATGGAGGCTAACGTGTTAGCTTGTCCTCGACCTCCAGACCCCACCAATATTAGGCCCTCACCTCTGGTCTCTTCACAGCCCCGTAGTATGGCAGACACACACGACTCGAACTTGTAATATCCTGGTACAAACAAAAATAAACTAGATGAAGTACACATTTGACAAATTTTCTCCAGTCATGGACTCTGCATATTTGTATTTCAGACTATGTAGCTAAGACAACATGTAAATTCCTCCCCTTCCCCCTTTTTTTGGCTCAAGGAATATCATTTATTCAGTATGAAATCTTTATACTATATGTTCCACGTGGTAAGAATAAATGTACATCAAATCTTCCTAAGCTGTTTGATGGTTTTTGTTCCTTTGGGATGTTTAGTTCTTGTCGGAGAAATTAGGAATTTACACTGCATAGATTTTCTGTTTTAATTTGACCTTTTTTCCAGTGGAGTTGCTGCAAAGTTACAAAAGCATAACAGCACTAACATCCAAGAGGATGTATAACATGAGATCTGAAATTGTAGAGTACACAGATTTTTACATTACACAAGAAAAGCAGTGTTACTGCAACCAAAGCAATCATTTGCTTTTCATTTCTCCAAAAGGACGAACAAACAAAGATAGATATAGAACTTCTTATTAACGTAGAGATTTAAAACATTTTAAGTGTTTATAAAAGTGTGTGTGGGGGGGGGGGGGGGGAGTTAAAATTACTATGAAATACTATTTTTTGTAAGGTGTGAATCATATTAATATTTGTGAAAATAATCGGTCACTCTGTGTGTTTCAGGCAGGTTGAACATGAAAATAGTCTCCTACACCTATCTCCTGCATTAACTTCTGACAGGAAATAGATGTGAAACTCCAGGATTAGAAAAACCTGACAGATCTACGTCACACTGTCACTTAACATTCATGGACTCACCCATCTTGGCTCCTGATGGGTCTGTTTTAGTGTCCAGGAAACAGCAGAGAATGTCTCGGCTTGTAGAAGCTAACCGTTAGCAACTCCACCACGCAGCAGAACTCCTCCAGGTTTGTGTTATTTGGAGATTTAAAAAATCCACGTTGCTAGTCAGTCGTAGAGTTATGTTGCTGTTATCCAGTCCAAGGCAAAATGTCCAAATATCTGGAAACAAGAGTCCAACTTCTTTCATCTGAAGCTAACCTGCAATGTGGCTCTTCTCATTCCTGAAAATTGTGCACCAGTGTTTTTCTTCCCCAGAGTATGACTTACAAGGCATTCATTCCTACTAGAGACCACAGGAAATGTATTGATCAAACAAGTCTTGAACACCATTATTGGGGAGGCGACAACGATGTGTCTGAAATCACCAGTTGTGTCCAGCGCCCCCTGCAGGAGATAAACAAGTTTAAAATAAATATTTCACAACCTGAAGAAAAATAATCCTAGTAACCACTAAAAAACGTAAACGCTACGTTTGTTAACGTTGTTGTTTTTTTTTTTCACGGAAGGATTTCAGCCCATGAGCTTTCAGTCCATGAGTGAGCTTTTATTTTGAAGTCACTACAACGGAAGTAAACGAGAAAGGCTGCATCCTGCGGCAGGATGAGGACAAAAAGATTACTGCTGAGCCACAATCAATAACCGCTTGAAGACGAATGTCCTGGAGGTAATGAATGCTCACAGGCAGGATCGTTTTGCAGTGATGTCGTATGGCTGTTTGAGCGCCAAGTGCCTCGTGAGAGCGGCGGAAGTGCGCGTGGCTGAACCGAACCGGTTCCTCCACCTTTAGTCCGTCTCATCAATGACCATGGATGTCAGAGCAGTTCTGGAGTTTGCCACATTAACCAGGGTTCTCTCTCTTGTTTTACAGGTAAGTTTTATCGCCTTTTTTTGTTTAGAACATTTCTATCAGTCACGTTTGGCCGTAACACGTCATTATTTCGTGTGACGTATAAACGGGTCGGTTGTGTTTGAGGTTTGATGGCATTATTGTTTCCGTTCTTTTCCAGGCTGTTCTGAATGCGGCAATCCCTGACCATGACGCGGACGCCTTCAGGCCGCCTCGGACAGAGGAGCACTTGTACCTGGACTCAGTGGTGGAGTGGCTGTTCGGTGGCCTCTCACACTGGGATGCGGAGCACTACCTCTTCATTGCAGAGAGAGGATACCTGTATGAGCACAACTTCGCGTTTTTCCCGCTGTTCCCCGTGGTGCTGCGCGGGCTGGTGGAGACGCTGCTGCGGCCCCTCAGCAGCTGGCTGAGCGTGCGGGGGCGGCTGCTGCTGGCTGTGGCCGTGGGCAACAGCGCCCTCTTCCTGCTGAGCGCGGTGGCCCTGTACGCCCTCAGCAGAGCGGTTCTGCAGGACAGGCGTCTGGCTCTGCTCTCCAGCTTCCTGTACTGCATCACGCCCGCCAATGTTTTCATGACAGCTGGGTACTCGGAGAGTCTGTTTGCTGCACTCACATACGGCGGTCTGTTGCTGCTGGAGAAAGGCTTCACCTTCACAGCCTGCTTGGCCCTCAGCATAGCCACTGCAGCGCGCTCTAACGGACTCGTTAACATTGGCTTTCTGCTGTATCTCCCGGCACTGCGTGCCATTTCACAGATCCGCGTTTATCGTACGACGACGACAGGCTACAGTAAAGTCCTGCGCTACATCTGGGTCACCCTCCGTCTCCTGCTGACCTCTCTCTTAGGCACGGCTGTTATTGCCCTCCCCTTCTGTGCTTTCCAGTACTATGGCTATAGGACGTTCTGCACCCCGTCCACCTCCCTGGAGCAGATCCACCCTTCCCTCCTGTCACTGGCCGAGAAGAGGAGTTACCGGGTTCCTAATGAAAACGGGCCCCCTCCTCTGTGGTGTATGCGACCCCTCCCTTTGCTGTATTCACACATCCAGGATGTTTACTGGGATGTGGGCTTTCTCCGGTACTTTGAGCTCAGACAAATACCAAACTTTATTTTGGCTTTGCCTATGGCTACACTTGGCATCGTGGCTGTTTATGCCTACTTTCAAGCTAATTCAGAACTCTGTCTGAGACTTGGACTTTGGGAGACGAGTTCAAAGAAAGGACTGGACAAGCCCATACCGGGCTTCTTCAACCCGAAAGTCTTTGTGTACATCGTGCATTCTGCAGTGCTCCTCGTCTTTGGAACTCTGTGCATGCATGTTCAGGTAAGAAAACCGTCTCACGAACAACCAAATTCATCTTTTTTTTTTTACATTGTTTAATCTGCCTTTTTTAAAGGTTCTAACCAGATTCATGGCTTCCTCGTCTCCTGTGCCATTCTGGATCAGCGCTCACCTGCTCCTCCTCAATGAGCCGCTTCTTCACCGACGGAAAACTTCCAGCTCCACGGTGCAGCTGCACACCGATTTCAGAAATTGTTGCAAGCACACTACTCAGAACCCCATCGTTGCACTGCTGCCCCACTTCAAAGCCTGTTCTCCGACCACCCAGTGCATCCTGGGATACTTCCTCTCCTACTGGCTGCTGGGCCTTGCACTGCATTGTAATTTCTTGCCTTGGACTTGACTTTATATTTTACTTTGAGGATTAAATTAGACATTTCTGTGTAGAACTGGGCTAAATATGTCACATTATACGTAACGTACACAAAGCTCCTCACTAATAGAAATGTTTATGTTCCAATAAGACTTGGACAACAAATTTAACATATTGTCATTGTGTATTTATTTTAGGAAAATCACTTGAAAAGCTGTTTCACGCATCCACTTTGCTTTGTCCAGTTCCACACAGAATGTCACAGCAAGATTTTATTTATTATTTTTATATGCAAGCTTGATTTGCATGTATTTTTTATCTGTTGCATGTTTGTACTTGAACATTTTTTCTAATTGTTGAAATTTGGAAAAGCTTTAAATGTTCTGGTCTAATTTACTGAAATGCATGTTTAAGAGAATTATTCAAAGATACTGACTTTTTAACTGAATGAAAAATAAACTTCTTCTAAGGAACATTTTTTGACACACACACACACACACACCCACCCAAATGCTCATTTTATTCTGGAATGATTAAATAACTAGAATTAGGGCACATTAGTCCTGAGGTTTGAGTAAATAATTGAAAAATTCCATAAAATTAAGCACAAATAAACTTGTATTTTCATTGAATTAAAAAGACAAAATAATTCTAAATGACTTGATGAAAAACTAAATTATTGAATATTTTGTTAACAGTAGCTAAATAGTCATTGTAGCTAGAACTGTGTAGGTGAACTGGCCAAGAGCCAATTGAAGAAATTAACAGGCATTTTAAACCAGTAGTGTTCCCTTCTGTTTGATCAATATTCATCCATATTTACACACAGACACAAATACAGCAGCACTCTGGCACATTGTGGGTACCCTGGAATAAAAGTCATTTAGGGGTCATTAACCCTTACAAACTTCTCTAGTATTCTTTACAATACTGACTGATTCTCAGTATCATAAAAGTTTTCTAGCCTAATTTTTTTTTACAACAGATTACAACTTTTTGCGAGTTGGGAAGTAATAAATATAATGAAAAGGACATTTTTTAGAATAATTTTAAACTATCAACCCCCCCCCTAAAGTTTCCCAATTAAATACATTTTTTGTGGATTTTTACGATTACTTACGAAAACACCATTCACTTTATTTTTGGAATACGAATATTTTTTTTACATTTCATTAAATCGTTTTTTCAGATTTTATGAGTTATCGCAGTTGATGACAACCTTTTATATAATTACTACAAATATACGTAAATGTGTTTACTGGATAATTAATTTCACTCGTAAAAAACGAAATATTGTTTTAAGGCCTTTTTTTACCGATTTTCTAAAATCAACTGTTTAGTATTATATATTAGAACGGCTTTCTATACTATTATATATTAGAACGGCTTTCTATACTCCTATTTTTTTTGCGTGCGACGTCATCTTAACGCGATGGCATACATTAGCTGACAGTAGTAAGCTTGCTCCGTTGTTTTTGAGTTTCTCTTCGTTCTTTTAAAAATTCGGATTCGTTTCGAACTGAATCGGAACAAACGTGCAGCTGCGACGTAACTACCGAACATGGTGGTTAACCCCGCGTCCACTCGTGAACTGACCGAGCTCGTAAAACTGACCTACGGAGGAGAATGCCTTTGTTGGTTCGCTAGCTTTGGTGGATAGCTGACCGCTAAAAGAAGAAGCAGTACATAAATGTCCAGTGGGTGAATCTCGAGAGGAATTCTTTAAGGACTGTTTTTTAGTGTCGGCTCTGTTGTGCCCGATGAAGAATTGTGAGTACCAGCAGATCGACCCACAGGCTCTGACCGTCTCGCCGCTGTCGGTGCAGAACCACACCGAGAAGAAAGCCCAACGGCCGCGGAGGAAATGGGAAGTGTTCCCGGGGAAGAACAGGTTTTTCTGCGATGGAAGGCTGATCCTAGCCCGGCAGAGTGGTGTCCTCCCTCTGACACTGGGCCTCATCGTTGTCACATGTGGCCTTTTCTTTGCGTTCGAGTGAGTAACTTGAGATGTTTTCTTGTTCCGATTCTTGTCGTGGTCCCTAAACGCACCACGAGTGTTGTTTTTGTTGTCACTTTATGGAAACACACGAGCAAAGGTGTTTGTGTACTTTTCTGTCCGTAGTTGCCCGTTCTTGGTGGAGCATCTGACCATCTTTATACCGCTGGTCGGAGGGCTTCTCTTCTTGTTTGTGGTCCTCTCGCTGCTGAGAACCAGCTTCACAGATCCAGGGATCCTACCCAGGGCCACAGCAGACGAAGCTGCAGACATAGAGAAGCAAATAGGTAAAACATGTACCCACAGTGAGACAGATGGGGTCAGACAGCTTTGCCATATGGAGGATTTGTTTATTGGGAAGCCACAGACCCATTAGACCTAAGCAGCTTATTCTATGTTATGGCTGAGGGGCACAAAAGTTAACCGTAACATGAAGCTCTGTGTTTAGAGATCCGTTGTTGATTGTTTAGTTTTCTTGTTTTTTTTTTTTTTTTTTAACAATTTTTGGTCAAATATAAGCAACCTAATGAGTGACTCCTCCTATTTTAAGATACCTCAGGATCATCGACGTATCGCCCCCCTCCTCGAACCAAGGAGATCCTCATCAACCAGCAGGTGGTGAAGCTCAAATACTGCTTCACCTGTAAGATGTTCCGCCCTCCTCGGACCTCCCACTGTAGCCTGTGTGACAACTGTGTTGGTAATCAACATTCATCACATTGAACCCCACTCTCTAAGTCAGCTGTAATCTGTCATAATGCCTAATGACATTTGCGTCACATCGATACGTTAAAGTCAACATGGATTTTGGCCAATTCATGCCAAATGCCACATTCCTTTGAGCAAACACAGGATTTTCCATTCTTTATTGTGTGCAAGCTACTGAACATGTTGGTGTGAATTTGCTGCTGCAAGGGTCCTGCAGGAGTCAACATCACCGAGGTGGACACAAACAGCTAGGTTGTGTTTTCCATAGAGAACATAATTATTATGGATATAAGAAGAAACTATTGATGCACTGAAAAACGGGATGTATCATGTTATGATGCTGATTAGATATTTGAAAGCAGTGTATCGACTGTTGGTGAGAATTTACATTCAAACGTTTCTGGTCTTGATTCGGAAAAGGGTAGAATGCCTCCTCTGGGTCAGGGACGAGGTCCTGCCCCAAGTGGAGGAATTTAAGTATCTCGGGGTCTTGTTCACGAGTGAGGGAAAACTGGAGCGCGAGATCGATAGGTGGATTGGTGCTGCGTCGATGCGGTCGTTATACCGATCTGTCGTGGTGAAGAGAGAGCTGAGCTGGAAGACGAAGCTCTCGATTTACAGATTGAGCTACGTTCCTACCCTCCCCTGTGGTCACGAGCGTTGGGTAGGGACCGACAGAACGAGATCGCAGATACAAGCGGCCGAAATGAGTTTTCTTCTCAGGGTGACTGGGCCCTCCCTTAGAGATGGGGTCAGAAGCTCCGTCATCTGGGAGGGGCTTGGAGTAGATTCGCTGCTCCACATTCCAGAGGAGCCAGCTGAGGTGGCTCGGGCATCTGGTCAGGATGCCTCCTGGACGCCTCCCTGATGAGGTTTTTCAGGCAATGTCCAACTGGGAGGAGACCTAAAGGAAGACCCGGGACACGCTGTTGTCTCCCCGCTGGCCAGGGAACGCCTTGGTTCCCCTGGAGGAGCTGGCCCAAGGGGCTGTGGAGAGGGAAGTCTGGGTTGTAAAATTTCGTGTGAAAAAATAAAAATATGAGTCTCGTCAAGCATAAAGAAGATTTACCAGCGTCAGTCATTTATAAACACACACACACACACACACACACACACACACACACACACACACACACACACACACACACACACACACACGCACACACTAACTCTCCCTTTGAGTGACCTAATCGCCTGATTTTCCACCACGTCTGTTTCTTTTTGAAATCCTTACGTTTCGTTGTGCCGCTCTCTCACTGGGTCCGCTCCTTATCGGTGTGCCGGCACACGACCCGGGCACGGCTGCAGTCTCGTTATTTTGGTTCTTCTGGATCACAGCAAACCGGAAACAAGTCAAGCAAACTTATATTTTTACGAGTATGCTGCTGATGTAAGTGCCGTGTTGTCATAATTATTATCAGTCGGAACTATTTTTGTTGTTTGGTTGTCGTTCAGGCCCTCGAAGCCGTTGCAGTAATGAAGTTACAAGCTTTTAATTTTCTTTAAAACGAGAAATCGTTCCACTTTTAAAATGTATTTATGTGATCATGTGAAGCTCCACGCCCTAATCTCTGGTATGTGTTTGTTTATTTCCTGTTTCTCATCAGAGCGCTTTGATCACCACTGCCCATGGGTGGGGAACTGTGTGGGAAAACGCAATTACCGCTTTTTCTACAGCTTCATCATCTCCCTGTCCTTTCTGACTTCCTTCATATTTGGATGCGTCATCACACACATCACCCTGCGTGAGTACTCCCGCCGTCACGTGTGACGCAAACGCTCAGTCATTGCATCGTTTTAGTGTCTAACCAGCTGGAGTTTCTGATTTCAGGTTCTCAGACAGGCAAAAGCATCGTACAAGCTTTTCAGGAGAGTCCTGCCAGATATCCTTTCACCATACGTAAAATCCTCCACTTGTGTTGGATAAATCCCAGTTTTTACGTGTCATTTGTGTGTATTTAGTTTCAAAAGGCCACAGCTGTAATGCTAATTCCTTTGAAGTCCTCCTGAGGCCCAGAGAGAGAAGCTTTTAGTGAAATTACAATCTCTGTCTTTTAATCCTTCTGAGCAAGTGACGAACCTGGGTGTGATTTTTGACTCTGAGCTGACTTTTCTCTCACACATTAAAAACATCACAAAAATAGGTTTTTATCATCTAAAGAACATTGCCAGAGCCCGCCCCATTCTCTCCCGGGCCAATACAGAGATGCTGATGCATGATTTTATCACCAGTAGGATAGATTACTGTAATGCCCTGCTTTCTGGTCTTCCCAAAAAGAGCATCTCAGGTTTACAACTTCTACAAAATTCAGCAGCACGTGTCCTGGCGAAGACCAGGAGGCGAGTGCACATTACACCGGTTTTATCATTGCATTGTCTCCCCGTATGTTTCAGGATCAATTTTAAGGTTCTTCTAATGGCTTTTAAGTGTCTTACTGGTCTGGGGCCTTTTTATATCTCAGAACTGCTTTTACCATATGAACCCTCACGGCCTCTGCGCTCCTCTGGCAGGTGTCTCCTGGCCATCCCTAAAGTCAAGACACACTCACGGCGAGTCGTCCTTCCAGTTTTACGGCCCTCGCCTCTGTAACAAGTTGCCAGAGGACCTCAGGGCTGCAGAGAACGTTCATGTTTTTAAGTCCAGGCTGAAGACCCACCTATTTAGTAGAGGTGGGAGAAATGATCGATTCTAAGATGCATCGCGATTCAGCCGTGCATGATTCCGCATCGATGCAGCAACGTGACATAATGAGATTCTCTCCCTATGTCTATGTCGGGGGTCGGCAACCGCGGCTCTGGAGCCGCATGCGGCTCTTCCATCCATCTGATGCGGCTCTCTGTGCTTGTAAAATAATGAATGGATATTTAAATAAAATGCTTTATATTTTACTGCATTAATTTTACATCTGTATGCCAATTCTAAATGTAAAGATTGTCTGCGTAAACCTGAACAGGTCCAACCCGGTCTTACTGTGAGACCGGGTTGACGGGTCACGCTTGTGCATAATCATATGCGCTTTATGAGCTGACGAGGATGTGAGATTCTGGGCTTCTCCTCAGACCCCCACCTATAGAGCGCCCAGGAAGCTACAGTCGACCACCGCTCACTGAGCGCCCTGACATAGTGTGGAAGACCTGATGCTGCCGGGGCAGACGGCTCCTCTGATGGCGTTTCCTTGCCTTACCTTACTTGACTCATCTGGACTCAGCCAAATGTAATTTTTAAGTGTGTGTGTGTGCGCGCTTGCATATGTCTGTTAACGTTTTTAACCTGTTATGGAATCTGGGGTCATTTTGTAAAGCACTTTGTTTGAAAAGCGCTTTATAAATAAATCTGATTGATTGACTGATTGATTGAGGATGCATGAAGAGATGAAGCTGATCTGAGAACAGCTGATCAGTGACTTTGGGAAGAAAACAGAAATGTAATTTTCTTTTAGTGATCATTGAAGAGGTTATATCACACCTTGACTCATCCTGGTGCACCGTGGTGGAGCTAGTGATCTGTTTCTTCTCCATCTGGTCGATTTTGGGCCTCTCAGGCTTCCACACGTACTTAATAGCCTCCAACCTCACCACAAATGAAGACGTAAGTCCAGCGTGACCAGCGGAATGGGTCGATTAACCTCCACTGCTGATCAGGTCTGGTTATTTCTAGATTAAAGGTTCCTGGTCGAGTAAAAGGGGAGCGGAGGATTCTGGGAACCCGTACAGTTACAACAACATCATAACCAACTGCTGCGTGACGCTGTGTGGCCCCATGCCTCCAAGGTGAGGGCGGGACAGCCTCGTCCGCTTACGTGTTTTATTTTTGACCATAACAAACGTGCTGCTGTGTGTTTTAGTCTGATCGACCGAAGAGGTATGGTTCCTCCAGACGAGGCGCTCCCCGCCGCCGCTGCAGCCTCTGACGTGGAGCTGCCGCCCTTCACGGCCAAGAACGAAGTGAACATGGTAGGATGAAAGCAGCTTGCGGTCCCGACTGTCCTGTAGTTGCTGTGTGCTCGTCACCCCCTCCCCCCACGTGTCCCCTTCTGCATCCTCCAGACTTCCTGCTTCAGTCCCTCACCCGATCACTCGCCGTCTCCCCGTGATGTTCTGGATTTATTTAGTTTGTGGAAGATCTATGAAGATCTAGGTTTTTTCTCTCCCTGCTAAAGCACAAAGAACCTCTCGGCAGAGAGAATGACCAGCCTGAACAGAATCAGGCCCTTTTTGTTTACTTCATGTGTGTTTTGTTGTTTTTAGACTCTGAGGAATTCGACCCGTTGCGGTTTCGTGCTTATTTAGCTGTTACCGCTCTTTAATAACGCACTTTATCAGAAACCGTCACGTTTCCCTTCGTGTTGTCGACATATTCGGTGTGTAAGCTGTTTAATGAATTTTTACTTTTACATGCAAACCAGGATTTCTCATATGTGTTAAATAAACATTATTTTTTTGTATTTTGTTGTTTTTGGGTGACTTTTTTTCGCACCTGAATGTTTGCAGGCTTGAATGTGGTTTTGACCTTTTTGTTGGAGTCTGTCGATGTAACTCACCACATGAAGCTGTTAGCTTTATTCTGTATTTATCCCACCCGCCAGGAGGAGAATTGTCAGGACTTTTCTTTGTCCTGCACAGCCTGACGTCCGCACTGCTGCATGCAGACGGTTGATGGTAAGACTAGGGCTTGGCGTGCTGCCCGTCGCATCCCTCCACTTCACCGTTCCTCTTCATAACTAACAGCTTTTGCCAGACTTTTCTGTTTTCATGCAGCTTGTGCAGATTTTTTGTTGATGATGTGGTATCTGCATGTCTCACGCCGGTCATTCTCTCTCTCTCTCTCTCTCTCATTAACGTCTGCTCTCTCACCCAAAGGGCCGATCACTTCTGTCTTCTAGTTGAATAAAAAACGCTTTTCTGCATGTTTGGTGACAGAAGCAAGGAAACCAGCTGATTCATTATCGCTACACGGAGTAGATAAACACTCAGTAGAGCTGCTCAGAAACACCCTCAGGTTGTAATGTTGAATATCACAATGACATTAGTTTCTTCTGTCATCGTGACAAAACACCGCACGTGGTTTCAAACCGATCCCACTGGGCCTTGATGCAGAGACAAAAAATGAGAAGAAGTCAGCTGAGCTTCATTTGGAGCGAGTATAATTGGTGCGCAAGTCACTTTGCATGCGTCAAAACTTCACATAAATTATGACATTTGCAGAAATTTAGTGCAAACTGTCTTTTAGTGGTTAGATTTCAGTGTCCTGATGTGCTATTGTGAGTTATTTTCTAAACGATCATGAAAACTATGAACATTTGTCGATTTATTATTTTTTTTGCACAAATACAGAAAAAAGCGGTTTGCGAATCTCTGCTAGAGATCCCAGTGAAATTCTGGATTTGGCACGTTCACCATTGTCTTCTAGATCAGATGTGGACATGCAGTTAGTGTCTGAAGTTATTTTTTTGCCAAGGGAAATTTCAAATATGGCACACATTCCTATTGTGACATTTTCTAAATTGTAGCATAAATCCTTTTTTTAGTCACCGTCCGGATGTGAGGAAAATAGTTTTCAGTGACCGGTTTTTATATTTTTGACTAATTAATTTGAAATCAGCCCCATTCTTTACACTTTTTACACAATTTATTTTGCGAGCTGAGGGCACTGGTTTGTTGCAGGATTCTTTATCTGACGGACACTCAGAGGTGATGCTTGGGCTTCTTGAATAAGCCACACTCCTTATGGATACGTCAGCGGACGCTGTTGAGTCATTTCCACATAATCTTTCCCAACCCAAATGTCTATTGTCCACATTTTTCTCATCTGACTGATGTCACTGGCAGAGCAGCCAGTGCGCTCAAAAGGTCTGCACATTTCACCAGGGGCGGTCCTAGGAGGGGTCCTGGGTGGGGCAGTGCCACCCCTTGCCCCTCTGCTGATTTTTGAACTGAGTAAGCTGGTATCAGGACAGAAGCCATCAGACTCTTCTGTGGACATTCTGCCACCCCGCCTCTGCAAGGAGGCTTTTTCAGTCCTGGGCCCATTTCTTGGTGCCATTATAAATAGCCTGAGCTCTGGGGTTGTTCCATCCTCATTGAAATCCGTAGTGGTGCGGCCGATCCTCAAAAAAACTGGTGCTGGTGATTCAGTGCTGGACAATTATAGGCCCATCTCCACCCTCCCTTTCCCCTCTAAAATTTTGGAGAAGAATGTTTACCAGCAGCTGGTGTCTCGCTTATCTGACTCTGATGTATTTGAGGTTTTTCAGTCTGGATTTAGGCCTGGACACAGCACTGAATCGGCCCTGCTAAGGGTCTTGAATGACATTTATATATCTTTGGGTTTTTCTGTGGCACTTCTTTTATTGGACCTTACGGAAGCGTTTGACACGGTGGACTATGATACACTGCTTGATCGCCTGGAACTATGTTTAGAGATCACTGGGTCTGCCCTTGAATGGTTTTTCTTCTACCTACATGGTAGGAGGTTCTGTGTGAGATTGGGGTAAGCTCTTTCTTCTTGGGAGGCTCTGCACCGGGGGGATTCCGCAGGGCTCAATTCTCAGACCACTGCTTTTTGCAATTTATTGTTGCCATTGGGGTCCATCTTCAGCAGACATGGCATTAAGTTCCACTTATACGCTGATGACTGCCAGATCTATTCTTCACTGTCTCTGGGGAAGGGAGCTTTTTTTTTAAACCTTGAGACCTGTGTAAATGAGGTCAAGCCATGGCTTGCAGCTAATTTCCTGTACGTTAAAGGACCTAAACAGAATTTATCGTGTTTCACCCAAGCTGCAGCTCAGATTCAGGTTCTGCAGAAGCCAGTTTTCACTAGCCTGGGGGTGAGACTTGATTGTGCTTTTTTCAGTTACGTCACCTTACCAAACTCGAGCATATTCTTTCCAGAATTCACTTGGAGCATGTACTCCATGCGTTTGTGATCTCTAGGCTTGACAATTGACTCCCTATGCTGGGTTGGGTCAGACTATTGTGCATCACCTGCAATTAGTTCCGAACAGTGCAGCTAGGTTTTTGACTGGAACTAAAAGGGACCACATTTCTCCATTGTTGGCCTCCCTTCACTGGCTACCAGTCTCCTATCGGGCACAGTTAAAAATTCTGCTTTTTGTGTTGAAGTTTTTCCAAGGCAGTGCCCCCACCTACTTAGCGGAGCTCTTAATTAAGGTAATTGCGGTCCGCTGACCAGAAATTGCATATTGTCCCTCACACCCGATTTAAGACTCGTGGTAATCGGCTTTTCAAGTCCTTGCACCCTCTCTCTGGAACCAACTCCTGCTCACAATCAAACAGTCCCCATCACTGGCAGTCTTTAAGAGCAAGACTCGT
Source organism: Nothobranchius furzeri (assembly GCF_043380555.1). NCBI lineage: Eukaryota > Metazoa > Chordata > Actinopteri > Cyprinodontiformes > Nothobranchiidae > Nothobranchius > Nothobranchius furzeri. The sequence continues at coordinate 40,644,528 of NC_091745.1, read as the reverse complement.
GTTTATAGGACGGCTTTCTCCTAAAGCTTTTGGTTTCTGGGTTTTATGTTTTTGTTCTTAGCTTTCTTTTAACTAATTTTCTTTTATCTAAATTTGATCTCATTTGCATTTTATTGTTCTCAGTAATGTCTTATGTTCTTATTTTTGTTTTTAGTGTTTTTATGACTTGCTACCACTTTTTGTCTTTTCCCGTTCAGCACCTTGGGCCCCCTTTGAGGGTGGTGGAAAGCGCTCTATAAATAAAGATTGATTGATTGATTGATTGTGATTATTTAGCCTAATGCAGGTTGTAGAACTAAAGCATGTGAATGCATTTATAGTTAATTGAAAAGAGATGCTGAGAAAAATAGTTTGTTTTCACTGATATAAATAACTTGGATTACACATTTTTGCTGAATATTTTAAATTAACGAGCAGCTTTTTAAAAAAATCTAAAGTAACGGACTTATTTGTTATAGTTATGTGTTATATTGTTGTAATTACCCACCAAAATCTGTGCCCCTCTAACGGACCCCCGTTTAGTCTAGCACCTCCCCTGTATTTCACTGATTCCTCCTCTTTATCTCATTGCCGTAAACCCTCCTTCACCTTGTTTCTTCAGATTGTCTCAAACATTAAATCCATGATTTTTCAAATTGCATTTATTTGTTGGTACACTCAAAATCATTCCTCTTCTACATGTTTCTTAAAGTTTATATGAGGTTTTGTTGCATCTTGGGGAAACTTCCCAGCGTTCCCAGGAACAGGGTTTGCATGCATGTTCTGATCGGCAGTAACTGAATCACTTCATGCTTCTGTGTGAACCTTTGACAGTGTTGTCTTCAGGCCTCTCCTCTCTTTCTCTCTGTGAGAATGAGTTACTCTTGAAACCACTCCTGCTGTCCTCCCTGACCTCTCTCTCTCTCTCCCTCCACACAGTGCACTCAGAGCACAAAGGACATGCTGGAGAGGATGGTCAACTCCTCTGACCTTCATGGCCTGTGCCCTGCAGGGACCCCGAAGACCATCCCTCTGGTCCTGGAGGTTTCCAGCGCCCTGGCAGAGCCGTCGGTCTCCCCTGGCTGCTCACGGCAGCATGACCGCCGGGCCGCGGCTAACCCCTCCTGTCCCCCGTTCAGCAAACGCAGAAACAGGGACTCCCTGCACTCGATCAACCCAGCCTTCCGCCTGGCTTCTCCATCACCGTCGCTCAGCCGCAGCACCCTGGTTCTGGGTGATCCACCAGACACTGGTTTCATCGCTCTGCACTGAGGAAAACCAGAGAAAAGAGGAACGTTCGACTCTTTTATGACCCAGAAATGGTTCTGGATACAGAAGGACCTTCACAAGCATGATGATAGTCACGTCACATGAAAGCACAACTGAGATGTTTCCCCTCACCTCCTGCAGAGCCTTGGTGTTTAAGTTGCAGCAGATACTTGTTATGCAAGGAAAAGGAACACTGTGGGAACATGACAGCCATCTTAAATTATCATTTCAGGAGCAAGCCTTATGACGCAGAGGAAAATGAGTTAAACAGCGGAAAGTATTGAGACACCGTCAATTTTTCACTTTTTTATATTGCAGCTATTTGATTAAATCAATAAAATTCATTTTCCCTCATTAATGCACACACAGCACACATTAAAACACAGAATTTAAGACATTTCTGCAGATTTATTGACAAAGACAAACTGAAATATCACATGGTCCTAAGTATTCAGACCCTTTGCTGTGGCACTCATAAATTTATCTCAGGTGCTTTCCATTTCTTTTGCTTGTCCTTCAGATGGTCCTACATCTTCATGAGTCCAGTTGTGTTTGTTACACTGGTTGGACTTGATTAGGAAAGCCACACGCCTGTCTATATAAGACCTTACAGCTCACCATGATGTCAGAGCGAATGAGAATCCTGCCTGAAGAGAGACAACTGTAGCAAGGCACAGATCTGGCCAAGGTCACAAAAACGTCTCTGCTGGACTAAAGGGTCCTAAGAGCGCAGTGACCTCCATAATCCTTAAATGGCAGCCGTTTGGGACGACCAGAACTCTTCCTAGAGCCGTCCATCTGGCCAAACTGAGCTACCGGGGGCAGAAAGCCTTGGTGAGAGAGATAAAGAAGAACCCAAAGATCACTGTGTCTGAGCTCCAGAGATGCAGTCAGGAGATGAGAGAAAGTTGTAGAAAGTCAACCATCCCTGCAGCCCTCCACCAGTCAGGGCTTTATGACAGAGCCGCCTGTCGGAAGCCTCTCCTCAGAGCAAGACACGAAAGCCTGCGTGGAGTTTGCTTAAAGACACCTGAAGGACCCTGAGATGGTGAGAAATAAGAGTCTCTGGTCTGATGAGACCAAGATAAAACTTTTGGCCTTAATTCTAAGCGGTATATCATCACTTGTCCAATACAGTCCCCACAGTGAAGCATGGCGGTGGCAGCATCATGCTGTAGGGGTGTATTTCAGCTGCAGGGACAGGACGACTGGTTGCAATCGAGGGAACGAAGAGTGTTCCAAGTACAGGGGTATCCTGGACAAGAACCTTCTCCAGAGTGCTCAGGACCTCCGACTGGGCCGAAGGTTTACCGTCCAAAATGACAACGACCCTACGCACACGGCTAAAATAACGAAGGAGTGGCTTCACAGCAGCTCTGTGACTGTTCTTGAATGGCCCAGCCAGAGCCGGCCTGAGGATCCCCAAACCCAGGTGTAAGAGACTTGTTGCATCTCTACCAAGAAGACTCGTGGCTGTTAGCTCAAAGGTGCTTCCACTAAATCCTGAGTAAAGGGTCTGAATACTTAGGACCATGTGATGTTTCAGTTCGTCTTTTTTTAATAAATCTACAGGAATGTCTCATTTTTTTCTGTCCACATGGGTGCTGTTTGTACATTAATGCAGAAAAAAGAATTTAACTGATTTTAGCTAACGGCTGCAACATAAAGTGTGAGAAATTGACAAGTGTCTGAATACTTTCTGTACCCACTGTAGTTGCTCTTTCATTTGTACTTTCTTGTCAGCGTTGCGTGTTGGAGGATGTCTCACAGTGATGCATCAGGAAACTATAACTGGATTTAAAATGATTTAAAGAACAACTTTGGTCATTCTTGTATTTTTTAAATGTGAAGTGAAATTAAGGTAATGTCAGAAATAATATTTCAGCGTTTTATATATTTCCTTTTATATTTTGGACATTAAAACGATGTCCTGAAGCCACATTTAGCTCTGTTGTTGGTTTGTGTTTATCACACATGTTTAATGTGATCTGCTGCAAATTTTCTCAGATTAATATTTTGTGATGTCACAGAGGTCTTTCAGGATATTATTCTTTCAGGGCTTCATCCTGAGAGTCAGCAGTGAGGCCGGTACACCAGGGGGCAGCATGGGTCTTAGCGCTGTGGCAGAAATGCCTTGTTTTGTGTGTCCTGTTTATATTTTTGTATGTAGATGGTGGGTTTGCTGTAGGTTGTGTCAGTGATTAAAGCAGCAGACATGTTTGTAATTTGTAGTTTAACAGGGAAACTGGAACGTCTGTTCAATAAATCTGATCAGATTTGATGACTTTGGCTCTTTTGTCTTCCTATAACCTTCGCTTAAAAGTGAATGTCTGAAGATTGTTTTTCTTTTACTAAATCACAGTGACCAGAAACAGACCAGCGCCAGGGGCAAATCCAAGTTTTAAAACGGTAACGTTTCATTCCTAAATTTGTGATTTGGAGCAGTGGTTAGTCACTTTTAAAATGCACAAGTGCATCATAAAAGGTGTTTTTATCTAACAGAAGCAGAAAAAGGAGAGCTGATGTTGAATTTTCTGGTAAAAATTATTTTATAGTCGGGTATTTTCAGCTGAATGGACTAAAGAAAAGTCACTGGTGTTAGTGTCCGAGTCGAGCACCAAGTACTTGGTTCAAAGTCATCAGAATGGTAAACTGAAACAACTCGGAGTAACTTTTGGATAGATCAGCCCATGATCGGTCTTCATCTGGGAGTGTGGTGATATTTTAATTAACCACAGTTTTATGTAAGTGCAAAGAAAACAAACTTAATAAAGAATTGTTACAGCTGCAGCCAGTGGTTCATTCATGTCACCATGGTAACTTTACACTGACAAAAACAGACACTTTTGGTTTTAAAGGGATACTTTCTCATGTTTTTAAATCATTGTCTTGAGCCAATATGTGCTAAAATGACCCGTTACTGGGTTAAAGGAAGGCAACCCAGCCCCTATCGCCCCCAGTGGCCAGGATATTCCACTTGCAACTTCCGAGTTACCAATCTTGTTTGTTGGGACTTAAAAAAATGGAGCTGACATACCTAGCACTGCAGTCTGGTTCCAGCACATTTCACGCACTGCTGATTGGTGTAATTCAGTGATGAATCACTCCTGTAGACACTGAGAAATGCTGGGGAGATATTTCAGCTGTCAGATTAGGAAGTTAAAAAGACAAATGCACAGTGAGATAGGTTTTGCTTTTGGTTCTACAAACGGACTCTAGGGGGTGCGTAAAGCAAGCCAAAACGGTTTAGTCTCCCTATGAGGACATCTTGAATGTTGGCGAGTGAACAGATTTGAACATTCTGTGGCAAAATTGCTAAATTAAAAACTAAACTTAGAGCCTGATTGTGATAAAACCATAAAATATGTCAAAGTACCGTCTCACTCAGGTGCGTAGATAGGGCGGGGGATGGGGGGATCCGTCCCCCCCCCCCAGATTCAGATTGACTCCGATCCTCCCCCGAGTTAATTAGTTGATTCAGATGATTGGGTTAAAAGCTCGTTTAGAGAAACTTTTCATGATATGCTAATTTTTTGAGATCGGAATTTTGGGGTTTCATGAGCTGTATGCCAAAATCATCAATGTTAGAAACAATAAAAGGCTTGAACTACTTCATTTGTGTGTAATGAATCTAATATATATGAAAGTCTAATGTTTATCAGTACATTACAGACAATAATGAACTTTATCACAATATGCTAATTTTTTTAGAAGGACCTGTAAAATAGTGTTAGTTTTTTTGTAAACCATTGGATGAAATTACACAAACTGACTGAACCCTGGTTAAGGCTCTTGCAATTGTTTGTGTATGTGTACGTGCGTGCGTGTGCGTATGTGTTTGGGGGAGGGTACATTGGAACCTTGTCCCCCCCCCCCCCCCCCCCCAGTTTGAAAATCCTATCTGCGCCCTTGATCTCAGTCATATAAAGTCAAACTTTTTATGTCCCACTAAAACTTTAAATGATGTCTCTACAGTGAAACCTGTCTGAGGAATAGAACTTCACAACAGGTCCCGCTTTCTTGTGTTTTCCAAAAGTAAATTTAAATTGATGGAAAACTGCTTTTGCACGTTTCGAGTACATCACGTGTACAGTAGTACTCTAGTGATCACACAATAGGGTGGTTTTAGCGTTTACTGATGTTTGCAGGATGACGGTTTGACTCGTTTCAAGACTTTAGCTGATTGTTGACAAAATGATTCACAGACATTACTGTCTGAGAGGCTTTCAGAGGAAGACTATAACAAATAGATGATTATAATAATGATAATATCTAAAAACATAAATGCTCGGATATGAACGTCAGTCTCAGAAGAGAAATGAACTAGGTAGTCTAAGAAAGGTGGATTTATTCCCATTGATTCATTCATTTAAAATGATTTAATGCTTGCCTTACTTAGAAGCAGCCTTGGCTTGTGGATCACCTGAGTCCTCCTGCAGGTGTTTTCTGATCTTCAACCAGAGTTGTTTGATGTTTTAAAGTTTTCAAAATGTAAAGATGTGGCTAACAGAAAAACAATAATAAAATAATAATAATTTCTGATTATAATCAGTCACTCTGAGTTTTCACGAAGGCTGGACATGAAAATAGTCTCCTACACCAACCTCCTGCATTAGCTTCTGCAAGAAAACAAACGGTGAAACTCTAGGGTATGAAAATCTCTTAACGTTCATGGACTCACCCTTCTTGACCCGTGACGGGGAAGGTTGTTGTTGGTTTAGCGCTCCGGAAAAGACTAGCCCAGCTAGTAAAAGCTAACCGTTAGCATTAGCAACTTCACCACATGCCAGAACTCCTCCAGACGTGTGTATTTGTAAAGATAAAACACCCACGATACAAGTCAGCGGTAGAGTGTTATCCAATCTGAGGCGAGATGTCCACATATCAGGAAAAAAGACTCCAACACCTGCCACCTGCTGCCACTCTGCAGCAGCAGACTTGTCCGTGCTAATCCAAGCGATTCTGGGCTTTATTTTGCCCCGGTTTGGTTTGCAAGGCAGTCATTCCTACCAGAGACCACTGCAAATGTATTGATTCAATGGGTTTCCCACAGCTTTAAACAACAGCTTTAATTTACTCTATGAATGCTTTGCTATTAGAAATAAATCTAACTAAAATGGACAGATTTTTTTCTTTGAACGCTTTTTACTTGAAGCGATGAAATTCAAACTCCTTCAGAGGCATAATCTAGCGAGGTTGTGACTCACGACACCTTCCTTCCTGTTAGCTGAATCCCTTTTGGCCGTGCTGTCATGTCTGCAGCCGCGTGTCTGTTTCTCACCGCTCTTTCATCCGGCCAGAGCAGAAATGGAGAACCTCAGGTGACTCACAGTCAGAGCCGCTGTTGTCACTTCTTGGTTAAAACAGAGTTTCTGTGCCGTTGGATGTACTTAACCAGTAATGAGTGATGGTGAAAGATTCAGCGCTGAATTTGCGTTTAGACTGTAAACTCAAGCTGCTAAACCTCACCAGCAGGCTGCACCTTTCTCTCCCAGCTTTAAGACAGAAAACGTTACCTCGGGTAATCCCAGATGGAGTCCACGTGTGCTAATCTGCATATTTGTGCAATGCTTTACAGGGAATTTGTTTGGGTGTAACATGGGTGTGTGTTTTTGGGCACAGTGGCTTGTGTCAGCTTCACCTTGGAGCCTTGTTTAAAGAAGAGAGAATGGTCAAACAATCATTGCATGGCCACACTCGGACTGTGCACATCTTATCTCAGGCTGAAAGGTGAGCGTGATCCTTTTAGGCACTTTTTTTCATTCTTGATGCATTCAAGCCACGGTTTTCCACGCATGCTTTTTCAAAAACACATCAGACAAATGTGGATTGTCTCAACTTTTCCACTAAACGATTTCAGCCGCTCGTTTTTCTGTGCAGCGTAAAGGCTGGATGAGTGGACAATTAAACGGATGTGAGAGATCAGCAGCCCTGCAGTGGAAAGATGTTGGTTCTGTGTTGTGAAGTGGAAAGAGCTCGCCATGGAAACCTGAATATGTGCCATGAAAGTGGATTAGCGTAGCACAGTATCAAAGGGGGCAGACCTTATCACCGTAGACATCACAACAACCTGTTGGATACACTCTTTGGTTGCTGCTCATTATTGCTGTCTTATTTATATTGTTTATTTCTTTTTGTTATTTTTAGCCCAGATGGCTCCTGTATTCATCAACACTACTTTATAAACCTGGACCAGAAATTTTGGATTACACGGTCACGGCTACAGCACCTGGGAGTGTGAATAGACACGCTTCCTTGGAAAACCCAAATCCTTTAATGTGTATGCGATAAATGCTGCGGGTGGAATGGTTTATCAGTCCGTGGCGACAGGTGCTGCAGCTCGCTGGAGGGGCAGCACCAGTGCCTCAGAAGCCTACTGGTTGATTGGTCAGAGCCTGGAGACATTTAAGTCAGTGAGACAGAATGTCACTGCACAAACTTCTCATCTAAACCTGTTTAGGGCAGCAACAAACCCCTTTGGTGCTGACCAGTGCTCATCACTGGAAAAAGTAACTAGTTACATTCACTTGTTACCTTCTTCAGCAAGTAACTCAGTTACTTACTGCAAAAAGTAATGCATTACTATTAAAGTAACTTTTTAGTATACCCTTTTAGAAGAACATTCTTAAAGAGACAATGTGTAGTTTTTACCATTAATCTCTGGAAATATCCATCAAAATGTTGGTGAAAATGAATGAAATGATGCCCAGTTGTTGAAAAATATTGGCGGCTTCGTAACATGTAACCATAAAAATCTGGTCTAAAATACATGGGAGCAGGTTTAAGTCTCTGGGCGGCGCCATATTAGATGCCATATTTCCTCCTACGGGAGCCCGTGAGGTCAAAATGCGTTTACTGGTTTGTAACAAACGGTTACCAAATTTTCACCATTCACAAATGTTGTTTTACACATTTTCCTCTTTACTTGTTGCCAGTGATGAAAGGGAATCTGATGTGCTCGTTATTTTGCTGAAGTTTGCAGTCCCCAGGTGTTTTTGACCCTAATGGGCATCCATAAGGTCTTACACCAACACCAAAATACTACTTACCTGCAGTGATTTAGGTACCTACTGCCCCCATTGCCAGGAAAAATACACACTGTCACTTTTAAATGTGTCCATTAATGTACCTGTAATCTAAATTCATTTTTGTCCGTCCATCCATTTTCAGCCACTTATCCATTGGAGTCGGGTCAAGAGGGTAGCAGCCTAAGCCGATAAGCCCAAACTTACCTCTCCCCAGCAATTTGGGCCACCTCCTCCTGGGGAATCCCAAGGCATTCACTGGCTAGCTGAGAGACATAGTTCCTCCAGCGTGTCCTGGGTCTCCTTCCAGTTGAACGTGCCTAGAAAACCAGGGAGGCGTCCAGGAGGCATCCTGACCAGATGCCCGGGCCACCTCAACTGGCTCCTCTCAATGTGGAGGAGCAGCGAATCTACTCGACTGAGCTTCTCATCTCATCTCTAAAGGAGAGCCCAGACACCCTGTGGAGAACGGTCATTTCAGCTGCTTGTACCCGTGATCTTGTTGTTTCGGTCACTACCCAAAGTTCGTGAGCATAGGTGAGGGTAGGAACGTAGATCGACCGGTAAATCGAGAGCTTTGCCTTCCGGCTCAGCTCTCTCTTCACCACGACAGACCTGTACAACGCCCGCATTGCTGCAGCCACAGCACCAATCCGCCTATCGATCTCACGCTCCATCTTTCCCTCACTCGTGAACAAGAACCAGAGATACTTAAACTCTTCCACTTGAGAAGGAGTTTAGAAAGATGAAATGTTCCTGGGTCAATAATATCAGAGAACCAGTGTAACCCACCAGATTAATAGTCACAGGGCGACACAGTAATGTGTAACAAAACAACACTGGTCTTGGCTCTGCTTGTACTAGCCATTAGCTTATCAGTCTTCTCAAAACTAACCTGTTTTTCCAAACTGAGGTTGTTTAGTGAGCTTTCTACAAAGTGTAATACATGAAATGTTTGTAACTTTTACAAAGAAACCTTCTTCAAAACTTTTAAACTATTTGTTTAATGCTCTGGTTCTCCTGCTGACATGTTAGCAGTGAGTTACTGCTGCTGTATTAACCCGTGCATTGAGTAATGCTAGTTATTTTATTAAAACTAGCTGGTTTTATCATGAATATTGGATTAGATGTGCTATAGGAGGACGTAGCAGCAGCAGGGTCGTTTTTGTAGAGGTTGGGCAATAACTAGAAGAGACCTCTGAGCCTGCTGTACCTGGTCATAGCCCGGGTTTATGTAGCAACGGTTGTAAAGTTAGAGGAGGATGGCTAGATAGCAGCTGCTGAGTCACCGTAGAGGCATGAGCAGACCTATTCCTGGTAATACGGACTTGCAGTAAAGGGACCTTTGAAAGAGAAAGACTGGGATCCTTCTGCCAAATTTTCTCCAAATTTCATTTTGTGTTCACATTTTATTAAAGCAGAAGTCCTTTTCAGGAAAGAGGACGAGAAACTGATAGATAAAGAGATGCCACATAAAGATGATTTAAACGTGACGCCAGCTGTTAGATGAAGTAGTTTGTTTATTTTAATATGGAGCAGTAGCTCTCCTGAGAGGCCGGGCCTCTGCAGAATGTAACTCCATATGTGCAGCATAACAACCTGCCTGCTTCTAGTTACAGCACGCCATAAATCTCAAGCCTTCAGCCAAGAAACCTCAAGAGTCTTTTAAATTGCAAGCCACTTTTGTTTTTGTTCAAACGCTCGTCGTGTCAGAATTCATAAACGCCTCTTAATCCGGTGCTTCCCCCGTTCTGATTTTTGAGACTTCCAGCTGGGAAGACTTGATTTGGGGTTGGATCAGACCTGTAAAGCCGCCTCTGATGTTTTCAGATCTCAGATCATTTCCGCGTAGATGTCCAGCCAGTAGACGCAAACGCCTCCTGTCATTTCCACCCATTCAACATCGTGCATCTATCGGCTACTGGAAAGAGACCACAAGTGGGATTTCTGGGAAAAAAATCAGAGCTCTCTGCTTAAATAGGCCTCCCCCTCACTTCTGGTAAATGCTCCTGAGAGCCAACCAACGCAGCCAGTTCTTTTCCCTGGTACACCAAAGTCCACATGCACCAGGCACATGTGTTGAGAAAATTACAGCACAGGACTCCTTTTACGTGCCCTCATGGGTCAGATTTGTTATTTCAGCAGGATCTGCACATTGTAAGCAGCTGTCAGCTTGCTTCTGCGCTCCTGAAGCAACAGTTTGCCTCATCTGATCAGCGGAGAAATGATCATTTATAACAAAGAAAATAAATAATAACAAGGAAGTGAAGCTAAAGTTTCAAGATGTGAAGTGAGTTTGGAGGATTTAAGCTCCAGACATGCAGAAGGAGGTGTTTAATCACTGTGTTTCCTCCTAAACACAAGCTTCTCAGTAGGCAGGGGGACACCAGCACCTGTCTGAGGACCAAATAAAAAACAAACGTCACCCAGAGGAATCTAGATCTGGTTTTATTGTTTATTTTTACACAAATCTGAATTTAAGAACTCAGCATGTGCTACCGTTTTTCCCCAATCACCGATTCACAGAAGTAAAGTGAGACAAGCCTTACATAATAGTCTATATTTGACCGTTGAGCTTCAGAGCACTCCAGCTACGCAGCTGCCTCTGCTGGGGTAACCCTGGAGCTGCAAATTTATCTGCTCACGCAGAACAGAAAGCTTCACAAACAGAAACTTTATATTACGGAAACACTGTCGGCTCGTTGTGATCTTAAATCGGGGGTAAAACGAGTCAAAACTCATCTCGTTTTGGGTTTTAAAACCCCGGAGCTGATTTCTCCTGGCAGCAGCGGCGCCCGCGTTCACACTGCACCTACTCCATATGCCACTTGAATCTTTGCCGTGTTTTTTTTTTCACTTATCACTTCTCCATGGCACTACAGCAATAAATCAAGCAGGAAGTGAATGGAGTCTGACGTCAGCAGCTCGGCTGCTTGCGTAATCTCGCCCTGTTGTCCCGTTTGTCATATGGAACGATCTGAAGAGGTAAACGCACTTTTATCACATCACCTAACGTCCAGGCTCTCTGCTCGTGTATCTGCCCAGTTGGGAACCTGAAAGCAAACACTCAGCGTTAAATCATTCACAAAATCAATGAAGACAACTTTTAATGACGTCACGGCGGCAGCTGCGTCTTTATTTTAGCCATGACAGCAGCAACGTTCCAGAGATACAACATGATCTCTAATTATAGCAAACGCTCGGGCTTCTCGTGTGACCGTGTCAAATGGACGGCGTCTTTCTGGGGGGGGAATCCTTCAGAGTAAGAGAAGAAGAAAACGATCGAGCTTCCTGTCTCATCTGGTGTGACAGACGGAGCCTGGTCTGTCCCCAGCCACACCTGACAGCCCGCGTGTTTGGCAACATCCATCCAGAGTGCTGCTGCTCCATCAGGGTGATGGATGCAACAACACAACCTGCTGCTTCATCCGAACGTAGACTAAATAGGAAATGCTTTCATGCTGTTGTTTATTATGGGAAATGAATATTATTGACTCAAGACAGATGGCTGGATGTTGTTTGTTCGCAGGCATGGCTGGAACAGAAGTTGGACTAAAGTATTGTTTATTTAAGGTGTGTTTAAACACGGGTCGCCTCCCCACGCCTTCAAGGCTCACAGTCTTGGTTGTCTTAGCAGGATGTTTCCTGGAGAGGATCAACAGAGCAGCTGGTTTAAACCAACAGAGGTAGAGCTTTTCACTCCGAGTGTTCCCGTCTCTCCCCTCTGCCACGGCGCTGTGAGGGAACCTGAGAATGTCAAGCCAGCTGACATTTATCCGCCTCCCCATTTCCTCTCATCCCCCAACTGTTTCACATTCAGGTAAACACCGAGGACGCACAGCTGCCTCACAGCCTGGTTATTTATAGCCGCGTGACGCAGATGTGCCTCATCTGTACCAGGCAGGACCTTCAGCCGGAGGAGCCGCCGCCCTCCCCGGCTTTCTCACAAACGCGGATGCTGTTGCCATAGAAACCGGGGCAGTGTTGACTTGATGCTTGGCGACCTTATCCTGATCACCCAGCTGACCCCGTCAGAGGTGTTTGAGATGCGTTTGCCTGCAGCTGTAGGTTAAAACGTGTCGTTGTTTTGGTAAATCATGCTGGTGAGCTCCACACTTCCACTTGCCTTCACACAGATCAGTCCACATGAACTTCACCCTCTTGTAAAGGTTTTACAGGTGCTGACGAGTGTAGGAAGCTGTAAATGATACGACCTGAAAGAGCAAACAGGAAAAGTTTTCACCCAAAGAGAAATCTTCTCCCTGAAGGAGAAGGCTGTGGCTAACGTCTCTGATTGTGTGAAGTTCATCATTAGGAGACGGTAAAGCCGTAGCAGGCCTCACACAGGACAGGCTGAGACAAAAGGAGGTCAGGCTTCGATCTGGGACTTATTCACCCTCTTTGCCTTGTAGCAGAGGAACATCGCTGTTGGCATCGGAACAAACATCAACACAAGCTGTTCTGCAAATAAGGAAATGCAGTACATTAATGTTTTAAGAAAACACCCTCATGAACACATGAAGATGTGGAGGACCGATCCGTGTGAATCCCATAGAAAATCACTGTTTAGTTACTGACAAGCAGCTTCTTGATGAGTCAACAAAAGATGTTTAAACTCAAGTCAAACATGTTTATAAACCTCTTTACAGCACGAGGGCTGGCCAAAGTACAGAAATACGTTTAAATGCACACAAACGATACAACCCAGAAAATCAGGTGAAACCCTTCTGTGTTTGCCCCCTCTCCGTCCTCTTGGACCCAATGGCCACCGCTAGAAAACCCTAACACATAACTCTAGCAGCACCTTGTGAAACATCATATCTACCTTGTTTTTAAAACTCTGAACCGCTTACAAAACCTTAATTCCCTCCGACAAGGTCAAACAAAACAACGTTTCGATTTCGCCATGGAACAGAACGCGTCGACGGCTTCGCCGCTGGCCGCTGCCGCGAATCACCTTCCGTGTTTCAGGTAATAAAAGCGACAGCGACAAATTTCGCTGATTGCGGTCATTTGTCGCCTCCCGTGTGTCGAGCCCATTATGTTTAAAATGGCTGCCACATGTAACTTGCTTTGATTTGAACAGTTGTTTTGCGTGTGCCCCGAAATGAACGTGACGCGTTCAAGCACTGCAGTATAAGAGTAACCAGTAGGTGGCGTTGACAAAAGGAGTGAGATTCTCTCACCATTGTGACTCCGTCTCTGGTTTAGAGGTCTTTCAAACTATCTACGATACCGCTGCAGTCGTTTTTTTATTATTATTGTGATCCCATAATTAACCAGTTACTGGTCTCTTCTATTGACACCATGTTTGTTTTGGTTGGACCCACAAACCCGGCTCTCTATCTGGTCTGAGTTCTCTTCTGCACCCCCTAGTGGAACATTCCAGTACTACACGCAGTACAGCCGCAAGTATGCCAACAAAGACGCAGCCTTCTGACTGTGCCAGCGCAAGGTTAAGAAGAAAGTATGTTACTGTCAAAGCTGCGACAGAGAAGACCTGCAAAGATGGCATCGGTTCAGGAATGCCACTCAACTGAAACTGTTTAGCCTTCAACTTGGACGAGTTGGGTTTGTTGAAGCAATTTAGTTTATTATAGGCTTAAGTGATAGACTAGTTTATTTTCTTATTTAATGCTAAAGTTAATTTGTTTGTTTTGCATTATGCTTTTTATTTATTATTTTGTTTAATTAGTTTATTGTTTATTGGTCAGGTGTGGGTGATTATTGTATAAATAGGTCAAGGTGGGTGGAGCAGCCAGGGCTGCGAGGGAACATGGTTTTTTACCACACACACAAAGAGAGACAGAGAGGACACAAAAATCTGTGCTCTTGCTGCTTGAGTGAATAAACCACCACCATTTTTTTCCCCGTGCGTAAAGCCTAACCCTTGACGTAGCCCAGTGGCCATTTGAAAGTATTTGATTATTTTTTGTTTAAGTTTTATGGACAAATAGCTACTACAAGGTTTATACTGAGCCAGGATCCTCTGGAGGTTTTTTCCTGTTAAAAGGGAGTTTTCCTCTCCACTGTCGCTAAATGCTTGCTTAGTCTGAGGATTGCTGTACATTGATTGATGAAATTTGCTGGGTTCCTTATATAGGAAACTTTTTTCTGATTGGCTTAATGACCTGACCTGTATTGGTATGTTTATTGTGTGAAGTGCCTTAAGACTGCTCTTGTCGTGATTTGGCGCTATATAAATAAACTTGAATTGAATTGAATTAGACTTGGGCTTTTCTTTGAGGCATGAGCAGGTATGGGTACATTTTTAAAAATATTATGTACTTGCTTTTACTTCTGCTTCTTTGATTGTGTATGGCGGACTGCCCCATTCACTGATTTCCATAGTGATTAAAACATCATGATGTTCGACGCTCTGACTGGTCCTTGCTCGGTCCAATTGCGTGTGGAGACAGTTTGAAGGACAACCGTAGATTCCGCCCCATGACTGAGTCACAGGCAGATCATATATACAAACATAGGATGCATGCTAGGCTATGATTATTTTGCTTTTGCACAGAAATTGAGACTATTCTCTCTTCAGGCAGAAGATGGATCATCTTGTAAAATGAAGTTAGATAAATTAAAGAGACAATGTGTAGTTTTTACCAATATTTTCTGGAAATATCCATCAAAATGTTGCTGAGAATTAATTAAATGACGCTCCTCCTTGAACCGTCACCTTATCGTGGTGGAGGAGTTTGAGTGCCCTAATGATCCTAGGAGCTATGTTGTCTGGGGCACTTAGTGCCCCTGGTAGGGTCTCCCATGACAAATTGGTCTTAGGTGAAGGGTGAGACAAAGAACGGTTCGAAGGATCTTTCATGGCGGTTAAAACGAAGAGTCGGAGTACCCGGCCCGGAGGGTTACCGGGGTCCCACCCTGGAGCCAGGCCTGGGGTTGGGGCCCGTGAGCGAGCGCCTGGTGGCCGGGCTGTCGCCCATGGGGCCCGGCCGGGCCCAGCCCGAACCGGATACATGGGCTCGTCCAACTGTGGACCCACCACCCGCAGGAGGAACATGAAGGGTCCGGTGCAATGCGAATCGGGTGGCAGACCAAGGCAGGAGCCTTGGCGGTCCAATCCCCGGACAAGAAAACTAGTTTTTGGGACATGGAACGTCACCTCGCTGGCGGGGAAGGAGCCGGAGCTTGTGGCAGAGGTTGAGCGGTACCGGCTAGATATAGTCGGACTCACCTCGACACATTGCATTGGCTCTGGAACCCGAGACCTGGAGAGGGGTTGGACACTCTACTTTGCTGGAGTTGCTCCGGGTGAGAGGCGGAGGGCTGGGGTTGGCTTTTTGTTAGCCCCGAGACTCTCTGCCTGTGTGTTGGGGTTTACCCCGGGGGACAAGAGGGTAGCTTCCTTGCGCCTTCGGGTCGGGGAACGGGTCCTGACTGTTGTTTGTGCTTATGGGCCAAATATCAGTTCAGAGTACCCACCCTTTTTGGAGTCCCTGGGACGAGTGCTAGATAGTGCTCCATCAGGGGACTCCATTGTCCTGCTGGGGGACTTCAATGCTCACGTGGGCAATGACAGCTTGACCTGGAGGGGTGTGATTGGGAGGAACGGCCCACCTAATCTGAACTCGAGCGGTGTTTTGTTATTGGACTTCTGTGCAAGCCGCAGTTTGGCCATAACGAACACCATGTTCGAACATAAGGATGCCCACCGGTACACTTGGTACCAGGGCAGCCTAGGTCACAGGTCGATGATAGATTTTGTAGTCGTATCATCTGACCTGCGGCCGTATGTTTTGGACACCCGAGTGAAGAGAGGAGCGGAGCTGTCAGCTGATCACCACCTGGTGGTGAGTTGGATCAGATGGCAAGGGAACATGCCGCGTAGATCTGGCAGACCCAAACGCATAGTGAGGGTCTGCTGGGAACGCCTGGCAGAAGAACCTGTCAAGACGGTCTTCAACTCCCACCTCCGGCAGAGCTTTGACCACGTCCCGAGAGCAGTGGGGGACATTGAGTACGAGTGGGCCTTGTTCCACTCTGCGATTGTCGAGGCGGCTGTTGTTAGCTGTGGTCGTAAGGTGGCCGGTGCCAGTCGTGGTGGCAACCCCCGTACCCGCTGGTGGACACCAGAGGTTCGGGGAGCCGTCAGGCTGAAGAAGGAGGCCTACAGGGCGTGGCTGGTCTGTGGGTCTCCGGAGGCAGCAGACAGGTACCGGATAGCCAAGCGGGGTGCAGCAGTGGCAGTTGCCGAGGCAAAATCTCGGGCGTGGGAGGAGTTTGGTGAGGCCATGGAGAAAGACTATCGATCGGCTCCAAAGAGGTTCTGGCAAACTGTCCGGCGCCTCAGGAGAGGAAGGCAGCAACTCGCTCACACTGTTTACAGTGGGCATGGGGAGCTGCTGACGTCAACTGAGGCTATAGTCGGACGGTGGAAGGAATACTTTGAGGAGCTCCTCAATCCCACCAATGCGCATTCCGAGGAGGAACCAGAGCTGGGAGGCCTGGGGATGGACTGTCCGATCTCGGGGGCAGAAGTTGCTGAGGTAGTCAAACAACTACACAGCGGTGGAGCCCCGGGGGTGGATGAGGTTCGTCCTGGGTATCTCAAGGCTATGGATGTTGTAGGGCTGTCATGGTTGACACGTCTCTACAACATTGCGTGGTCATCGGGGGCAGTTCCTAGGGAGTGGCAGACCGGGGTGGTGGTCCCCATCTTTAAGAAGGGTGACCTGAGGGTGTGTTCCAACTATAGGGGGATCACACTCCTCAGCCTCCCTGGAAAGGTCTACGCCAAGGTACTGGAGAGGAGGGTCCGATCGATAGTTGAATCTCAGATAGAGGAGGAGCAATGTGGTTTTCGTCCTGGCCGTGGAACTGTGGACCAACTCTATACCCTTGCAAGGGTGATGGAGGGGGCATGGGAGTTTGCCCAACCAATCCACATGTGCTTTGTGGATTTGGAGAAGGCTTATGACCGTGTCCCCAGGGGCACCCTGTGGGGGACGCTCCAGGAGTATGGGGTGGGTGGCTTTCTGTTAAGGGCCATTCAGTCCCTTTACCAGAGGAGCGTGAGTTTGGTCCGCATAGCCGGTAGTTAGTCGGACCTGTTCCCAGTGAGGGTTGGACTCCGCCAGGGCTGCCCTTTGTCACCGGTTCTGTTCATCACTTTTATGGACAGAATTTCTAGACGCAGCCGTGGTGTGGAGTGTGTCGAGTTTGGTGGCAGGAGAATCTCGTCTCTGCGTTTTGCAGATGATGTGGTCCTCCTAGCTTCATCCAGCTCTGACCTTCAGCTCTTGCTGGGTAGGTTCGCGGCCGAATGTGAAGCGGCTGGGATGAGGATCAGCACCTCCAAATCTGAGACCATGGTTCTTGACCGGAAAAGCGTGGCTTGCCACCTCCGGGTCGGGGGAGAGGTCCTACCTCAAGTGGAGGAGTTTAAGTATCTCGGGGTCTTGTTCACGAGTGAGGGTAGGAGGGATCGGGAGATCGACAGGCGGATTGGTTCGGCGTCTGCAGTGATGCGGACGCTGAGCCGATCTGTCGTGGGGAAGAGGGAGCTGAGCCAGAAAGCCAGGCTCTCGATTTACCGGTCGATCTACGTCCCAATCCTCACCTATGGTCATGAGCTTTGGGTAATGACCGAAAGAACGAGATTGCGGATACAAGCGGCCGAAATGAGTTTCCTCCGTAGGGTGGCCGGGCTCAGCCTTAGAGATAGGGTGAGGAGCTCGGACATTCGGGAGGGACTCGGAGTAGAACCGCTGCTCCTCCGGATCGAAAGGAGCCAGTTGAGGTGGTTTGGGCATCTGGTCAGGATGCCTCCTGGACGCCTCCCCGGGGAGGTGTTTCGGGCATGTCCTGCCGGCAGAAGGCCCCCGGGTCGACCCAGGACACGTTGGAGAGGTTACATCTCCAATCTGGTCCGGGAACGCCTTGGGGTCCTGCCGGAGGAGCTGGTGGACAAGGCCGGGGAGAGGACGGCCTGGAGCTCCCTAATTGGGATGCTGCCCCCGCGACCCGGACCCGGATAAGCGGAGGAAGACAAAGACGACGAAGACGAAGACGCCCAGTTGTTGAAAAATATTGGCGGCTTCGTACATATAACCATAAAAATCAGGTCAAAAATACACGGGAGCGGGTCTAAGGCTGTGTCTCAATTCAGGGTCTGCATCCTATGTCGGCCGGATTCGTCGGCCGGTTACGTCACAGCGCCGCGACTAGGCCTGTCCCAATTCGAAGACTCCTTCAAATGCGGTCGACGAATGCGGCCTTCTTTTCGCCTGAATGAAGGATGGGTCGGGTGTATCCTTCAATAGGTAGCATTTCCCAAGATGCCTTGTGGGCCGGCCGGCAGAAAAACTTAAAAACAATGGCGGACAGTGAAGCGGGAGCTGTCGGAGAGGATTGCGCATATAAATGTCAGTATAAACTTGAAAACTGTTAGGTTAAGGACTTTTTGTGATACACGAACGTTATTTTAGTTAGAAATGTTACAGTAAAAGTGCTTGTATTGCGGTCTCGGCTCGTATGTTCGGCCGCGCTCGGTGTCGTACTTCTCCCGCTACGTTTCCCCCTGCTTTTAATAGAAGTTTGTATTTTAGGGACAAAAGAGAAAACCAGGGAATTTATTAAGCTTAGGGCGGAGGTGGACCACATGATCACCGGAGCAAAGTATTCGGCGGCTGTGGCATGGAGGTACAATAACATCTCATATTTTAAAAAACTCGTTTGAGCTTATTTTTTCTGCGAAAACATGAAAGGAATAACCCGTTGTCCTCTTTTCTCTATCTGTTGTTTTCTTACATGTTTGTTAAGACTATTCTGGAGAAGATGGGCATCCAGGGGAAGGTGACAGCGATGACCAGCTTCTGGAGCTGATCTGGGAGGACATGAGGCTGCAGAGGGCACAGGAGAGAAGGACGAACTTTGGCAGCTTTTTACTTTGCTAGAAAAAAATGGTTAAGGAAGATTAAACATGTACATATAAAAGAAATATCTAAATAAAATCAGTTCTGCATTAAACTCTTGAATTTTATTTTTGTTTACAAATGAGAATTGTTTACTAGAGGGTATCCTGCTGGGTCTTGAAAAGTCTTAAAAGGTGATAAATCAGTTTTGGTCAAATTAAGACCCTTAGAAAGTATTAAAAACTATTATCACATCTTTGCTCAGGCTCAGCTTGTCTAAAGTATTTTCTCTGAATTAGCTCTCCAACAGTCAAGGAAATGATTAACCCCCAGAGACCCACGGTTGTAATATTACAACATCAGATTTAAGTCCACAAAAATAAACCTTCCCCATTTTTTTTTCTTTTTAAAACCACATTTACATTGCTAATAGGTCCTATTGTTCAGTTCTGCAACACTATTGGCTGTTAAAATGTGTAAATAGGCCCGTTTATCTGGCCTCCTAGAACAACATGTGAAAGGTTAAAAAAGATTTTGCAGTTTTCTAAATTTGGGTTTCTGGGGGTTAAAAAGCTAAATAAAACGTCGAACTCCATTGTTTAAAGTTCCTTCTCCCTTCTGCCCAGCGGTTCCACGGTTGCTAGGCGACGGAACGTTCGCCGAGGGAGTTCATGTAGGCTAGGCCTGTCCCAATTCACAGCCGTTAACATCCGGTCTACGGAGGACGCAGCCCACGTCGGCCGGGTGGGCTGGGTCCTTCGAAGGATGCAGACCCTGAATTGAGACACAGCCTATGTCTCTGGGAGACACCATATTAGATCCTTTGTTTCATCCTACGGGAGCCCATGAGGACAAATTGCATTTACTGATATGTAACAAACAGTTAAAAACTTTCGTCATTCTTAAATGTTTTTGTTTTACACATTTACCTCTTCCTGTCAGGTTCGGTGGCAGAGCTGAAGCGTGGCTAAGAAGATCTGTTGCCCAGACGCGGAGTGATGGAGATAACCAGCGTGGTTATATCCTTTAGGTCAGGTTTGAAGGTTTGAGGGCTGGTAAGCCTGGAAACTCGATACAAAGTCTGGTGAGAACGATGACAGAGGAAGGAAAGCCGGCACTTCCTTTTATAGTGTCGGCGTGATGACACACTCTTTCTCTCTCTCTCTCTCTCTCTCTCTCTCTCTCTCTCTCTCTCTCTCTCTCTCTCTCTCTGTATATATATATATATATATACATATATATATATATATATATATATATATATATATATATATTCCTGTGATCCCCAGAGATTTTTCGAGTCTCCTCCTGACCTTTGCTCTCCAGATCCAACATCGCCACCACTTCTCTCGCCATAGACTTCGGACAAACAACTTCCACAGCGTCTGCTCTCCGATCCAGCCAACCCACTCGTCTCCACCTGCTTTCCCTCTGTTCCCCGAGGATTCAGGAACCCTCCTGATCTCCGAGCCATCTCCACTTCCTCGCTTCTACGTTTAACTCGGACCGGACCCTCATCCCCTCCTCCTCTGTGCCTGCCTCCATCCTTCCAGTAAGACTGTTCCCCTTAAGCCTGCCTGTCGTTCCTCTCCTCGAACCCTTCTCACTCTCCTGTGTTTTCTCCCTAGACCCTGACTTCCATCCCGGCGTGCTCCTCTCAAACTCGCTCCACCTTAGCGTCATCTAGAGCATCTTACCTTTTCTTGTGTCCCTCCTATGATTCTGCATGTCTTGGGTTAGCCGGTTAAACCAGAGCATGACAGAATCATCTGACCAAGCGGCTAACCCCGCAGAATCAGCTCCCCCTCCAGATATCTCAGAGGCGCTCCACATCCATGCACTCTCTCTCCGGTCGTTATGCGAACAACTGGCCTCTACTAACCAGGGGCTTCTCCAGCTGGACACAGCTGTGGTACAACTCCTGGAGAGGGGTGCTCCACCACCCCCGTTGGTCCAGACTCCCACGGTTACAGCCGATTTAGCCCCCGCTGAGTCTCCTGATCCTGTGTTTTTCCGGGTAGCAGAGTCTCCGCCCAGAATGGCGTTCAGTGGTGATCCTGAGCAGTGTTTGGGGTTTCTTTTGCAATGTAGACTGGCTTTCGGGCGCTCTCCGGGTTATTTTCCTAATGATGTGGCTAAGGTGTCTTATATGTTGGGGTTCCTTCGAGGGAAGGCGTTACAGTGGGCTGAAGCCAAAAGCCACACCCCCAGCTTTTTAGAAGGCCCCCTTTCTGATTTTTTTGGCTGATTTTAAGTTAGTATTCGGGTGTGCTGCCAAGCGTTCTGATATCGCTAAAAAGATCTGGCACTTGTCTCAAGGCTGCCAGACTGTGTCTGAATTTGCCCTGCAATTCAGAATACTCGCTGTCGCCTCCGCCAGGAATGAGGACTCCTTAATGGGTGCTTTCCAGGAGGCCCTAAGTGAAAGAATAAAAGACTAATTGGCTCTCTGTCCTGAACCAAACAGTCTGGAGGAGCTTATCGCTCTCGCCACCAAGATAGACAAACACGTTAGGGATCGCACAAGAGGTGTCTGTCCTCCTTCTTCTCCTCTGCCTTTCTCTCAGGTTTCCCATGCACAGGCTTCTTCCCCACCCACAGAGGAACCCATGTAAATTGGCAGGACAAGGCTCAGCACCGAGGAACGTAACAGACTCGTGGCATCCAGGCTTTGTCTCTACTGTGGAATGGCCGGACACTTTGTTTCCCAGTGCCCCACACAGTCAAAACGGGATGGCCCACCAGTGGGGTCGGAAGTACGGGTGGGCGCTATGCTAACAGTTTCTCCCGCTGCCTTTTACCTTGTGTTCTTTTTTTTGGCCGCAACAAACACAACACTCAGGCACTGTTGGACTCTGGCAGTGAGCGGAACCTGCTGGACAAGACCATCGTCAACTGCCTTTGCAACCCCACCATTCCTCTCACCAGCCCCCTGCACGCTACCTCCTTAGATGGGAGTCCCCTGTCCCCAATCACCCACCAAACTGTACCCATCACTCTTCAAACCGCAGGAAACCACCACGAACAAGTGACATTCTTTGTATTTCCATCTCCGCAGTCCTCAGTGGTTCTGGGACACCCCTGGTTGGTTACCCACAACCCCCATATTGACTGGAGGACCAGTCATATCGAATCCTGGAGTTCCCGTTGCCTTCTCACCTGCCTACGAGCACCTGGTCAAAGCAGGACCAATCTCCTCGCTTCTACGTTTAACTCGGACCGGACCCTCATCCCCTCCTCCTCGGTGCCTGCCTCCATCCTTCCAGTAAGACTGTTCCCCTTAAGCCTGCCTGTCCTTCCCCTCCTCGAACCCCTCTCACTCTCCTGTGTTTTCTCCCTAGACCCTGACTTCCGTCCCGGCGTGCTCCTCTCGAACTCGCTCCACCTAAGCGTCATCTAGAGCATCTTACCTTTTCTTGTGTTCCTCCTATGATTCTGCTTGTCTTGCGTTAGCCGGTAAAACCAGAACATGACAAGTTGGCACTCCCCAGGGCTTGTTGCTTGCTTGCAACGATTTAGGCACTGCCCCCTATCACCAGGAAATTCTTAACTGAGTTGATCACAAAAAAGACAAAAAGGAGAGAAATAAAAGATTTACAGCAAAGAAATAAAATGACAATCAGAACAAAAACCCAAAGAAACCCGGATGCTATTTAAAATCTATAAGATCTCTTAACCACAACTAAAATGTATTAAAACTTTCCAAACAGTAGACAAAATGATGGAAAACTTCTTTATTATCATCACCAACGCAGAGCTCAAGAAGATTTTTGACTTCCTTATCGTCACACACTTTAATGTCTGAAATTAATGCATAACAACACATTCCTGCTGAATAAACTACGGAGGGTGTGCTTGCACAGCTGCTGCCATGCAGATGAGGCTCCTCACTGATACTTCCACAGCTGAGGTCAGCGGATCATGAAGCACGCCTTGAGGGGAGAGAGAGCTGTTGTCAGCGGACAGATGGAAACAGTCTCTACGTCACACGCAGGGTGTTTCCTGCGCAGGATGTCCATAATCAATGACCAAAGACAGCAACCAATCACAGGCCCCATGCTAATGAGCCTCGTCTGAGCCGCTGGATCTTCCTTATGAATCGTTGCTTTGCAGACTGACCGGATTTCTGCCGCGGACACCGGAGGGAGCAGCTGATCCCAGACCAGCCGAACCTTTTGACTTCCTCTCTTCTCAGGATCGCTCATATCTGCTGCTGCTGAAACTCCGGGGATTATTTATTATTTCTGAAGGATTGAAGGAGCAGATCTGAGCTGAAGAACTTTTTGCTTCTTCCATTTTTAAAGTTAATATGTCTGCAGCTTCGGATCAGAGTCAGCGGTTCTGCGTGTTGTCCTGGGATCAGGTGCGGCGTCTGGACTCGATCCTGGGGGAGGCTGTGCCCATCCACGGCCGCGGAAACTTCCCCACTCTGTCCGTGCAGCCCCGTCAGATCGTCCAGGTAACACACACACACACACACACACACACACACACACACACACACACACACACACACACACACACACACACACACACACACACACACACACACACACACACACACACACACACATGTTTTAATGAAAAAAAAAGGCAGTTGATTTGTAATATTTTGTAAATTTATTAATTTTACTGTAATTTGCTCCCTTTGAAAGCCACTGATCCAACTAAAATTCAGAATTTTACAGGAAACTCACTTCATTTCATAATTATTTCTAACATATTGTCACAATCTTGAGGTCTTTATGCGTCAAATGTTCTGAAAATGTTTTAAATAGATTAGTTTCGACCTTTAGGATAATTTTAGTTGAAAAAATGTGTGTGGATAGGTTACTTGCCCTTAAGCCACCTCATGTGTCACTCAAGTCACAGGCACAGTCACAGTCACGATAAATGACGACGACAACAACAACAACAATAATAAAAATAATCTAAAAGAGAAAAAATGCTTATTTTTCATGTTTTTTTATTTATTTTTATTTGCTTGAAAGCTAGATAATTATTAAAATCCAATAAGTATTTCAAAGTAAAACCCTGAGTGGACATATTGAGGCACTTTTGTTTAAGTATGTATGAAAGGATAATGATAAAATGTGATTTTCATGCCTAAAGATGAATAAAAACACTTTCGCAAGTCATGCATGAAAATGGCAACCACCTAAAACAGTGGAAATTATGTGTCAATTAAACAAATCCTGTTGCTGTCTGACTTCTGTGCAGCTAAACCCGACCCACACATGGGATCCAGATTCATGCAACAGCCTCTCATTGTAGCCGGATCACATGCCAGCGCCCCCGCTGCTGTGCCCCCCACTGTTTGCACTAAAAGTGGAAAGAAAGTGTAGCGTTGAGAGAAACACAGCAGCCGCTGTCACGGGGTCTTCTTTTCCATCTCGATTCCACTCTAGAGACGAGAGGCCGGAGAAGCCCAGAGCTTCACGCTCTGTGGTTGTGGAAAGATGAATGGTCCATTGAACAGGCGGGAGGCTTAAATCGGGGGGGGGGGGGGGGGGGGGGGGGGGGGGGTTTCAAGTTTTCCTCTGGATTTGTGGAATCCCTGCATAATTCAGTCACACATCTGCTGCGTGGATTCATTTAAAGCGTTTGTGTTTTAATAACGAGCCAGTGTGTGCGTTGTGTCAGGGAACACATGGATGACCATGTGGACCTTTGTCCCACTGCAGAGTTGGAGGAATAAACACATCGCTAGCATCGCAGGAGCTCCGGCAGCGTGACTGTAGGTTAAGACAACAGCAGCTGCTTTGGATTTCAGAAGTTTGTCTCAGAGCTGATGATCAGATCTGCAGAGCAAATTGGCTTCATTTTAAAATTGTTTACCCCTCCTAAATGAAGGAGACTAGACTAAAATCTGGCAGGATTTGATGTTAAGCCACCGGGTTAATTCCTTTACTTCCAGGGGCAGAGCTGGATGGGGGGGGGGGTTTGGCTTAACCACTCACCTGTGTCCATGCAAGTAATACCAGCCAACAAGCACAGAAGCATGGTGAAAGCTCCTGACTGGAGTTTGGACCCAACCTGTTCAGCTTTATGGCTGACAGATAGTGATCTCCCACCAAAGTGCTGCCGCTCCAGTTGAGTTCCCTCCTGCATCGACTGCCTTGTCTTCAGAAGTTTGCCCACAGCCTGACCTAGTATGTATAAATAGAGCCGTGGTGTTATCTGATCACCATGGGAGAGAGAGTTAACTGATGCTAATCTGACGGGTCAGCGCCGTGGAGGATTGCGCGTGAGCGTGGGGCAGCTAGCCGGTGCTACAGGTGCTAATATTTCTGTTGTCTGACCAGCGGGAGCACAGGAAGTGATGCGTCCATCATCCCACGTCAAGCACACGGTACTGAAAAGTTCATTTGCAAAAACAGATTGTTGTTTATTTTCTTCAATAAAAATCAAGTTTGGTGATTTTGAACAAAAATGAATTTTATCTGATTTTGCAAACGAACTCTTCATTCTGCTGCCGAGTTACGTTTTCTAAGCGGAAACGCTGTGTGATGCATTTCTGCTGGAGGCCCTCTTCCTGCTTCGCTCACGGGTCAGCATTGTGCTGACTTATCTGTGCGGCTCTGATAAGACAGTTTGATCCGGGGGAAGATGGACCTGGTGACTCCCCATCACCTTTTTGGGTGGATGGTGATGAAATGGACTTTTGTGAGCGTTTGTATTGATCCTGCCTTCACAGGCTATTGATTTCCTTGAGGCATTGTGGATCTAACTTTTATTTAAGCAATTGCAACAGTGTTTTCATTCAAAAAAATCGTGTGTGTTTGTGTTTTAAAACGACGTGTTTTTGTCCAGGTGGTGCGAGCCAGGCTGGAGGACAGAGGCGTGTGCGTTAAGGATGTGAGGCTGAACGGTTCTGCTGCTAGTCACGTGCTCCATCAGGACAACGGACTGGGCTACAAGGACCTCGACCTGATCTTTGGCGTGTCGCTGAAGGATGACCAGGCCTTCCGGCTGGTGAAGGATGTCGTCCTGGACTGTCTGTTGGACTTCTTGCCGGCCGGAGTCTCCAAGGAGCGCATCACGGCCCTGACCCTCAAAGAGGTGTATGTTCAGAAACTGGTGAAAGTCTGTAATGACACGGATCGCTGGAGCCTCATCTCGCTGTCCAACAACATGGGCAAGAACGTGGAGCTAAAGTTCGTGGACTCTCTCAGGCGACAGTTTGAATTCAGTGTGGACTCCTTCCAGATCTGTCTCGATTCTTTGCTCTTATTTGACCGCTGCTCAGAGACGCCCATGTCTGAGAGCTTTCACCCCACAGTGATCGGGGAGAGCGTCTACGGCGACTTCCAGGCGGCTATGGATCACCTGTGTCAGAGAACCATAGCCACTCGCAGCCCAGAGGAAATTAGGGGTGGCGGCTTGTTGAAGTACTGCCACCTGCTGGTCCGGGGGTTCACTCCCTCTTCAGAAGCAGACATGAAGCTGCTGCAGCGCTACATGTGTTCACGCTTCTTCATAGACTTCCCCGACATAGGAGAGCAGCAGCGGAAGCTGGAGGCTTACCTGCAGAACCACTTCGCCGGCATGGAGCACAAACGCTACGAGTGCCTGCTGACTCTGCATCAGGTGGTGAATGAGAGTACCGTGTGTCTGATGGGCCACGAGCGGCGCCAGACGCTCAGCCTCATCTCCATGCTGGCGCTGAAGGTGCTGGCGGAACAGAACGCCATTCCCACTGTGACGAACGTCACGTGCTACTACCAGCCAGCACCGTACGTGCAGGACATCAACTTCAGTAATTATTACATCGCACACGTGCAACCGCCTCAGATCACGCAGTGCACTAGCGCATATCAAACATGGCTGCCCTGCAGCTGAGCCAGGACGGGTCGCTCTGTTGGGGGGGGGACACACACTCATGCTTGCCAAATGTGACTTGACTGAAACAATCCCGTACTGCTGTACACCTGATCGAACTGACAGAAACACTGCTTAAAATTTGACCCGGAAGTCAGATAAGAGATCTGGGAATGACGGAATCATGTCAGGAAAACTGCTGGGATCTTCTGTGCTCAGTGATAATCGTGCATTTCTCTGCTTTCAAACACTAAAGCTCCTTGTTCACCAGCACAGGTGATGAAATATTACAAATGTGATGAAGCAGATGTGCAACCAAACATTGTGTCCCCGCCGCTCTCACCTCGACTCCGCCTCCTTCCAGATGTTCTGTCTGACTCCCGAGTTGAAACGAAGCGCACCGATACCGTTTTCACGTTTCCTCTGGAAAACATCCGTGAGATTGCTGGTCATTTCTGAGATGTAGCTTTGAATCTTATTTAAGTTCTGAAAAACAAGTCGCTAAGAAACTTTCTGCAAATGTCAGAAACACAAACAAACGCGGATGCTGGTGTTATTTTCATACAGATTTCTTTTTTAATTCCGTACTGGACCAAAGATGTTTTTGTTGCTCTTAAAGGAAAAAAAAAACGAATGTTGTTATAATTCCTGGTGCCTAAACAGAACCGCAAAACGTTGTAAAAACATCTGCAAACAACAACTGTGAACTCAGTGTTTTCTAGATCAGTCCGTCTCTCTTTTCAGAAACAGAAACAATCATTTTTGTGACATTAATAAAGGGAGACGCCCTTTTTTCACCGTGGTTATTTTGTCTCCTTATGACTGTTGACATCTCATTGTTCGGTTTTGAAGGGGTGGAGGTTAATTCGTCGTGGGGATTATGTCAGTCAAGCTGTAAACTGTCACATAAACGTCATGTTTTCATTAAATATGAGAAGCTTCGGCTGGAACACCACTCCTCGCCAGACTTGAGCTTTTGTCTTGTCTTCCTCCCTGCAGCTTGGAGGTGATTGGTCCAAAAAAAAAGTGACGGTCAGCTGGTTGGTTTCCAGTAACTGACTGAAATTCATATACTGGTTGCTGGAGTGAGTAGTGCTTGTAAACTGGGTTTGGGGATCCATTACAATCTAAGGACATCAACCATGAGGAGGCTTTTTCTCAGCAGCACAATAGCTGCTCTCTCCTCTGTGATACCAGAGCTTTTAGACAAAGGTCGACTTGTTCTCTTGTCATGTTACCGCTGGAAATCCAGCCTCTGTTTGCCACACTGACACGTATATCCATTTCATTTGATCTCAGTCAAAATACAAAAGACAAAAAAAAAAAAAGTCTGTAGCAGAAAGTTTATTGCAAAGTCAAACTGGGAGCGACGCGGACAAACCCTGGAGCTGCACAACCCCGCTGGTTCCTTTCAGACCAGTAATTACGTCTGAGAATAAAAAAGCCTCAATCTGAAATCTGAGAGCAAGAAACCGCTGCTCCCTTTTCCTCCTCGCATTCGACCCTTGATCACTCTGAAACCTCCAGATTGGTGCTGAAAGGCAGAAATAAAAACGTGCTGTTATTGAAGACACACGGTCAGTTCTCTGGGCCCAGGGCACCGCTGGTTCTGGTTCTGGTCACAAGATCGCTGAAGCGGGGGAAACCGCTGCTGCCAGTAGGAAGAACAGCAAGCCTGTAATGTTCTAATAGAAATTCATTTATTTTCGTGTAATATGATCTCACACACATGGTCCGATCAGTCGGATAAGAAGCCCCTCTCCCACCTCACACCGAGGATTCCCTTTCAGTCACTTCGTTTTCCATCATTTCTCTTTTTCCTGCAAAGCAAAAACTGATTTCTTCCAATTTAAACAGAACTTTGTATTTTCATCACTTTCCAGGGTTAAAGTTGATCCTCGGAGGTGATTTATTTTACCATCAAGAACAAACCATTGATTACTGCTATTCCAGTATTAGGCACTGATTGTTTTTGGTGATCTACTGCATAGCCCACCAGTCTTTGAAGGTCCACAAATCTAGAAATGGTCATAAATTCAACTATTTTAATGCTTTTTTAACATCAGTTATTTCTTTCCCATAATTAAAAACAATCTCAGTTACATATTAAATTTGATTTATTCAGCTGCTTTGACTTTTCTGGACCCATCTAGTCCAGACCAGGGTTTCCCCAGATGTGGGTCATGCAGGTCACCCAGCTCTCAGCCACATCTGGCTGCAAAACGACGTTTCTTTCTAAATTTATGATGCCAGTATTTCGCTAGTTAATCATGTACTTTACACGCAGGGTAACTTATTCCACGGTAAACTTCTGTGTAAAGAGCGTTTTCCTGGTAGAAACCTGCTTTAAGGTCTCAGACCTCTCAATGTTGTTTCTATAATTACCACCATTCACCAAATATGGCATTTTTAGGGCTCCTGTTAAAGTCAGAGAGTTTATTATCCTTCAGTTTTCAGCGTTTGAAGTCGGCTCATTACAGAAAGGAAGGCCGTGTTTGTTTCCTGCCTGTTTTTGTCAGCAAATGTCCCATAAAACCCTCAGAACGTAATCACAGGATGCAGCCGACGATCTTGGTTTCTCGAATTGAGCAAAATGGCTTCAACTCCATCATTTTTCATCGTAATTTGATTTGTGTTCCATATTTATGCATCACTTGGATTCAAGCTGTGGCAGAAAAAACATGTGGACCGGTGTTGCTTGTGAGTGTTGGTTAAAGCCACACATCTGTGTGGAACATGAGCTAACGTGCTGCACAGATGTGGATGAAGGTGTGTGTGTGTGTGTGTCTTCCAAGCTCCAAGCAGGTGATTACTAACTCATCCCTCACACACACACACACACTGAACTTTGCAGGATTCCTCCTCGTCTCCACAGATGTGAGGCCATCTTTGAGGATTTACTGTGGTCCGTATCCGGCTGGCCCGAGCCGAGATGTGCTGATGTTTTGAATTAAGCCGTACTTTTGGGAGCGCGTGACTCAGTGGATGTGACATCATCCTGAAGATCCAGAAGGGAAACACATGTCTTAGCTGAGCTGCATGATTAGAGCAGGCTGACAGTGCACAGCTTCCCTCAGTGTGTGTGTGTGTGTTGTTGCTGGGGTACAGCTCTGAGGAATGTCCACAAGTTCATCACAAATTCTTCATGAGAGGAAAAGCTTCCGGAGAGCCGCAGCGACCTACACGATGCCGTAAAACAGACTTTAAATCATAAGTTCACACCCTCAAGTGAAAACACACTGCGAGGAGTTTTTACAGCTTTCATGATGAAGCTTCAGATGAGTTTTATGAGGATTTAGGTGCTTTAATCCTTCCTTTACTGGAGAACATGCACATACATTAGGCCAAACACACATTTTTCGTGGCACGGTGTCAAAGAAAAGAATAATTTTGTCCTGGATGCACTAAAACCTCCAACTTCTAGAACAGCTCACCAGGACTGGGAACCATCTCAGCACCCACAAAAGCTATGAATCATCAGACATGGCTGCGCGCTCACATAAAAAAGTGATGTCATGACACGCGGATGGAACATCCTGGAAACGGTCCGAGCAGCAAAGAGCCCGGACCGCCTAACAGCGGGACGCGTTGAAGCATCCAGGAGATAATCCTGTTGCTTCAGATGCAAACTGCTGCAGGAGAGGCCAAAGTGTGACACACACACACACACACACACACACACACACACACACACACACACACACACACACACACACACACACACACACACACACACACACACACACACACACACACACAGCGCTGAGCATTCCTGGCGTTACAGCACGCTGACTAACAATCCTAACTTTATCCTGTGAGCCGGGCCAAGTGAAAGGAGGCTGTGTGGAGAGTTTACCCACCGAGGGGGTCGAGGCCGGCCCGCTCTGCCACCCTGTCCTCGTCTAAACGTGCTCATGACCTAAAGGGGGAAATGCCGACTCAGTTTATCATCACCGCTCATCGAGTTTCATAGACTTCACGTTACACTTTACTTTTGGATGCAAAATGATTAAGATTTGGGCATGAACAACTATTTTTGTCTGTGTAAAGAACACAAAACTACAAAATGGTTACAGAAAAGTGTGCTTCTCAAGTTCTGTCGTGGCTGGACAAAACATTTTTTTTTTATTTAATTAGCTTCTTTTGACTGTAAAACTGATTTTATGAGAACACTGTGCCTCAACAAGTTTATTTTAGATGAAGGCATTAAAAGGCCTCCAAAAGCTAAAGTTATAAAAGGATAAAAAACCAATAACGGCTTTGGAAGAGGATTAGAACAGAGAAGGAACCACTTAGTCACATAAAAACGGTTCTAGAAATAATAAAAAATCATGGAAAACCATTTGATGAAAAATAAATATTTATTAAAACTTAAAACTGTCTTTCGGCTCTTTTTACCCTCACCCATATTGTGGTGAGAAGCACAAAGAGCTAATGACACATAGAGTTTTCTTTCTGAATTTGGCCTAATCTGCTAATCTAATCCCTGCATGGTAACAATCAGAGTTCAGAAAAGTTCTTCGGAGAATTATTGGCTGGTATAAACTAGAAAATGACAGAGCAGTTGCTGGAATTTGAACTAAAAATGATAAATGTGGAGGTTAACAAACGCTTTCCTTTAACCGTTAATGTTTCAGATCTACTGAGATTAAAACAGTGTGAATTAGATGATTTTGTACGTGCAAAGATTTTTTCTTTAGAAATCTGAAGGAATACAGTTTCCTGGAAAACACTAAATTTGTTTTTATTATATATTTTAACTTTTTTTCTCTCCATATTTTTACTTAATATATTCAAAGAAAATATTTTACTACACACCCTAACATAAAAATCTCTCGTTTTATATAATCAGTGTTTCCAAATCATGAAGCTTATTTTTTACACTGAACATTTCATCAGTTATTACCATGTGAATTAGAAAGTTTTCTATGTGTAACAATAACAAAGCAACCTAAAACAGGGGCAATCCTAGGAGGGGACCAGGGTGGGCCAGTGCCTCTCCTTGGACCCCCAAGTGGCCCCCCTGCAGAGGGGGGGGCCTAAGCATTAATACGTTTGGACTGTTTGTAATAATTTATCCCTGGGGTCACCAACCTTTGCGAACCTGAGAACTTCTTCAGGATTATTGAGCCACATGAAGGGATACAAGGTTGATACACCAGGTTTTTTCATGCACACAGTACTGACCTTTGAACTTTGAACTTTATCTGAGTTTAACTAAACTTCCATGAGCTTAAGGAGTTTAAGGGGGTTGGAAAAGGAAGACGAAAGAAAGTAAGTAAGCCCATGTTTTGGGATCCGTTTAAATTGACATAAACACATCAAACATGCTTTCTTGACAATCATTGTGTGTACAAATAACAAGAAATGATGGGGAGCTGGTCGTGAGGTGTCAATTCCTTCTCGTTAGCTTGTGTGCTCAAATGGCACATTGTAGGCCCGGCTGACCAGAGCACCTGGCCCCAGCCCGGCCCCCTCTACTGTTGGTCCAGTAGAGGCGCGTCCAAAGTGGAGATTTTGTACGGCCTCCACTTGCATTTCCAGGATGGTGTAATTTTGTCTCTCTAACAGGCTGTTGACGAAGATTGAAATTAAATATATCTATGTTATGCCTTCTATGGTGCAATTAAACACAAAACCATTTGTATTATAAAAATCATGTTTTTGTGGTCCGTGACGACTCTGACTTGGTGACTTTGGCTCCAGCTCACCTTGAAATGCTTGGACACCTCTGGACTTGAACCTCCCTGCGACACACAGTGAGGAGCTGAAGGAGAACATCATGTGCTATCTGGGCACCTCCACTTTTCAGAAGTGGGTTTGAGGGACATTACCATGTGCCCTTCTTACCTTCACTCCTATTGGACATCATCTGGAGGCCGTCAATAGGGCTTTTCTCACTTGTATCCGCCTTGTTGCATTCCTGGAATGGGACAGGAAGTGTAATGTTGAGAAGAGAGCCGTGCTGTGCTCTTCCTCAACACTGCTAGAGTGTTGAGGAGCTCCATGTGGGGTTTTAGAGACATAGGTGATTCATGCACGGCGACCTGGGTCCCCTCCCACGTGGACTTGTTTACCCAGAACCCAGTAAAATCATTGTTCCACTTTCTGAGTTTTCCACATGTCTCAGAGTGGTTCTTCATTCCTCACCGCCACCGCCGTCTGGCTGCTCAACTCCCACAATCTGCCTCCAGCCGTGGGTGACTGGGAATACTTGCTCCCAGTCTACTGAAATCGATAGGGACATAAAAACGGCATGGTTTTGTACCGATACTAATCAGAGGGAAATCATTAAACGCTTTAGGTCTTGATGCGGAGCCAGGGTCAATAACGACTTTTGTGGATGGAACTTTCCAGATCTGAAACCATCTTTTCTATCAGACTGAAGTTCTTCTGCGTCTGAAGCTGGGATCCAGCAGAGAATCAGGACTTGTCAAAACAAATAAATCAGTGATTTGTTTTTCCAGTTTTCACTTCTGGGCCTTGTGTTTTGCTCCAAGCCGTGCTAATCCCTATTGTGTTTCAGGGAGCCGACATTGAGGATCACAGCGGCCTCAGTTAATTTTTTTATTTGCATTTTCCTCCGATTTGAGACGTAAAGACAAGTTGGATCGGGCTCCTAAAACTCAGAACAGCAAGATCTTTGAGCAAAGGCGGTTTTCTAAACTTGTAAACAAACATTTTTTTTCCAAACGGGAATTTAGGAGAAAATCTTACATCCGGGGAGGAAAACTTGGATTTACTTCTTCGTGATGAAACCATCACTCACTTGAGTGAGTGTAGAATCATAAACACTATAATGAGATTAAATCAAATGCATGACCTTTGGGAGGTACTGGATATTTTCTGGCCCACACTGAGGATTCCCAACATAAAAATTTTCCAGCCAATAGCAGGAACACATAGGATCTTCTGGTTTATTGCTTTGGTGAATTTCCAGGCGCTGCTAACCGGAGTAAGTTATGAGCGTGTAATTACCGTCAAACGTTCCAGCTTTATGTTGATCAGTGAGCCTCTTCACTGGCGTCAGCTTACACAGTGAGATGTAAAAGGAAGCAGTTCCAATCATCAGGAAATTATTTATTATTAAAAGCTGCGATGCTGTTGGGAAAACCCAGGAATAAAAGGTTTTCTTCACACGGAAACCTTAAAGACTTCCATCAACGTTTACGAGATGTTTTAGTTAACGGGAATTTATATTTGTGTTAGCAGATGTTATTGACTTTGGTTTGTCGGTTGTGTGCTTTGAACTCCGGAGTTTCCAGTCCATAATCTGGAACAGGTTTTATTAATCTGATGGAGATATTCCACACTCAACACTGCGGTTCCCAAGCATGACATTATTAGATTTTATCATCTTAAAATAAGGACAGCAGGGTTCAGACTGCTTGAATAATCTGGTTTTACTTTTCTTCTGCTAAGCTTTAAAAGTACGGAAAGCCAAAGTTATTGTTTTTACTAACCATAATTCTCTTTCCGGTCATGAATGGCTCTTTGAACAAGCGTGAACTTCACTAAAGCTGCTGGGATATTGTACAGAAAGGATTTGTTCTAGGACAGCAGCAGTGTAATCCCACACAGATTAGCAGTTAATTTGTTAATCTGCTCAAAACATCAATCTAATTTTTATTTTTAACAGCTTCTTTCATAATTAATTTTTTTATTGGTAGAAGAAGCATTTCTTTATTAATGCTTGTTCATTTCTCTTACCTAGAGTTTAATCTCACCTGTGGGTGGGGTTAACGTGATTTTTGACATTTTTATTTTTGGAAGAATGGACTCTAAGATTTCATGAAGACTCTCCTTCTTTTCTGGTTTTGTAAGAAACTGTTTCAGGTAGAGATGTTTGACACAAGACTCCTTCCAGACAAGCGTAATTGCTTCAGATCAGTGCAGGAACTGTGCAGGAGGTTGATGGATACGCTAAAGCACTAGTAGACACTTATTTATACAGTGTATCAACTAAAACATTAGATTTGCGGGTGACTTGCTCTTTAAGAAAACAAGCTGTCCCCCCAGGAGCGGAAGGGGCTCATTGTAGAGCTGCTGCTCTATTTTGCACATGAGGGGCTGTTCTGTTAAAAGTTCTCTGTGACATCACAATGTGAAACTTTTAGAAATGGCTCGTTTTAGGCTAAAAACTCCAACACCCCAAACACTGACAGAAAACGGATGGATTTGTTTTCATGTCGGGGATCGATAGAGGCAGTAGAGACCCACATGGCAGAACAAAGGAAGCAAAATATTGGTAAAATTTTCCCCTTAAACCACAGGTCCTCAGTTATAATGGTCCGAGGGCCACTCACACAAAAGACCCAGCAAGAGGGCCAGGGGTGCACTGCTGCTGTTTGGATCGCTGGCTGTAACGCACATAACACACAAGCTTGCAAAATAAATAAGGACAACACCTTTCCCCCTCCAGCTCGGCTGTGTGACCCTCACCATGTAACCCTCATGTCCATGCTGTCTCTGGAGGAGCAGATAGGAGACAAGATCTCCTGTAACTTAAAATGAACCAAAGCTTCCTCCCAGTTTCTCTTTAAGTTGAACTTAACATCAGTTTATCATCATGAAACAAAAGAATAAAGTGGAACAAAAACTTCTGTCTTCTGTTTCTCTCTACTTTTAACTTCTCCGTGTCCCTAAATAAAAGAGACAGACGATCACGCTGCAGCCGTCACTGACCCCGCCCCCTCCCCAAGACCGGATCTCCCGACATCTCAGCACTCGGTCTGACGGAGCGCTTCAAGGAGAAACAATAATGAAATTATGAAAATTATAACGCGTGTTTGGAGGAGCGTCCTCCGATCCTCTCTCTTGTGAGAGCAGACAATCCCCCCCCCCCCCATCTCAGTTGCTGATCGAGCGAGCGGAGCGCGCCGCGTGACAACCCGCTCAGTTAACATAATTCACGGCCCAAATCCAGCCGAACCGATCGAGCTGATTTGGTTCGGGTTCGGTCTCAGGTTCTAACTCCAGCGCTCAGCCCTGCAGTACCACACAAAGTCAGATCAAAGTTTCCTACCCGGTAAATGTGGAGAACACCGCTCTGACAGATGCGGATGCTGCGCTGGTGCCGCTGTTATAATAACAAAACTACATTCCACTATAATTGATTATGGTACTCTTCCATGATGCAGAATCGTTTATGCCCGCATCTCGATGCATTGATTATTTGATTATTTTCCTCAGCTCTATCTATCCTACACCCCTCCTGGTCGGCTGTCGGGGGTGGGGGTGGGGGGTGCGCGCAGGGTTTGGGGGCCACAAAGAGAGGGCCCGCGGGCCGCCATTTTGCCCTTAAAGCATCGCTGTCAGTTTTTCATTGCCGGTTTTCACACGGGGTTCTGTACCATCAGCTGCACTCCAGTGCAGCCTGGGGTGCTTCCTCCAGGAAACTTGATGTTTTTGTCTGGATTATTGTGTACGGAAAGCTGAAAACCAAGTAATAATATATGTATTTGTAAAACGTAAGACTTGGGGTAATACAAACATTTTAAACCTGAACTATCTATATCTGTACTCTAACCCTAACCCTATATATGGGTTTTAGTCATTGGCCTTGTATGGACTAGTTGTTAGCCCATCAGTCTGGTTGAACTTAACTAAGCTGACCTATGACCTTCAGCTGACTGACGTAATAGTAACAGTAACCTGGCCTGGTTAGTAATAATTTGACTGGATAAAAAAATCTTTTAATCATATTTTCTCCATGTCTCCCACGTCCACTGTCTTCTGTCCTCTAAGCGTCCTGTGTGGGGATGCCCCCTCTGCTCAGAGACCTTCTAACGTCCTGGACCCCACATGGACAAGAGTGCGATTGTGTGCTGTCAGGGAACCAAAACAGACACAAATACAGACAACGCCCTTTACAGCCTCCCCGATGAAGAAGACGCACACACACACACACACACACACACACACACACACACACACACACACACACACACACACACACACACACACACACACACACACACACACACACACACACACACACACACAGTACATTTCCTTTCTCCCCCACACTCACAGAGGACATCGCCGGTGGGGACCCCTCTGTTTGGACTTCACCCACGCTTTAACTCGCCAGCCTTTCTTTTATTTGTTTTTCTGCTGACATTTTGAACAAGAGTCTTTGGGCTGCTTCAGTCTCATGTGGTGGAGATAAATCCCAAGAAGGAGCAAAGATGTCGGAGCAGTCAAGATTGTGTTTGTTCTTCTTTCCGTGTTCTTCACTTCCATGAATTACCCGTTTTAGTTCCTCCAAAGTGGAAGAAACAGATGGATCTTGTTTTTATTTTAGGTTTTGGGCAAAATGAATTCTTTTGCTCAATTACATTTTTTTCTGATGAACAAAAACCACCACTGGAACAAGCTGCCGCGGCAAAAGGCGACGAGTAACTGGTGGCTGTGGTTCTAATGGTTTACTAGTGGTGGGAATAACTGGGGGGCAAAACAATCAGAAAATCACCAGAAAAAGAAATAATTCACATGCTTTCTTATTTGCAATTTTATCTATCTTTAGATGTTTAATTTTTTGCTTTTGACGGTTATTTGTGCCGTAGGAGGAACCCACAACTGCTCAGAACTTCGTTGTAAATCTGCTCATAATTGATCTTTATTTGACTTTATTGTGATAAACTACACTCAGAACCGTTCTCACGTACCACTCAGATTTATAGACGAGATTCTAATAAAAGTGTAAAAGCTCTTTTCATCTGCAACTACAAACCCCTAGATTTTAAACCATCATTGCTGATTAGAAAGAATCTTTTGGAAAATCTGATGAGTCGTTAGCCTCTATTGTGTGGGAGTCGTGTTGTTAGATGCAGGAAGGCGTGATCTAGACTGAAACTGCTTAGGAGTGAGATTCAAAGCTGCATTATGGGTACTGGAAAGGTTAAATCTAAGCCCTCCACCCCTATTTAAAGTGTAGTAGAAGCACCTTTGAGCTTATACAGCCACGAGTCTTCTTGGTAAAGATGCAACAAGTCTCTTACACCTGGGTTTGGGGATCCTCTGCTATTCCTCCTTGCAGATCCTCTCCAGTTCTGTCAGGTTGGATGGTGAACGTTGGTGGACGGCCATTTTTAGGTCTCTTAAGCTGTTTTTACAGGACCGTAGCGTTTGCAAAATGGGATTTGCCGCGGCTCCCTGGGGAGGATTTTGGCATTTATACTAGCAAAGCTGAAGCTAGAATAAACTGCCATCAGGCACCTCTCAAACCAAGACGGGATAAAGGGAGGTCGCTGGGCGGCCCCCCCGCATGTGACGTACAGGGTCGCGCATTCAGTGTCAGACGGAAGACACGTCACTAACGCGACCACCCTCTTTTGCGGGGGGGGGGTGGGGGGGGTGGGGGGGGCTCCCACAGTCGCGCCAAAGGGATTAGCAGGGCTGACATGCGTTGAGCCGTCAGAGGCGAGGGACTCATGCGGCGATATTACTACGAGGCTAAGCGCATCAGAATCGAGTTTTATCACCTTCCCCCTTTGCTCCTTGCCGCATTTACGAGACCCACAAATTTGGATTCATCACTCTGTACTGATGCGATGGTCTGTCTTATAAAAGAGGCTTGTAAGATGCAATTGGGTTTAAGTCAGGGCTCTGACTGGGCCATTTAAGAATAGTCAGAGTTGCCATGAAGCCTTTCCTTCGTTATTTTAGCCGTGTGCGTAGGGTCGTTGTCATGTTGGACGGTAAACTTTCAGCCCAGTCTGAGATCCTGAGCACTCTGGAGAAGGTTCTTGTCCAGGATATCACTGTACTTCACCACATTTATTGTTCCCTCGATTACAACCAGTCGTCCTGTCCCAGCAGCTGAAAAACACCCCCACAGCATGATGCTGCCACCACCATGCTTCACTGTGGGGACTGTATTGGGCAAGTGATGAGCAGTGCCTGGTTTTCTCCACACAAGAGCAAGAAACAAGAAGCAGAAAGTACAATGAAGAAGTCAGCTGTAACAGACCTCTTCCCAAGTGAATCCCTATAACGGACTGGGACAGAACAAGGACCATAAACACCGAACAAGAAAAATACAAAAGATGGCCAAAGAAAGCCATAGAAATAAGGCGACGTGGGTACGCAACCATGAACAGAGCTGATGGAGTCTACACGTTGGATCGTGCATGAAACTGAGTCATCGTCGAGGGGAGCGCGAGCAGCAGAGGACGACACTGGCCTGGCTCTGCTGCTCGCGGATAAACGGAGATGGAAGTGACACAGACGACAGCAGCGAGCTCTGAGGAAGGCTGCAGCGTCTGCAAAAACAAGGTAAAACAACTATTTTGCTGTGCTGGAAAAAGAACCGAGTAACGCAGCAAACACACAGAGTGAACGTACAGAAGAAGTTCCTTCAACCTCACCATTCTCACTCGCTCTGACATCATTGTGAGCTGTGAGGTCTTATATAGACCAGTGTGTGGCTTTGCTAATCAAGTCCAACCAGTGGCACAAACACAGCTGGACTCATGAAGGTGCAGGACCATCTCAAGGATGATCAGAAGGAATGGAAAGCACCTGAGTTAAGTCACAGCGAGGGGTCTGAATACTTAGGACCATGTGATATTTCAAGTTTCTTTTTTAATAAATCTGCATACATGTATAAAATTCTGTGTTTTCTGTCAATATGAGGTGCATGAATGAGAAAACATTTATTTACCTGATCTTAGAAAATGGCTGCAATTTAACAAAGAGTAAAACCTTTCTGGACCCAATTATTTTAACCCTTATTTCCCTAAAAACGGCATAAAGGCAATTTTGGGGTTTTGTTTCTGAGACAGTTTGACCTCCATTTGGAAAAGATAAGTTATTATTACTAAATCAGCAGAGTTTCTCTGCAGAATGAGCAGAGCAGCCATGGTGGAAGGAGGGGAAAGGCGCCAGAGACGACTCAGCTCTGAACGACAGTGCCCTTGGTGGATTAGTGTGCAGTTGAAAAGGAAATCAGACTAAGAGGGGATTTGCACACTAACACATTTCATCCTATTGGCACATAGGAACGCTTTTAGTTAGCAAACGTTGACCGATGGGTTTCAGCAGCAGGGTGTTTGGAAACAGCTTCATTTTTTACCGAGCAAAGGTTTTACGCAGGTGTGAACAAAGAATGCTTTCAAACATAAATAACGATCGATACTTTTGATCAGTTTAGAATAAGCAAAACGAGTGACCCTAGACATGAAGTCTGTAAAAAACTATATTCAGCGTAAAGAAGAGCTGGAAGTGACGCTCTGGCCCCCGCAGAGCCCTGATGGAGAGTGTCTGGGATCACGTGATGAGATGTGAGGACGCCTACATGCACAGAAGATCTGTGGTTACATCTCCAAGTTGTTCGGAACGAGCTACCAGACAACTCCTTCAAAATAAAATCCTGTGTGCGAGTGATCCTGATGCTGTTCACACCAAATATTTATTTCATTAAAATTTCTCTCTTGATCATTCATTGCTTTTTGTTGATTGATGAAAATAAACGATTAACGCTTCCAATTATTAAACACAGAGCAGTTTAATGCACCTCTACCCTACTGGTTGGAAGTGGAACTACAACTGTCGTAACAACACCATATTCGACATCAGTGATACTAAATGTGATTTCCTTCCTTGAAGCTTGCGAGTAAACCGCCACGGATGCTTCCAGTGTGAAACAGGGGTCATTATGAAGCCTTTTTTCCACGCCTGCCTAAAACGTTTGCACAGTACTGTATTTACTCAGATGACGGGATTAAGATAAAAACTGTAGCATCTTTTCTGCAGCTGGCTCATTTGTTTCTTTACTCTGAGAATCATTTATAAGCTAAAGGTTTCAGCTGGAGGTTTCCGTTTGTCTGCAGGAGAATTTAACTCAAGCACAAACAAAAAGAGCCCAGAGACTTAAATGGCAACCTTGGGCAGAACCATAGGATCCTTTTGCAGACACACCATACAAATGACTCATTGTCTGCTCTCTGTGTCACTGTGGAAGTGACAGCTGTGGTGGAGTTCTAGTACAAATTTCACAAATCCTCCCGTTTTCTGGTATCTCTGCTGTTCACCATGCAGATATAACCCACGTTTTTGTCTACTTCTTTGTAATCTTTAGTTTGGCTGACGCACGATGGCGGTGCTTCTGTAGTCAGGCTGGTTTAAACATTTCCTGCACGGTGCATAATTCAGACTGAGTTGAGTTAGTCATTTTTCTATTTTAGCTGGGTTGTCTCTAACCATGCCAACCCCAGTTATTTTGGTCAAACATGGTCTAAAACTGAGGCTCTACCAAAATAGTGCTCAGTGTGGCAGATTTGGTGTGTGTGTGTGTGTGTGTGTGTGTGTGTGTGTGGCACTAAGTAGAGATTTAGGCACAGCTGAAGGTACAAGGTGGTTCTTAAAGTCTTTGGGTGGTCCAGCCTCTCAGGCTACTTCTCACACATGGAGACACCAAACAGTGGTCATTATTAGGAGACAACAAAACCCAACCCCCCCCCCCCCCCCCCCCCAGGTTGGGATTACCTTGCAGCCAGCTGCAGATGCGAACGTCTAAACAACTCTCCTGTGGTGTTATGGCGTGCTCTATTATAGGTTCTGCTTTCTGTGCCAGATCCAGAAAAAAATCGACATCTAAATGAAATCATTCATTTGCTCGTCTGATGTCACCCAAAAATTGCCATAATTGCCGAGGCCTGGCGTCTCTGGTCTGTGACTGACACAGACGCCAAAACTGGGCGAGTTGCAGCAGACGGATTGGGGGGAGAGGAGTACTACTCAAACACAAGCGGGACATTCAAGGACCACTTTCTCCTTCCTGCTGGACCAACACATTTACATTCTGCTGCACTCAGAAGACAAAGACAAGCTGGGACTTGATATGGTTCAGTCCAGAATGTTAATGATGCACGGTGAGGCCCAGCAGCATACACTGTAGCCCACACACACACACACACACACACACGCACGCACGCACGCACGCACGCACGCACACACACGCACGCACGCACGCACACACACCCCAGTCTA
Organism: Nothobranchius furzeri; assembly: GCF_043380555.1. Taxonomy (NCBI): domain Eukaryota; kingdom Metazoa; phylum Chordata; class Actinopteri; order Cyprinodontiformes; family Nothobranchiidae; genus Nothobranchius; species Nothobranchius furzeri. The sequence goes on along the minus strand of NC_091745.1, from coordinate 40,602,563 downwards.
GCCATTGGTATTAAGGTTGGTTTATGCTTGACGAGTCCGCGAGGTTGGCATGGCTCCGCGTCATTTGAACAACCCCTCCACCACGCCTCCGCACAGCCCAAAATTTCCGCACCGCGCACCTAGGAAATTTTCTATCCACGCGGACGATCGGACGCGGAAAAACATGGCGAACCGGCAAGAACTAGTATGGCAGAGGTTCGTAAATACAGACATTTGTATGATTCAGCTGTCAGAGATCACCGTGATCAACACGTTGTTAATAATTCTTGGAGAGAAATAGCTCGCACTGTCGGAAAAGACGAGGACGCTGTTAAAAAATGCTGGAATGCCATGTTGTAAACAGTAATTTCTACTTCTACTATGGTGTAGTGTTGGATGCATGCCATAGAGCTCCATGCTGCCCCGTTCAGTTTGGGAGAATATTGGCTCACCGCAGAGACAAGCCGCATGAACCATAAACGCTGCGAGTTGTGAAGCGCGTTCCATCCTCGAGCCGCATCACCAAGCAGAAAGTAAATGCGTCAAGCATAAACCAAGCTTTGGGATGTGAATCTCCTCCTCTGAGGCTAATTTGATTCGCATCTCAATACGCTGCCAGCGATACGATACATTAACGATAAAGTGAAACTCTGGGCTCCTTTGATTGGTTTAATCATGTAGCAATGGTGGGAGGTCGTTGATATTGTCCTGCGGGATTCTGTGGTTGATGGGGAGGAGGGTCTGAGTCTGGAGTATTGTGATCTTAGTCCCTACACCCCCAGCAGGTCCCTGAGGTCCAGTGATCAAAGCCTACTGGTTGTGCAGCACCAGGCTAAAGACCAAAGGTGACAGATCATTTGCTGCTGTGGCCCCCAGACTCTGGAACTCTCTCCCCCTGAGCCTGAGATCAGTGGACTCAGTGGTCTTCTTTAAGAAGCAGATGAAGACTCACTTGTTCAAGCTGGCTTTTGTATGACCTTCTTCACCACTCTCTCTTTATTCTGTTCTTTCTCCGCCTTCTCCCGGGAACCACTGATTTCCCTATTTCCTGTTCATTTTCTCTCTCCCTTTCCTTAATTATTATTATTATTTTATTTTAATCACAATTTTTTTCTTGTTTTTGGACGTATTTTAATTATCTTATGAAATCTTTTTCATGCTTTAATAGTTTTTTTTGTTTATGTGAAGTGTCTTGTGATTTTTCTCTTGAGAGGTGCTTTATAAAAGATCGTTTTCTTTCTTTCTTTCTTTCTTTCTTTCTTTCTTTCTTTCTTTCTTTCTTTCTTTCTTTCTTTCTTTCTTTCTTTCTATCAAATAATGTACATAAATATAATTTATACTTACTGATAAAAATGAAGCAGAGACTTTGGTGTGTTGAGTTTCAAATTCCATCTTTCAGTTCTTTTTAAAATACAGAAAAGGTTTATTTACCTGCAACGTTTCATTTGCGGCTGCAAACATCATCAGGCTGACGCTGATGGTGGCGTCACTTCCTTCGTTTATCCGCGGGCAGAAGAGGACGTTGTCGCCCTCTGCTGCCCGCTCTCCCCTCTCCGATGACGCAGTCCCATGCGCGATCCAACGAGTAAACTCTATCGTCCCTGTTCATGGTCCCACATCCACGTCTCCTTATCTCTATGGCTTCTTTTATCCATCTTTGGTATTTCTGTTGTTCGGTGTTTATGATCCTTGTGTTGTCCCAGTCCATTATATGGTTTTCTCTTATGCAGTGATCTGTTACGGCTGACTTCTTTATGTTTGCTCGTTGATGTAATGTTCTGATTACTGGACATCAGAACACCCCACCATACACAAAATGTCAGTAATCAGAACATTATATCACAAAACAAACATTGTAACAGAAGAAAGAGACTGTAAACAAGAGGACAAACACATACAACACACTTTAAAGACCTGCGGATACCCGACACGGGCAATAAACAAAGGAAAACAACAA